>NC_055993.1:109820768-110130344 GCF_018446385.1 Zingiber officinale | reverse complement strand
TCAGTTACGCCGCGGTAAATGAATGAGGGCGACTGGAAGACCCCCGCGCCGCTCGGGTCGAGTGAGTATTATCGAGCCACGGCTCGATGTCGAAGACCCCGTGCTGCTCGAATCGGGCGATATTACTGTCACGCTTGATGTTAAGACCGCGTCGCTCAAATTTGCCAGATATTATCGGCCACTCAAGCTCGATACAAAAGACCGGCCGAAAGGACGTTAAATCTTAGAGTCAAGCAGCGACTATAAACCCTCCTACCTGAAGACCGTCGAGCGACGTTAAATCTTAGAGTCGAATCCGACTATAAACCCCCGACTTGAAGACCGTTGTTAGTGATGTTAAATCTTAAGTCGAATCCCGACTATAAACCTCACTTAAGACCCGTCGAGCAATGACGTTAAATCTAAAGTCGAATCGACTATAAACCCTCCGGCCTCAAGACCGCAGCGACGTTAAATCTTAGAGTCGAACCGGCGACTATAAACCCTCCGGCCTGAAGACCGTCGAGCAGCGACGTTAAATCTTAGAGTCGAACCGGCGACTATAAACCCTCCGGCCTGAAGACCGTCGAGCAGCGACGTTAAATCTTAGAGTTGAACCGGCGACTATAAACCTTCCGGCCTGAAGACCGTCGAGCAGTGACGTTAAATCTTAGAGTCGAACCGACGACTATAAACCCCCCCCGGCCTGAAGACCGTCGAGCAGCGACGTTAAATCTTAGAGTCGAACCGGCGACTATAAACCCTCCGGCCGGAAGACCATCGAGCAGCGACGTTAAATCTTAGAGTCGAACCGGCGACTATAAACCCTCCTGCTGGAAGACCGTCGAGCAGCTACGTTAAATCTTAGAGTTGAACCGACGACTATAAACCCCCCGGCCGGAAGACCGTCGAGTAGCGATGTTAAATCTTAGAGTCGAACTGGCGACTATAAACCCTCCGGCCGGACGACCGTCAAGCAGCAACGTTAAATCTTAGAGTCGAACCTACAACTATAAACCCTCCGGCCGGAAGACCGTCGAGCGGCGACGTTAAACTCTAGAGTCGGACTGACGATTATAAACCCACCAGATGAGGCAGCGTCGCGTTGAGGCACTTCAGCGAGACACTAGCAGAAAGTCCATGAAAGATGGAAAGTCGTTTGAACGATCGGCATAGTGAAGAAAAACACTAAGCGAAAAGATCATAGAAATCCCAGGCAGAGTGGAAGGTCGTTTAACCGATCGACAAAATTTAAAAATTCCCTGCGGGAAAAAGGTCAAGCGACCGGTCGGCACAGTTGAAAGAAACACTCGAAACGAAATGTTAACACAGCAAGAGCGGACATTCATTTAAAGATAGCATTTAAAAGTTACAGATGCCACATGAAAATAAAAGTCTAGCTGATCGGTAAAATTACAGAAGATACTTCATTCAAGGTAGTCAAAAATATGCTTTGGGATGGTGGTGAGAAGTGTCGCATGCTCTGTAGCGGGGATGCCCACGGAGTCGGGGAGCTGACCCTTGGACTTCAAATAGTCCGCTGTGGCGGTGGTGGCCAACTCGAAGGCGATCACTACCCGGTCGCACACCTTCTCCACAAATTCCGCCGAGCGGATGTAGTTTTGCCTCAAGGCAGCAACGCGGCCCGACTCCGCCTCTTGGTACTCCTTGAAGGCTGCACGGGAAGCATCAAGAGCCCCCTGCAGGTCCTTCAAATCGTCCTTGAGCTTAGTCACCTCCTCCGAGCGGCCTTTCTGCTCGCCTTCTAGCAGCTCAGCTAGCTCATTCACACGCTGCTCCAGAGCTCGGGCTTCTACATTCTTTTTTTCTAGATCAGCGATAGCGGTGTTCTTCCGAGTGGTGGCCAGCTCAATCTTGCGGTCATAGGATTTGACCTTTTTGTCTAGCTGGTCCAACATGTAAGCCTGGTCGGCCGTCTTCTTCCTCTCGGCCTCTAACAGATCCTTGGTTTTGTCGAGCTCCTTCTGCAACTCGGCATAAGAAGGGTCTCGAGCAGAAGATGGGCCGCCCTGACTCTTCAGCCTCTTCATCTCGTCCTCCACCATTGCCAAGCGGTTGGAGATAACAATCTCTTCCACCCATCGCTGATGAACACAGAAAGGTTAAAAGGCCGATCGGGAAAACTACATAAAGAAGAAATAAACCTTACCCCTGTGGATTGCTGCATGGCGCTGTCAGCTAGCTTGTCGAGCGATATCATGGTCACACGGGCCCGAGCGTCCGCCCACATCTCCGCAAGGGGCCCCTTCATCCACACGATTATCCAGTGTAAGGTTGTAGGGACCTATTATGCAGTGACCTTTGTATATGGTCAACTATCCATCCCTAGCAGGAGACATATGTGGGAGAGTTTGCACCAGATTGCTACTACCATGGATTTACCCTGGCTCATTATGGGAGACTTTAACTCCCCATTATCCCCTTCAGATAAGTGTGGAGGAATGGATGTCACATCATATGCCACGATTTCCTAGAGTTTGTGATCATGGCTGGGATGGAGGACTTGCAAACTACTGGATGTAAGTTCACATGGACAAATGGGCGAGTGGTATGCAAGTTAGGCAGAGCAATGGTGAACAAAACTTGGTTGGAGCGGGATAGGAGCGGTGTAGTAGAATTTAGACCACCAAGGATTTTCTCAGATCATGCCTCCTGTATTGTCTCTATCTTAGAGCCTCGAGACCACAAGCAACCTTCAAATTCTACAACATGTGGACTACATCATGATTTTAGGTGGCTAGTACAAGAGAATTGAACACTTGCAAACTCAATGATTAGGGAAGGTGTATGCCAGTTCAAACTAAAGCAAAAGCTCCTACTTCTTAAGAAGCCACTACGACAACTCAATAAAGAGAGCTACCAACACATACAAGAAAGAGCAAAGAGGGCACAGATACACCTAGAAGAAGTACAGGAAAGAGTTTTAACTCGAGGATCCGTGGATGAGGAATATAAAGAAGCAGGAAGGCTGCTGGTCTCCTAGCACAGGCCGAGTACCTCTTCTACCAACAAAGGGCAAAACATGTATATTTCAAGCAAGTTGATAGAAACACCCCTTTTTTCCACTCCTTAGTCAAAAGGAACAACAAAAGGAGAGAAATAGTGGCCATTGAAAAAGAAGATGGAATGTCTACCACCAGTCCTCAGGAAGTTGCTCAGGCATTTGTCAGACACTATCAGGAGCAGTTAGGGACTCAGGTAGCACGAGCTACATTTCAAGCTGAGTGTATGCAGTTTGGGAGAGTACTATCGGTGGATCATCAGGCTCAATTGGCAAGGATTCCAACTGCAGAGGAGATTAAGAGTGCTCTTTTTAGTATAGGAGACCTTAAGGCACCAGGCCCAGATGGATACAGCTCCAAATTTTTTAAGCAGTCATGGGACACAGTAAATGATGATTTTACCTCCGCTGTGCTAGAGTTCTTCACTACTGGGCAACTCCTAAAATCATGGAATCACACTCTGATTGCCTTAGTATCAAAAACAGCTCATGCAAGAAAGGTGCAAGACTACAGGCCCATTTCCTGCTGTACGGTGTTCTACAAGGTGATCTCCAAGCTCCTGGTTAGCAGACTAGCAGAGGTCTCAGCTCATCTCCTACATCCTGCACAGACCGCCTTTGTTAGAGGATGTACTATCACAGATAATATCCACTTGGCACAAGAACTCCTGAGGAATTATACCAGAAAGCGAATCTCACCGAGATGTACATTGAAAGTGGATCTTCAGAAAGCTTTTGACTCAGTGCACTGGGGTTTCTTGCAGGATGTCTTGGCAGCATTACAGTTCCCAGCCGTTTATATCGCATGGATCAGAGAATGCATTACTACCACCTCCTTCTCTGTAGGGATTAACGGCGTCATGCATGGGTTCTTCCGTGGTGGTAGAGGACTCAGACAGGGGGATCCCCTCTCTCCTTACTTGTTTGGACTGTGCATGGAGTATCTATCCCGGTCGTTAGCACGACACACTATCAGGTCAGATTTTCATTTCCACCCCAAATGTGAGCCTATGAGGATAACACATTTGGTGTACGCAGATGACCTGTTACTACTCTTACGGGGGGATGTCTCATCAGTGACGCAGCTAGTTGAGAGCTTATCACAGTTTGCTCAGATGGCCGGACTCATTGCCAACTTAGCTAAATCTAGTATTTACATGGCAGGGGTAGACCCCCCCACACGGGATCAGTTGCTCACCATTACTGGCTTTCAGATAGGGACGATGCCCTTCAGATACTTGGGAATTTCTATAGCCTCCCAGAAATTGAAGATTTCAGATTATAGCTCACTCCTGGACTCACTCACCCGTAGGATCGACTCATGGCCAAAAGCCACATTATCCTATGCTGGGAAAGCACAGCTTATATCATCAGTCCTGCAGGGGTGGAGTGCTACTGGATGTCAGTCTTACAACTACATCTACAGCATTTGCAGATCTTTCATGTGGACGTCTAGGAGGCCCCCCATTGCATGGTCAGAGTTAGTGAGGCCCAAGCGAGAAGGTGGTCTTGGCTTGAGGGACTTACGAGCATGGAACCAGGCGCTTCTGGCAAAGGTTCTATGGCGCGTACAAGACAAGCAAGACACACTATGGATTCGCTGGGTACATCACACATACTTACAGCAGTTGGGGGTATGGGAGTGGCAGAGCAGGCACACAGATTCCCCATTGATCAAGCAGCTGGTACAGATTCGGGATAGCGTCCTCAACATAGCAGGCACCCCAGAGGCAGCGGGACAGACTCTCTCCTTTTGGTTCAGTCATAGGAGGGGGGGGCAGTGTTAGGCTAGCATATGACCATTTCAGAGACACCAGAGCTAGGAAGCCCTGGGCAGCTACAGTATGGCAGCGAGACCTCCAGCCAAGCCATGCCTTCACGGTGTGGCTCCTGGCACATGGGAGACTACCGGTGCGTGCTGGACAGGACTACCTGGAGGACAGACTTTGCACCTTTTGCCGGCATGATGAGGAGACGATGGATCACGTGTTTTTCATATGTCAGCCAGTCCAGCAGCTATAGGGACGAGTCAGAGGTTGGTTACAGATGCGCCCTGAGATGGCTACCTACCAGTGCATGCTGAGGACATTCAGGAGACAATACCAGGGGGCCTCCACTTTAGATAGAGCTCGCCACCTTGCCATGTCAGCGATGGTACATCACATATGGATGGCAAGGAATCACATCATGTTTGAGGGGAAGAGATTTGATGGCGAACCGGTCTTCGTGAAGATACGGATACATGTCTTCAGGACGCTTGGGGTACTAGTAGATCAGGTACTTAGGCATCATTGAGCATACATACATGCACATGCATTATAGCATTAATGTAGATTAGATTAGAGAGAGCATGCATTTTGGTATCGGGTTGAGTGTAGCTCCTAGGAACACTTGGCGAGGGCATGCATCTTGCGGACATAGTCACTATACATGTAGATAGGATACCGACAGACCCATTAGAGAGTAGGTTGTCTCATGCTGCATTTGCATCAGAGTTTCTTCTTGAGGAGTGGTCTCCACCCTTTTGGGCCTGTTTGACCTATTTTGGCTTAGTCACTGAGGTCTGTCGGCCATGCATATACCTTGTTATAGAGATAGAACTGGGGCACTACTCTAGCTGACATCCCGTCACGCCAAGTACCGCCTCGGTAAAAAAAAAACAAAAAAAACAAAAAAACAAAAAAAATAATAATAAAAGGTACCTGATTAGGAGCTAGTAGCGGCCGAGACTACACATGGAGGACCACGGGCATCGGCACTTCACGACACCACCATGGCGACGGATACCTCCGTTTCGGATACACCCACAGACGGATTGCTTGGATATAGAGACACCCTCCAGCAGCTGACTGGAGGGGTACATTGATGGCGACTGGAGCAGGATGCTGAGGGATGCTGGACACTTGCAGGAGCACACGGATGCCATAGATGGAGCTTACAGATGGTGCTACAGTCTGAGTGTGTGCGGAGGTGAGCAGCGTGGTGACACTATAGCGGATGGAGTCATGCAGTAGAGCGTGAGGACTGCATGTGGGTTACCTTTGGGAGGAGGGTGTTGTATGTGAGGAGCGACCACATTGGGTGGAGTCATGTAGTAGAGCATAAGGACTGTATGTGGGAGAGCATGTAGAGGTGAGAGTGATGTACAGGTGCATAGATCCACCTTAGAAAGATCTATCTAGTCCGCAGCAAACGACTAGCGGTAAAGACATGTCAAATCCGTTTATGGCCGGGGTTTTGCCAAAAAGCCCAAGAGGGTGAATAGGCCCACCAGGAAGGCCTATCTAGTCCGCAGCAAACGGCTCGCGGTAAGGACAACATCAAATCCGTTTATGGCTGGGGCTTTGCCAAAAAGTCCAAGAGGGTGCATAGGTCCACCATAAAGACCTATCTAGCCCGCAGAAAATGGCTCGTGGTAGAGGTGCGTCAAATCCGTTGATAACTGGTCACTTGCTCAAAGTGACTTCATGGGGTCTTGGCCATGACACAGGAGGAGATGGATTGAGATAGCCTGGAGTCCTCGGAGACATACGGACACACGGGAGATTGAGAGACATGGAGGAGGTGGCGGGCACCAGGTGCCAGGAGACACAGGACGTAGCATGGGCAGTGATGATGTGGACACATGAGTAGCTGGACAGGGATAGTAGGCAGTGTTGGATGATACCTCAGCTCAGTATCTTGTACTGAGGACATGTTTGCATCTAGCATTTGCATAGGTTACATGGATAGATGGTATACGAGTGAGCACATGTACATGATCATGGTTCCCCTTCCAGATCTGACACTTCGTCAGACATGACATAAGGGGAACCAGGACCATTTCTGTATGTTGGTGCATTTTGATGATATATATTTATCTTTTCATCAAAAAAAAAAGCAAGGGGCCCCTTCATAGTGATCATATGCTCGGGGGTCGTTGACCGATCGGACTCGGCCATGAACGCCTCGGTAGGGAGGTGCAGAGTGGCCCTAACAGTGCAGCGCCGGCCCGGAGTCGTCTGAGCGGACACCAAAGGATCAGAGGTCAGGCTGGACATGGTGGATAGAATTCCCGAGCGGAGGACTCGGCGGGGTACCCAAGGAAGGGAGCTAACCGGAACCGCTTCGATGGGGGCCACAGGCGCCTCCAGTTGGGAGGGAGTTCGGTCGGAGGAGAGAGCCTCAACCGATGGTTTTTTGTCGCGTTGAGAGGCGGTACCCGTCCGCTCGGACGATTGCACTGCGGAGGTTGCCGAACGGAGGGGCTTCTCAACTCGCCGTCTTTTCCTGTCGAGTGGGAGTTCGTCCTCTAGATCGGAGCTTTCCTCTCGAGCGGCCGGTTCTTTGCTAGAAGTTGCACCGCCGGCAGCATCCATAGGCGAAGCTTGAGCGACCGACTCGCCTGCTTGTGCTTCACTCTCATCCTCGTGAGAGCTGACCGGAACAACGCCCAGTTGCTCCATTTCCTTGGCCGTTGCCGCTTCGAGCGCGACCGCTTTCTTCTTCAAAATTCCGAACAGCACGGACTCCATTACGATATTCGCTGCAAAGAAAAAAGAAGGAAATCAGTTAGAACTCAAGGCAAATGTACAAGTGAAGTTCTTACCAAAGCTGCTCGGAAGGGGGGTCCGGCTCGGACTCAAACAAAATATGTACATCACTCCTTCAGGTAGGAGCTTGTTGATGTCGAGCTTCAGACTGGCTAGCAGATTCGCTGCTTGAAGATAGTCCGGTCGGGTCTTAAACTTCTTCAACTCAGGAGAGATGGGCGGTCCGACCTGCCATTTCGTTCGGAAGGGGAGCCGCCCGGGAACACGAAGGTAGAAAAAATTCTCTTTCCAATGTTTGTTGGAAGAGGGCAGCTTATCAAAAAAGACTAAGCCGGGCCGAGCTTGAAACAGATAAGTGTCCGGCTCGGATTGCTTAGGATAATAAAAATAATAGAAGACCTCCGGGCGGAGGGAAATGTTGTGTATCTTAAATAAGACCACAACTCCGCACAGGAGGCGAAAAGTGTTGGGAACCAATTGGGCGAGCGGAATGTCGAAAAAGTTGCAAACTTCAACAATGAAGGGGTGGAGGGGAAATCGCAGACTGGCTACGAATTGGTCGCGGAAAAGACAAAAGGCACCGCTCGGTGGTTTGTGAGGCCCAGCGGAAGGTGAAGGTAAAATCAGTTCAAAATCGGAAGGGATATCAAAAGCGTTAAACAGGCTCTCGGCATCGCACCGATCGAACTGCGACTCCATGGTGGTATACCATGGGCCGAGAGCTGGGTTCGCGGGCTGAGAGGAACTTGCCATCGCCAGAGCAATGGAGGAAGTAGAAATTGAAAGGGAAAGCAAATGAGCAAGCAAGGAGAGGAGCAAAGTAGTAACCAAAAGACGAAACGCGGCCAAGAGCGCGAAGAAAACACAGGAATCAAAGGAAGAAAGGCGGAAGAACCTTACAAAGAAGCGGAGGGTCGAAGGAAGGAGGCAGGGAATCGTCGGAGCACGGGGACTCGAAATCGCCGGAACGCTGAAGCACCGAGGAAGGCTGCGGGACACGCGAAGGCAAAAGTGCGGCTGAGGAAGAAGGTGAAGGCTTTATAAGGTCGGGCCCGATCAGCCTCGACCGTCGGATGCAGGTCACAGGAATCGAGGCCCACATCAGACCGTTCATTTCAAACTGTCGATGTCCCATCGGACACATCGCCGAGCCGTACGATGACGCTAGTGGAGGCGCCACGTGGCACCATGCCATAGGGGCGCATTTAATGAGCGCCATTACGGTGCACAGCGCGCGTGCTTGGTCTTAATGGGGAGGATTTGCACGAATCCCGAGGAGATCAGAAGGGCGTTAGCGTTGACCATCGACACGGCAGCAAAGCCAGCGCTCGGAAGAGGCCGAGCGGTCGTGAGGAGGAACATTCCAGAGTGGCAGGGCGGTGTCACTTAGGCCGACCGGCAGTCCAGTCAGTCGGACTTAGCGCCTCCTTCGACTAGACTTGAGGGGGAGGCATGTGATCCGGTGGTAAGGACGGGGGACCCTCGTTGGCGGAAGGTTAACGACACGTGGAGGTCAAAGGTCAAGAGATTCAACCCTGAGACCCGACCGACCAGACTGAGATGGCCGACCGGCCACCCGACCTACCGGAATGAGATGGCCGACCGAACGGGAAATCCCCCGAGACGAATAAAAGACAACCCGACCAGGGGTCAGGTTTTCGATGTTCAATGTAAAAAGGTTTCAGGGCCGAGCGGGCTGTCCGTTCGGCCGAGGCACAAGGCAACAAAGACAGGCAGGAGCAATCTCATCCGAGCATACGACCGAGGCAGAAGTGATATGCCCGCCAAGCGTCCGAACCGCTTAGCCCTGGAACAGACAGGAAGCGCAAGAGGACAAAGGAGACAGGGGATAACATCATCCTCGAGACGTCTGCCGCCGACAGGCAGTAGGATTGGCGGTCGAGCCGTACACAGGATCATACGGTGGAAGCTTCCACCGTCACATCCGGGATATGCTCGGACGATTGCGGAATGGCGCCAGAGGTACTTTTCTGACAGGGGCTCGTTAAGATATGTTTGGGGAAGCGTGCACGTATAGAGAAGCGTGCCCGCGCCTCCCCGGGGTCCTATATAAGGACCCCCAGACGTCGACAAAGGTATGCGCAATCCTCACTGTAGCCACAGTTAGGCTGTCTCTCTCACTTCTTGTTGCCTGACTTGAGCGTCGGAGGGTCGTCGCCAGGAAACCCCTCCCGGCTCGGCTTCTTTGCAGGTTTGCCGGAGATCTACACCACCAGTCGGATCAGCAGCGGAGCATGCCACTTCCCCAGCGTCTGTCGACTCAGCGCTCGGACAGGATCACCAAGGATTATAAAAGAGGGGTTAGAGGTGTCTTCATGAGGATAACTCTATTCTTTTTCTTCCTCTCTTTTCCTCCTTGGTCTGGCCGGCCCTAGAGGTTCTCCCTCTCCTCTTCTCTTCTTCTTTATTGGTCGGTTTCATCTTTCTTTTGGAGTTGGTGATGGTGGCCGGTTCTAGCTAGGAGAAGAAGGAGAGAAATGAGACTTTGTTTCTAGCATCCCTTGGAGCTTGGTGGTGGTGGTCGGACCTCTACTTCTCTTGGAGAATTGATGGTGGCCAAATCTAGCTTGGAGAAGAAGGAGCTTGGTGGTTCTCGTCTCATAAGATCGTTGCCCACACAACGTCCGAGATTAGAAGAGGAATACGGTAGAAGATCAAGAGGTTATTTGCTTACAAAGAAAGGTATAACTAGTAATTATTTTCCGCATCATACTAGTTTTGTTTGTATAGTTATTTTTGGAAATACCAAACACAAGAGGCATATGATTCTAGAGTTTTTGGATTTGTTTCGAGTTTGTGTTTCTTTTGTTTTATTTTTTGAATTTGTGATTCGATTGTTCCTTTTCGTTAAACCTAGAGTTATATAAGGAAAGTAAATATTAGCTTTCCTTAAAAGGCTTTGTCTAGGCAGTGGTGGATGCTCTTATACCCAAGAAGGCCATGTGCCTCGCCATGTAATCCTGGAAGCCAATTTTGAAAATTAATATTTAATTGAATTTATAACATAGGTTGATTTGGATCAATAGTGTTAAGTTCCGCTTGCGATCTAAGTCTAAACCATTAAGAACAGATAAGTTAAATTTGAATCAATAATGTTAAGTTTCGTTTGCGATTCCTAATTTAACTTCTAAAGAACACAATAGGTTGTTTAGGAAAGGTTCGACACTTGTACAAAACTTTTGTACAGTGGAACCAGTACGATCTTCTTAGGACCAACCAATAATTGGTATCAGAGCTAGAGTTTGCCTCTGTGTGTTTTGGTTTTCAAATAGATTATGCACATGTCATACATAATTTAGGCAGGATAATAGTAGGATGTGCTAACTTTGTGATTGCATGCTCCAACTATTATAGCATATAGATATTGTGTGTGATTGGACCCTTGGACATGTCAAGGCATTTTATTGTGTGTGCATGATTGTAAAATTAAATACAGCAGGAGCTATATTAGTTATTAGAATTTTACATTTTTGTTTAGAACTAGATTACATGTACATTCCTTTATGGAATATAGGATCGATATATATATAAATTCTATTTTTGTCGCGGATCATATCCTTGCGAGGCGTGGTGCTATCGGAGGACCAGAGGCGCAGCCGAAAAAGAAAGCTCGATGGACCCGACGACATGAACTTGAGGGCTGGCAGCATGCGATGGACAGTGATGGAAGAAGCCATAATAGTTTGAAAATTAATTTCCATATTTATTGCTTTTATTTACTGTGATGTGTGTGTGCATGTAATGTATGCTAGCATAGGTTAAAATTCCTCACCATAAATAACTAAGTGGGAGAGGGATTAGTATATGAATCTCATGGTCTCCATTACTGGTTTGTAAGTGATGCAACAAGCTTACGCGTTGGCTCTAAGTGCCTTCCTCCATATCGGATGAGTTTGTTTGCAGATCACTAGATCAAACTTCCATTTTGGATGGTTATAGGAAATTAATTAAGAGCGTGTGATCTTCCACATCGGAAGGGGCATAATCTTATTTAATTGACTAAGTATCAAGTAATGGTATACACTTAGGCTCATTTAATAGTATCCTCCCCATCGGAGACACTGCTATTATTTGTGTGACCGAAGGAAAACCAACTATTAATTTGTCATAAAGATAGGTTGACAATATAATAAAATTATAACCCTCCTCTTACAAATGTTGAGATTTTGTATACGTCCACACTATCGTGGCATACAAAATTCACAGTGTTTGAGGAAATTTTATTTGTTAGGTTGACAAGATAATAAAATTAATGGGTAAAACTCCTCTTACAAATGTTTGAATTTGTATACGTCCACACTATCATGACATACAATATTCACGGTGTTTGAGGTAATTTTATTTGTCATAAAGATAGGTTGACAAGGTTATTAATGAGTATAACCCTCCTCTTACAAATGTTCAATTTTGTATACGTCTACATTATCGTGGCATGCAAAATTCACAGTGTTTGAGTTGTTGGTGAATTTAAATGATATTGTTTTGAGGAATCAATATTATTTTAAATTCAAAGTTTTGATCAAATATTTGATCAGAGATAAACCAACTATTAATTTTATTTGTCATAAAGTTAAGTTGACGAGATAATAAAATTAATGGATAAAATCTCCTCTTTGATTTTGTATACGTCCACACTATCATGACATACAAAATTCATGGGGATTTTAAGGTGTTAGTCTTGACCAAATATTTTTGTGATTCTTAGGATTTAAAATGTTGGTCAATCCCCTAGCTGTTATACCATAGGATAGACTTAGTGGTCCCAATTATAATGATTGGAAATAAGACTTGGACATTAAGGTGGACTGTCTTCTTAGAACTAAGAACAATAAAGGTGTATTTTATTCATTAGTTATTATATGTTTAGTGGAGTTATCTACCGGTACCTGGTGTATAGATACGGGAACCACTGATCATGTCTGTAATTTATTACAGGGGTTCCAGAAAACACGACAACTATATGAAAGGAAAATCACCGTCTACATGGGCACTGCTGCAAAAGTAGTAGCTGTTGTAGTGGGTGGTGTTTATCCTCCGAGAGGAATAAAACATGGATTTTTTTGAAATTGTCTTTACGTACCAAGTTTAAAAAGAACTAGTTTTCAGTTTCTAAACTATTTAAAGAACTTGATATTCTGCCTCTTTTAATAACAAAGTTGTTATTAATAAAAAGAGGGAAGTTATCTATTCTGGTACGTTGGTTGGCAATTTAAAAATTCAATAACTCCCACGATGCAACAAATGTAAATTAATAACATATCTTCTAACTTTAATAAGAGAAGGCAACCTTGGAAAATGAACCAATCATATCTTTGGCATCTAAGGCTAGGTTATATTAACTTAAGTAGGATTCAATGGATAATAACCAATGAGCTTTTGGGTGCATTGGTAGTGGAAACTTTTCTAACCTGCGAGTCTTACTTGGAAGGAAGAATAACCTAGAAGCTTTTAAGTCTAAGGGGTATAGAGCCAAAGATGTGTTGGAATTGGTTCATTCTGATTTGTATGGATCTATGACTATTCAGGAAAGAGGTAGTTTTGAATATTTCGTCAATTTTATAGACAACTATTTAAAATTCGGGTACATTTACTTGATGCGCTGCAAGTCTAAGTGCTTTGATAAGTTCAAAGAGTATTAGGCTGATGTGGAGTAACGTCAAGGTAAAACTATCAAGACACTACGTTGAGATCGTAGTGGCAAGAACCTCTTAGGAGAGTTTAGAAGTCACTTATCAGAAGACGGGATTCAATCCCAACTAACTGCACCTGGTACACCCCAAACAGAATGATGTAGTAAGAAGGTATAGGACTCTTATGGAAATAGTTAGATCAATGATAAGTTATTCAGAATTACCAAAATTAATTTTGAGGATATACACTGGAAATGGAAGTGAATATAGTACCTTCTAAGTCAGAACTCTCTACTCCCATAGAATTGCAGAATGGGCGTAAGCCTAGTCTGAAGCATATTTGGATTTGGGTGGTCTAGCACATGAGAGACACTGATAAGTTGGACAGGAGTTCACTTGTTTGTAGGTTATCCTAGAGAAACGAATGGAGGTTTATAGTCCTAAAAATCAGAAGGCCATTGTTGGTACCAATGCACGATTTTTAGAAGAGGACTATGTAATAAACCATAAGCCCATAAGTAAATTTGTTCTTAAGGAAATAATAAAGGACACGTCTAATCTAGTACTAACTGTACAAGATGAAATATCACAAGAAACTGTAACACGTATCACAGATGATACACAATTGCAAAAAGTGACTCGTCGTAGTGGGAGGGTTGTTAGACAACCTAAAATATTCATGTTTTGGGAGAGTCTTTGGACTTGATCTCTGGTGAACATGAACCTAATTCCCGGACATATGATGAAGCGCTCCAAGATAAAGATGCAGCATCTTTGAAAAGAGCAATGAATACAGAATTAGAATATATGTATTCTAATAAAATCTGGGAGCTTGTAGAACCACCGAATTGTGTAAAAGACATTGGGTGTAAATAGGTCTATAATAGGAAAAAAGGGGTAGACAGGAAGGTGGAAATTTTCAAAGCAAGGCTTGTTGAAAAAGGAAACTTTTTCAGCGGTAGCCGTGCTTAAGTCTATCCGGATTCTTTTATCTATATGGACTATGAGATTTGGTAAGTGGATGTCAAGACAGCTTTCCTTAATGGAAGTCTTGAAAAAAATATCCATATAAAACAACCAGAAGAGTTCATTGAAAAGGGCAAGGAGTATCTAGTATGTAAGCTCAATCGGTTTATGCACTGAAGCAAAACTTCAAGGTCTTGGACATCTAGTCTAATGAAGTAATCCAGACCTATGAATTTATTCAGTGACCAGATAAGTCTTATGTATACAAGAAGTGTGATGGAAACGTGGTAGTATTTCTTGTACTATACGTAGATGACATTTTTGGTAGTTGGAAACAATATCAAAATGTTGTTGGAAGTAAAGGTATGGTTGTCCAAACAAATTCGATATAAAGGACTTGGGAGAATGCACATATTTTTGGGATCAAAGTAATAAGGGATCGCAAGAAAAGAATACTGTGCTTATTCCAAGCTTCATATATCGAAACAATCCTTGCTTGTTTTAGCATGCAAGACTCCAAGAAAGGTTTTCTACCTTTTAGGCATGAAGTAGCTTTATCTAAAGAAATGTCTTCGAAGACATCAAAGGAGATAAAGGACATGAAGGCAGTTCCTTATGCTTCGGCTATCGGAAGCCTAATGAATGTAATACTATGAATAAGATTGGATAACTATTTTGCCCATGACATAGTTAGCAGATATCGAAGTAACCCAGGACCAGGACACTAGACTACTGTAAAGCATATACTAGAGAATATATGCTAGTTTACAAGGCAAATAATTTGATCCCTGTGGGTTACACGGATTTTGACTTCCAATCAGATAGGGACAATAGTAAGTCAACCTCGGGGTTTTGTGTTTACTTTAGGAGGTAAAGCCATAATAATGGAGGAGTGTTAAGCATAGATATTGATCCTGTCCGAGCGCTGAGTCGACGGACGCTGGGGACGTGGCACGCTTCGCTACTGATCTGACTGGTGGTGTAGATCTCCGGCGAACCTGCAAAGAAGCCGAGCTGGGAGGGGTTTCCCGGCGACGACCCTCCGATGCTCAAGTCAGGCAACGAGAAGTGAGAGAGGCAGCGTAACTATGGCTACAGTGAGGATTGCACATACCTTCATCGACGTCTGGGGGTCCTTATATAGGACCCCGGGGAGGCGCGGGCACGCTTCTCTATGCATGCACGCTTCCCCAAATATACCTTAACGAGCCCCTGTCAGAAAAGTACCTCTGGCGGCATTCCGTAATCGTCCGAGTATATCTCGGATGTGACGGTGGAAGCTTCCACCGTATGATCCTGTGTACGGCTCGGCCGCCAACCCTGCTACCTGTCGGCGGCAGACGTCTCAAGGATGATGTTATCCCCTGTCTCCTTTGTCCTCTTGCGCTTCCTGTCTGTTCCAGAGCTGAGCGGTTCGGACGCTCGGCGGGCATATTGTAGGACCGTTGGGCCGGCTAGAAGAGGGGTTGAATAGCCTGAAAAAAAATAAACAGAAAAGACCCTTCTCGAACTTTCAACAGAACACTTGCATAAAGTAAATTAGCAGTAAATAAAAAGTAGAAAGAAGAGACTCACAATTTGACTTGGTTACAACCAAGGAGGTTGTTAATCCAAGTAATGAACATGCACTAAAATATCTCCTTCAGGCGGAGAAGCCTCTTACAGCAGTGAAAGCACAAAAGACAGAAGCTAAACTAGAACAGAAGCGCACAAGTGTTTGGAATGTAAATTTCTGAGTTGATGAAAAAGCTTCTGGACCAAGGCTATATTTATAGCCTTGGTCGGGGCGCCTGGAAGGGTTCCGGGCGCCCTGGGGGGATAAAACTTTATCCCCCAACGTTCAGATCGCGTAAATCGCGATCCTGGTCAAAATCAGGGTCCGGACTGTTCCGGGCGCCCCGGAGCCCAAAGTCAACAGCGTTGACTTTTTTGTCCGGGACCTCTTCTCTGGTTCAGTCCCTCCTCGGTCCGGTTCTTCTCCTACGGATCCGCTCGCTTGGGTGATCTCTACCATCCGGAAAAGGGCTCACCCGAACCCAACTTCCGGTCTTCTCGAGCGAGCTTCCCTCCGGCTTCTCGTCCCTCGGAATCGCTGCGTGTTTCCTTCTTGTCCGCTGACGTACTCATCCGCAGTCTTCGTCCCTCGGACGCACCGCGTGCCGTCCTTCTCGCTAGCTGCATCTCTTGCTCCTCGAGCAATCTTCCGCTCCAGCTTTCGTCCCTCGGAACCACCGCACGCTTCCTTCTCGTCCGTCGGTGTACTCTTCCGCAGCACCTCGTCCCTCGGACTGCCGTCCTTCTCGCTAGCTACGTCTTCCGCTCGACTACCTGTGTTCCTAAGCTCCTGCACACTTAGACACAAGGCTAAAACAAACAGGACCTACCTTAACTTGTTGATCACACCAAAACAACCTTGGGGTTCCAACAATCTCCCCCTTTTTGGTGTGATCAACCCAAGTTAAGCTAGGGTTAAAATAGACATAAAATTGAATTAAGTAAATTAACTTAATTTGCAATTTAAGTGCAAAAAGATAGAAAAAAAAATTAAATCTATCTACCTCCCCCTAGACTTATACTTTCCCTTCTCCCCCTTTGATCACAAAAAAAATGGGGTTCCAAGAAAAATAATCTAAGGGTTAAAGACTTAGAAAAATCTAAGTTTTTAAGAAATTTAGAAAAGTTTTCTAAGTAATTAAAGCTGAGATTTCTAGTTTCAAGAAAAAAGTTCTTAACTTAGGAAAAAAATAATTTTTGAGAATATTTCTAAGTATATAAATAAAATCCAAAAAAATCCTAACTTACATTTTTAAGTATATATTTTTTTAAATGACTTAGGCAAAAAAAAAATTCTAAGTAGGTAAATTTCTAATTTGAAATAAAATATTTTAAATAACCTTTTTCAAGCACTAATTAATTCTTGTATTAATGCTTCATTAGTAAGTTAATTAAATATTTATTTCAATATTTTGGCTTCCAGGTCGTGGCGAGGCACTAGGCCATCTTGGTTATTGGAGCAACAACCACTTCCTTAGACAAAGCCTCATAAAGAAATTCTTTGTTTAATTTTCTCACTTAAAGCGCTAATTTTACTTTTAAAATTAATTTAAGCATGATTTAGGAACTCAATATAGGTTCCAACCTACTGGATTAACTAAAAAGTTTTTAGGGACATATTTTCTTGAAATATTCCTAATTTGTCCCGGGTGATATTTAAAGTACCAATTTAAATTATTAAATCTTCTAACATTGGTTTTAGATGAACATGCATAATTTTTTAAGTTATCTATTTGAATTTTCAAATTTTGATTTTCTAATTCCAATTTCTCATTTTTTAATTTTAATTTATCTAATTCTTCTAAGGGACAAGACTTAGCTAGAATTATTTTTAAATTTTTATTTTCACTTTCTAATTTACAGCAGTCTTTTGTTAAAAGTTTAACAAACTTAAACATTTTATCGGGAGGAAGAGATCGTACCTGACTTACCTTGTCGATCTCGTTGTCCGTTTCTCCCCCTGAGCTGCTGCTTTCTTCTGACGTGTCTCCCCCTTCATCGATGCTCTCGATGCTCATTTCGGAAGAGCTTGAATCGCAGTCGTCGTCTTGATGACTCGCCATTAGTGCGAGTCCGGAGAATGCTTCGACTTCCGATTCGGACGAAGTATCGTCCCACGTCGCCTTCAGGGCCTTTCGTTTCTGGATAGGCTTCTTACCCTTATCCTTGTCTTTGTTCTTCAGCTTGGGGCAGTTGTCCTTGACATGCCCTTCTTCGTCGCAATGGTAGCAGCGGATAGTTCTTTTCTTTCTACCCTGTGGATGGTTAGTTTTTCTAGAATTGTATAACTTCTTAAATCGTCTTACCATCATTACCATTTCCTCGTCATCGAGAGAAGATTCTGATTCAGGTTCGTCTCTCGAAGCTTTGAGGGCGACGTTGTTCTTTGGCTCCCTCATTCCTGCACATCTTGACTCATGCACTTCAAATGTTAAAAAAAATTCTTCTAATGAAATTTTTTCTAAGTCCTTCGAAATGTAAAAAACATCTACTAGTGATGCCCATTTTGAATTTCTAGGGAAGGAATTTAAAGCGTACCTGAGCGAATCTCGGTTACTTACCTCTTCTCCGAGATTCGAAAGTCCGGTGATGAACTCCTGTATCCTCGAGTGTAGATGTGCAATTGTTTCACCTTCTTCAAGACGGAGGTTGGTGAGCTGGTTGCGAAGTAAGTCCCGTCTCGCAAGCTTGGCTTCGGATGTTCCTTCTGTTAAAGTGTATACTAAAAGCCTAGCTTTTGGTATAAACATTTATAAGAATCACATTGGTCAAATGTCTACATTTATGATAAATGTAGTTGCTCAATTAATTTATATTGTAGATAACATGGTGTGTGGTGTCACATACAGAAGATCATGTTATCGGTTCCTTATAAATTATAAACAGTAGCTCACGACCAAGATGGAAAGGAACAAACCATTGGAAGGTCGTAGTGTAATTAGGTATTAGTTTATCTTAACTATATAATTACACTAGTACACTTAGAGTGTATTGAGTAGGACCATTTGAGGTCGTTCCTTTTATACTGACTTTATAAAGGAACAAAGACCTCAGTTATTATGGAAGTGTGTGCTCTTAATCCTAATATAATAACAAGCACATATATTTGATATTTATTTCTTTAATTTATCAATGGGTGAGATTTAGTTCGATAAATCAATAAGCCCGATAAGTTGGGAAATGATATCACTTATAGTGTGTGTTGTTGATTATAGAAGGAAACTGTGTCCTAGTGATCTAGGTTGAGAATGTCCCCAAGAGGAGCTCATAAGAATTGTCATGTTAAACCCTGCAGGTGGACTTAGTCCGACATGACGATGAAGTTGAGTGGTACTACTCTTGGAGCTAGATATTAATTAAGCGAGTTGTTAGTAACTTACTTAATTAGTGGACATTTGTTATCTTAAACACAGGGAGACTAACACACTCATAATAAGAAGGAGCCCAAAATGTAATTTGGGATTGGTGCGGTAGTTCAATAATAGTTCTTTAGTGGAATGAATTATTATTGATGAAATTAAGTTGTGTGTTTGGGGAGAACATGGGATGCTTAATTTCATCGGGAGACCAAAACCAATTCCTCCTCTCGGTCCCTATCGTAGCCTCTAGTATATAGAGATTTATACCCACCGCATACCCACCTTCTTACCCATCCAATGGGGCCGGCCAAGCTAGCTTGGAACCCAAGCTAGGGCCGGCCAAGACCAAGTGGATGAGCCATGTAGGTGGCCGGCCAAAGCTTGGGTCCCAAGCTTAGGTGGCCGGCCACTAGAATATTAAAAAGGATTTTTATTAAAATTATTTCTTATGTGGATATCATGATTTTAAAAGAGAGTTTAAAAATTAAAAATTTCCTTTTATAGTTTTCTACAAAAGATTAAGAGAAGAGATTAATCTCTTTCCTTATTTGTAGTTTAAAAGGATGGTTTTAATTTTTTGTAAAAACTTTCCTTATTTGTAAATCATCTACATGTTTAAAAGAGAATTTAAAATTTGAAATCTTTCCTTATTTGTTGATTAAAGGAGGATTTTAAATTTTAAGAAAACTTTCCTTTTTAACCATGTTCATGATTTAAAAGAAAGTTTAAAAATTAATAATTCTCTTTTATTAGTTTCTACAAAAGATTGAGAAAAGATTTGATATCTTTCCTTATTTGTAGATTAAAAGAGATTTTAATTTTTAGAGATAACTTTCTTTTTATCCACATGTTTAAAAGAAAGATTTTAATTTATTAAATTTCCTTTTTATAAACCAAGGGATTAAATTATTGGAGAAATTTTTATAAATTTCCGGAAGCAAATAAGGAAGTTTTAATTGGTGTTTAAAATTTTATTTGCTTGGAGATTTCTTGGTGTGGCCGGTCATTGCAAAATTGAAAAGAAAAATTATTTTTAATTAAATAAATTTTCCTTTTCAATGGCAAAAGAATTAAGGAAGGTTTTATTAAATTTTCCTTATTTGCCAAGACCAAGGATTATAAAAGAGGGGGTAGAGGAGGCTTCAAGGCTAAGATCTCTATTCTATTTTTCCTCTCTTTTCTCCTTGGGTGTGGCCGGCCCTTTCTTTCCTCTCCTCTCCTTTGTGTGGCCGAAACCTTCTCATGGTGGAGATAGCTTTGGTGGCCGGATCTAAGAAGGAGAAGAAGGAGAGAAAACAAGTCTCTTTTCTAGCATCCCTTGGAGCATGGTGGTGGTGGCCGAACCTCTTCATCCTAGAAGAAGTTTTGATGGCCGAAACTTGTAAGGAAGAAGAAGGTGTTTGGTGGTTTCTCATCTCGGAAGATCGTTGCCCACACAACGTCCGAGGTTAGAAGAGGAATACGGTAGAAGATCAAGAGGTCTTTCTAAAAGGTATAACTAGTAATTTTTCTTTCCGCATCATACTAGTTATTTTTGGAAATAATACTAAATACAAGAGGCATACGATTCTAGTGTTTCGAATTTGTTTTCGATATAGTGTTCTTTTGTTTTTCTTTTCCTTGTGATTTGATTGTTCTTTTCGGTTAACCTAAAGTTATTTTAGGAAATTAAATGTTAGCTTTCCTTAAAAGGTTTTGTCTAGTCGGTGGTGGTTGCTCCCATATCCAAGAAGGTCATGTGCCTCGCCACGTCAGTACTGGGAACCAATTTTGGAAATTAATATTTAATGGAATTAATAACTTAGGTGATTTGGATCAAACGTGTTAAGTTCCGCAGGAGATCCAAGTCAAAACCTAAAAGAACAAATAGATTAAGTTTTGGATCAAACGTGTTAAGTTCCGCAGGCGATCCAAAATTTAATTTAAAAGAACACATGGTAGCTAGGAAAAGGTTCAGACCTTTGTACAAAATTTTTGTACAGTGGAACCTCTAGGTTTTCCGAGTAGCAACCAACACCTTCGTGTAATTCAAAGAACTTCTCCCAAAGCTCCTTTGCCGAGTTGTAGGTGCCGACACGGTTGACTTCTTGTGGCGGAAGTACGGTTAGAAGATGGAATTCTGCTTTGTTATTTGCCACGTACTCGGCCTGCTCTTTCTTTGTCCATTGATTTTTCGCTTTGCCCTCGGGAGCTTCAAAACCATGTTCCATTGTTAGTAATAAATCAAAATCGGTACCGAAAAATACCTCCATGTGCTTCTTCCAGCTTGCAAAGTCCCCCTCGAATTTTGGTGGGTGGATGTTAGATCCGGCCATCTCGTTGCTTCGTTCGGCGGTTAGTCCTCCTGAAGCGTCTCGGCTCTGATACCACTTGTAGGACCGTTGGGCCGGCTAGATGGGGGGTTGAATAGCCCGAAAAAAAAATAAACAGAAAAGACCCTTCTCGAACTTTCAACAGAACACTTGCATAAAGTAAATTAGCAGTAAATAAAAAGCAGAAAGAAGAGGCTCACAATTTGACTTGGTTACAACCAAGGAGGTTGTTAATCCAAGTAATGAACGTGCACTAAAATATCTCCTTCAGGCGGAGAAGCCTCTTACAGCAGTGAAAGCACAAAAGACAGAAGCGCACAAGTGTTTGGAATGTAAATTTGAGTTGATGAAAGCGACACTCCAAGGCCATAGACCAAGTCTAGGAGCTTGGGAAGGGATAAAACTTTATCCCCAAGCGTTGCGAAGCGGATAGATCCGTAGGGGCGCCAGATGGCTCCGGGCGCTCGAAATGTCAAGTCATCAAAATGACTTTTTCGACCTCCTCTGGTTCAGTCCCTCCTCGGTCTGGTTCTTCTCCTCCGGATCCGCTCGCTTGGGTGATCTCTGCCATCCGGAAAAGAGCTCACCCGAACCCAACTTCCGGTCTTCTCGAGCGAGCTTCCCTCCGGCTTCTCGTCCCTCGGAATAGCTGCGTGTTTCCTTCTCGTCCGCCGGCGTACTCATCCGCAGTCTTCGTCCCTCGGACGCACCGCATGCCGTCCTTCTCGCTAGCTGCGTCTCTTGCTCCCCGAGCAATCTTTCGCTCCAGCTTTCGTCCCTCGGAACCACCGCACGCTTCCTTCTCGTCCGCCGGTGTACTCTTCCGCAGCACCTCGTCCCTCGGACTGCCGTCCTTCTCGCTAGCTGCATCTTCCGCTCGACTACCTGTGTTCCTAAGCTCCTGCACACTTAGACACAAGGTTAAAACAAACAGGACCTACCTTAACTTGTTGATCACACCAAAACTGTAACACCCACTAGGCTTTTAAGATAAATATGAGAATGATGAATTTGCCTTAGAAAAATATTAGTAGAATGTTGAACCAAAAAGAAATAAAAAGAAATAAAAATAGGGAATGGTCAAGGATTGAACCTCTCATGATGTAAATGATAATATTAATGGGTAATAACCAGTTGGGATAGGAATAATATATTGATAGCAAAGGAGGGAAACTCATGATAAGGATGAGAGTAAAAGCTAGCAAAAAGAAAACAAGAAAAGAACAAGAGAAAGGCAACTTGCCTTCCTTCTTTTCTCTCCCTTTTCCTCTCTCTTTTTGCCGTGACTTAAAGAGGAACATTAAGGGGATTCATTCCCCCTTGTTTCATCATGAATGATGAGAACAAATAAATAAATAAAATAAAAAGAAAAAAATGAAAAAAAAAAGGGCTAAGGGAGAAGGAAAGCAAAAACCAAGTTTGCTACCTCTTCCCCCTTAACATAAAAGAGAATATGTAAAGAGAAGATTTTATTTTCTCTCATTTCTCTCATTCTCCCCTCTCCCTCACCGAGAACCTCAGTCCCCTCTCCTCCATCTTTGGCCCAAGCTAAGGTTTTCTCCTAAGAAAGCCTAAGATACAAGGAGGACTTAGCAAGGAATCAAGGGAAGGGAACTAGAAGAAGAGGCTACTTCTTCCATCACCACACCTTAGATCCACAAGAGAAAAGGATGTAAGCTTCCCCTCACATGTGGTACAAGGCGTTTTATGTGCTTTTCAGATTTTATGAGGATTAGAAAACCTAGAATAGAATTTAAGAAAAATTCGGCCAAAGAAGAGTTTTCAAATCTAGGAAGGTTTAAACAAGTCCTCATTTCATGATATTTTTTTCTATGCTATGTAGTAAGGTTTTCCTTCATGTTTTTATACCTATATGATGCTTGGTCAGAGGAGTACCTAACCCTAGAATTTTGGCCAAAAATATTTTAAAGAGGTTAGGGAAATCATTGTTTAACCAAACTAGTACAAGATTCCCTCCATGAATTACTAAGGGCCTTTTGTTGGTTTTTCTTGCTTAAAAGTTACTTGGAACCAAAAGAAATCCACTCATATGTTTCGGCCAAGAAAAGAGCTTAGGGTTAGGAAGACCTTTAAATTTAAGTAACCATGTTTATATGATAGAATATAGAGTTCTCTTAAAGAATTGCATGTTGAATATTGCTAGAAATTCATGAACTCTTCATTAAGATTTTCGGCCATGATAAGATGGATAGCTTAGAAAAGCTTAAACAAAATTTTAACATGCTCAAGACCTCTGTGATATTAAGATATGAAAGTTGTTTAATGCTCTCATGCTTAATTAGGGTATAGAGAATTTAGTTACATGATATATGACATGTAAGATCACAAGGGTCCTAGCTTGTTTATGAACCAAATTTGTATATGATGTTCTTAGTAATTTTTGCCATGAAACTTACTTAGGTTTTCCATGATTTAGGCCACTTAAAACCTAGTTTAGAGATTGGTAGGTTTCGGCCATGAGGAAAAATAAAAGAAAAAGGAAAGAAACCTAGGAAGCCTAAGACACAATTCACATGTATGTTTATTATGCTTGTCTTTATACATGCTATGAAACTTGTATGACTTCCTATGCTTTTAGGCTATTTGAAGCAAGTTTAAACACTGATGAGTCTCGGCCAAGTAGGGTTTAAATGACCTAGAGGCCTTAGAATTGAAACCAATTGTGTTAAAAATGCTTCTTATGGAAATATGATAATATGTTGATTGAGTCACATGCTTGTATAATTTTTCCATGACCTAAATGGACCATTGTATGTTTCGGCCATGAAGGGATAGATGCCCTAGAAACCCTAGAACAAAAATTAAATATGCTCATGTCACTCTACATGAAATATGATAAGTAGAAAGTCAAAGTTCTCATGCTATATGTTGTTTAATGACCTAAAATGAGGCTAGGGTAAGTTTCGGCCATACCCATTGTATGATGCCTTATTATGAATTTATACATGATGTTAGTTCAAGTTCACATGCTTGTATGCTTGCTTTTAGCCCTAATGAATACTTGTTAAATTTCGGCCATGACATATGTTAAGGGCTTGAAGAACTTAGGAACTAGCTCAAATATGCTTACTATGTTACTTGGAAAAAATGCTATAAATATGGTTTAAGGTTTCCATGCTTTCATGACATTTGGGACCTTGTTTCACACCTGATAGGGTTCGGCCACATGAAGTTTAAGGACTTGGAGAACTTAGAAACCAAGTTAATCATGCTTATAATGCTTCCTATGAAATTGATGTGATGATAATTTAGGTTCCACATGCTTGGAGGTTGTTTTTACCTAAATTGAGATCTAAGGGGGGGTTCGGCCATGATAAGAACCCAAGGGATTAGGAAGCTTAGAACCCAAGCTAACTATGTTACCATGTTTCTTATGATAGTATAATCACAAGATACACCCTTATGCTTAAATATGTATGCTTGTGATTTATACTTTCGATGATATGCTATGTGGATAGAAATATGCATGCTTTTATGATATGCTATGTGGATAGAAATATGCATGCTTTGATGATATGCTATGTGCTTAAAATATGCATGCTTTTATGATATGCTATGTGGATAGAAATATGCATGCTTTGATGATATGCTATGTGCTTAAAATATGCATGCTTTTATGATATGCTATGTTGATAGAAATATGCATGCTTTGATGATATGCTATGTGCTTAAAATATGCATGCTTTCATGATATGCTATGTGGATAGAAATATGCATGCTTTGATGATATGCTATGAGCCTAAAATATGCATGCTCTCATGATATGCTATGTGGTGAAAATATGCATGCTTTTATGACATGATGTATGCCTAAGTGATGCATATTTTTTATGACATGATGTATGCCTAAGTGATGCATGCTTTTATGACATGATGTATGCCTAAGTGATGCATACTTTTTATGACATGATGTATGCCTAAGTGATGCATACTATTTATGATATGATGTATGCCTAAGTGATGCATACTTTTATGACATAACGTATGCCTAAGTGATGCATACTTCTACGATATGCTATGTGACTAAATGATACATTTTTATACATGCTACTTTACTTTGTAAGGCTTGTACCAAGGGTGGGCTCCTAATCAGCCCCTAGGCCTTTGGCTGTGTGATCCAGGCTAGTAAAAACAAAGGGATGGGCTCCTTAGTACGCCCCTAGGTCTATGGTTGTGTGATCCGGACCTAGTTCCTAGTATGATTCAAGACTTGCTACCTTGGATATACTTAGGAGCGCGCATATCTACGTGATTTATCTATGTGTGGTACAAGCCGGGGCCCTGATTATGTTGATATTATGTTCAAGTATATATGTAAGAAGAAATGGTTTTAAAGATCATGAGACATACACATGTTTTTCGGATACATGTTTTCAAAATCATATTGCATATACCTTATGATAATGTTGTGATGATGCTATGATTTATGATATGCCATGATTAGATATGATTATGTTATGTTTCATGCTATGCTTTAAGAGCTTGATATGCCATGCCACCTTATGATGATACTATGATATGCCATGATTAGATATGATTATGTTATGTTTCATGCTATGCTTTAAGAGATGATATGCCATGACTAGTTATGATTTTGTTATGTTGCATGATATGCTTAAAGAGTATGATATGTTATGTCATGACTAGTTGAGATCATGTTATGTTGAGACATTCTTTGATCATGTGATGATTTTTGGTTTTAGTGAGTAGGAAAGGAACTTACTGAGCCATGAGTGCTCATTGCTTACTTTCCTTGTACCACAGATAAAGGAAAAAGCTGGATGAGCTAAAGGAGCAGCAGGAGAGGCAAGGAGATGTGTGTGGCAGTGGCTAGGCAACCAAATAAGAACCTGCTTTAAAAACTTTTAAAGAACTATGCTTTGGTATCATGAATTGTAGTACCGTATGTGTGACTTGATGTTATGTTTCTACTAATTTTGATATCATGTTATTGATGCCATGATAGTGTAGTTCAAATTTGATGAAAAGAAAAACAAAAGAAAAGTTTTTATTAAACTAAGAAAATTATTTTAAGTCTTCCGCTGTTTTAAAAAGAAAAATTTGTACATGGAGTATCGTAGCCCCGTCCCTTAGAGTTAGCAGGGAGGGTGGGCGTTACAAAAACAACCTTGGGGTTCCAACACATATCACTTCTGCCTCGGTCGTATGCTTGGATGAGATTGCTCCTGCCTATCTTTGTTGCCTTGTGCCCCGGCCGAATGGACAGCCCGCTCGGCCCTGAAACCTTTTTACATTGAGCATCGGAAACCTGACCCCTGGTCGGGTTGTCTTTTATTCGGCTCGGGAGATTCCTCGGCCGGTCGGCCATCTCATTCTGGTCGGTCGGGTAGCCGGTCGGCCCTCTCAGTCCAGTCGGTCGGGTCTCAGGGTTGAATCTCTTGACCTTTGACCTCCACGTATCGTTGACCTTCCGCCAACGAGGGACCCCCGTCCTTACCACCGGATCACATGCCTCCCCCTCAAGTCTAGTCGAAGGAGGCGCTAAGTCCGACTGACTGGACTGTCGGTCGGCCTGAGCGACACCGCCCTGCCACTCTGGAATGTTCCTCCTCACGGCCGCTCGGCCTCTTCCGAGCGCTGGCTTTGCTGCCGTGTCGATGGTCAACGCTGACGCCCTTTGGATCTCCTCGGGATTCGTGCAAATCCTCCCCATTAAGACCGAGCACTCGCGCTGTGCACCGTAATGGCACTCATTAAATGCACCCCTATGGCATGGTGCCACGTGGCACCTCCACTGGCGTCATCGTACGGCTCGGCGATGTGTCCGATGGGACATTGGCGGTTTGAAATGAACGGCCTGATGTGGGCCTCGGTTCCTGTGACCTGCATCCGATGGTCGAGGCCGATCGGGCCCGACCTTATAAAGCCTTCACCTTCTTCCTCCGCCGCACTTTTGCCTTCGCGTGTCCCGCAGCCTTCCTCGGTGCTTCAGCGTTCCGGCGATTTCGAGTCCCCGTGCTCTGACGATTCCCCGCCTCCTTCCTTCGACCCTCCACTTCTTTGTAAGGTTCTTCTGCCTTTCTTCCTTTGATTCTTGTGTTTTCTTCGTGCTCTTGGCCGCGTTTCGTCTTTTGGTTACTGCTTTGCTCCTCTCCTCGCTTGCTCATTTGCTTTCCCTTTCGATTTCTGCTTCCTCCATTGCTCTGGCGATGGCAAGTTCCTCTCAGCCCGCGAACCCGGCTCTCGGCCCATGGTATACCACCATGGAGTCGCGGTTCGATCGGCGCGATGTCGAGAGCATGTTTAACGCTTTTGATATCCCTTCCGATTTTGAACTGATTTTACCTTCACCTTCCGCTCAGCCGCACAAACCACCGAGCGGCGCCTTTTGTCTTTTCCGTGACCAATTCGTAGCCAGTCTGCGATTTCCCCTCCACCCCTTCATTGTTGAAGTTTACAACTTTTTCGGCATTCCGCTCGCCCAATTGGTTCCTAACACTTTTCGCCTCCTGTGCGGAGTTGTGGTCTTATTTAAGATACACAACATTCCCCTCCGCCCGGAGGTCTTCTATTATTTTTATTATCCTAAGCAATCCGAGCCGGGCACTTATCTGTTTCAAGCTCGGCCCGACTTAGTCTTTTTTGATAAGCTGCCCTCTTCCAACAAACATTGGAAAGAGAATTTTTTTCTACCTTCGTGTTCCCGGGCGGCTCCCCTTCCGTACGAAATGGCAGGTCGGACCGCCCATCTCTCCTGAGTTGAAGAAGTTTAAGACCCGACCGGACTATCTTCAAGCAGCGAATATGCTAGCCGGTCTGAAGCTCGACATCAACAAGCTCCTACCTGAAGGAGTGATGTACATATTTGGTTTGAATCCGAGCCGGACCCCCCCTTCCGAGCAGTTTTGGTAAGAACTTCACTTGTACATTTGCCTTGAGTTCTAACTGATTTCCTTCTTTTTTTCTTTGCAGCGAATATCGTAATGGAGTCCGTGCTGTTTGGAATTTTGAAGAAGAAAGCGGCCACGCTCGAAGCGGCAGCGGCCAAGGAAATGGAGCAACTGGGCATTGCTCCGGTCAGCTCTCACGAGGATGAGAGTGAAGCGCAAGCAGGCGAGTCGGCCGCTCAGGCTTCGCTTATGGATGCTGCCGGCGGTGCAACTTCTAGCAAAGAACCGGCCGCTCGAGAGGAAAGCTCCAATCCAGAGGACGAACTCCCACTCGACAGGAAAAGACGGTGAGTTGAGAAGCCCCTCCGTTCGGCAACCTCTGCAGTGCAAGCGTCCGAGCGGACGGGTACCGCCTCTCAACGCGGCAAAGAACCATCGGTTGAGGCTCTCTCCTCCGACCGGACTCCCTCCCAACTGGAGGCGCTTGCTATAGGTTGCTACTTGGAAAACCTAGAGGTTCCACTGTACAAAAATTTTGTATAAAGGACTGAACCTTTTCCTAGCTACCATGTGTTCTTTTAAATTAAATTTTGGATCATCTACGGAACTTAACACGTTTGATCCAAAACTTAATCTATTTGTTCTTTTAGGTTTAGACTTGAATCTCCTGCGGAACTTAACACGTTCGATCTAAATCACCTAAGTTATTAATTCCATTAAATATTAATTTCCATAATTGGTTCCCAGTACTGACGTGGCGAGGCACATGACCTTCTTGGATATGGGAACAACCACCACCGACTAGACAAAACCTTTTAAGGAAAGCTAATATTTAATTTCCTAAAATAACTTTAGGTTAACCGAAAGGAACAATCAAATCATAAGGAAAAGAAGAAAACATAAGAACACTAAATCGAAAATAAATTCGAAATACTAGAATCGTAAGCCTCTTGTATTTGGTATTATTTCCAAAAATAACTAGTATGATGCGGAAAGAAAAATTACTAGTTATACCTTTTAGAAAGACCTCTTGATCTTCTACCGTATTCCTCTTCTAACCTCGGACGTTGTGTGGGCAACGATCTTCCAAGATGAGAAACCACCTAAGCACCTTCTTCTCCTCCTTGCTAGGTTCGGCCAAAACAAAAGCTTCACCAAGGATGAAGAATAACACCAACCAAGCTCCAAGGGATGCAAGCTTTCTCTCCTTCTTCTTCTTCTTCTCCAAGTAGTATCCGGCGACCACAAGAGCTCCAAGCAAGAGATAGGTTTCGGCCACCACAAAGAGGAAGAGAGGGAGGGAGGATGGCCGGCCATAACACCAAGGAAAAGAGGGAGAAAATAATAGAAGTTGTAACCCATGAAGGCACCCCAACCCCTTCTTTTATATTCCTTGGCTTTGGCAAATAAGGAAATTTATTTATAATAAAATTTCCTTAACTTTCCTTGACAACAATTAATTAAGAAAAATTAAATAAAATTTCCTAATTAATTGTATGTGGTCGGCCACCTCATGTAGAGCAAATAAGATAATTTTTAATCAACAATTAAAACTTCCTTATTTGTCTTTGGAAATTTTTTAAAAATAAAATTTCCCTTTAAAATCCCTTTATAGTTGATAAAAAGAAATTTCTATAATTTTAATTTTTCAACATGTGAATAATTTTCAAAGAGAAAAAATAAAATATCTTTCCAATCTACAAATAAGGAAAGAGATCTAATTTCTTTCTTTAATCTTTTGTAGATCCTTTTAAGAGAGATATTTTAATTTTAATTCTCTTTAATAAATTATATCTTCCACATAATAAAAATTAAAAATTAAAATTCTTTTTAATTTAATGGGGGCCGGCCACCTAAGCTTGGGTTCAAGCTAGGGCCGGCCACCCATGAATCAAGGCTTGACCGGCCCTAGCTTGAACCACAAGCTAGCTTGGCCGGCCCCCTTATCATGGGTATGAAGGTGGGTATAGTACTCTATAAATAAGAGGCTACGATAGGGACCGAGAGGAGGAATTGGTTTTGGTCTCCCGATAAAATTAAGCATCCCGTGTTCGCCCCGAACACACAACTTAATTTTATCAATAATAATTCATTCCACTAGAGAACTATTATTGAACTACCGCACCAATCCTAAATTATATTTTTGGGCTCCTTCTTATTATGAGTGTGTTAGTCTCCCTGTGTTTAAGATATCGAATGTCCACTAATTAAGTGAGTTACTGACAACTCATTTAATTAATGTCTTAGTCCAAGAGTAGTACCACTCAACCTTATCATCATGTCGGACTAAGTCCACCTGCAGGGTTTAACATGACAATCCTTATGAGCTCCTCTTGGGGACATTATCAACCTAGTATCTCTAGGACACAGCTTCATTCTATAATCAACAACACACACTATAAGTGATATCATTTCCCAACTTATCGGGCTTATTGATTCATCGAACTAAATTTCACCCTTTGATAAATTAAAGAAATAAATATCAAATACATGTGCTTGTTATTATATTAGGATTAAGAGCACACACTTCCATAATAACTGAGGTCTTTGTTTCTTTATAAAGTCAGTATAAAAGAAACTACCTCTAATGGTCCTACTCAATACACTCTAAGTGTACTAGTGTAATTATATAGTTAAGATAAACTAATTCCTAATTACACTACGACCTTCCAATGGTTTGTTCCTTTCTATTTTGGTCGTGAGCTACTATTTATAATTTATAAGGTACTGATAACATCATCTTCTGCATGTGGCACCACATACTATGTTATCTACAATATAAATTAATTGAACAACTACAAACAAAAGTAGATCATTTGACCAAATGTGATTCTTTATTCAAAATACATGTTTACAAAAGCTTAGGCTTTCAGTATACACTCCAACACCTGCGACCCCCATCGAAGTGGTTCTGGTTAGCTCCCTTCCTCCGGTACCCCACCGAGTCCTCCGCTCGAGAATTCTATCCACCATGTCCAGCCCGGCCTCTGATCCTTTGGTGTCCGCTCAGAGGACTCCGGGTCGGCGCCACACTGTTAAGGCCACTCTGCACCTCCCTACCGAGGCGTTCATGGCTGAGTCTAATCGGCCGACGGCCCCCGAGCTTATGATCACTATGAAGGGGCCCTTTGCGGAGATGTGGGCGGACGCTCGGGCCCGTGTGGCCATGATATCGCTCGACAAGCTAGCTGACAGCGCCATGCAGCAATCCACAGGGGTAAGGTTTATTTCTTCTTTATGTAGTTTTCCCGATCGGCCTTTTAACCTTTCTGTGTTCATCAGCGATGGGTGGAAGAGATTGTTATCTCCAACCGCTTGGCAATGGTGGAGGACGAGCTGAATAGGCTGAAGAGTCAGGGCAGCCCGTCTTCTGCTCGAGGCCCTTCTTATGCCAAGCTGCAGAAGGAGCTCGACAAAACCAAGAATCTGTTAGAGGTCGAGAGGAAGAAGACGGCCGACCAGGCTTACATGTTGGACCAGCTAGACAAAAAGGTCAAATCCTATGACCGCAAGATTGAGCTGGCCACCACTCGGAAGAACACCGCCATCGCTGATCTGGGAAAAAAAGAATGTAGAAGCCCGAGCTCTGGAGCAGCGTGTGAATGAGCTAGCCGAGCTACTAGAAGGCGAGCAGAAAGGCCGCTCGGAGGAGGTGACTAAGCTCAAGGACGATTTGAAGGACCTGCAGGGGGCTCTTGATGCTTCCCGTGCTGCCTTCAAGGAGTACCAAGAGGCGGAGCCGGGCCGCGTTGCCGCCTTGAGGCAAAACTATATCCGCTCGATGGAATTTGTGGAGAAGGTGTGCAAACGGCTGGTGATCGCCTTCGAGTTGGCCATCACCGCCATGGCGGACTATTTGAAGTCCAAGGGCCAGCTCCCCAACTTCGTGGTCATCCCCGCTACAGAGCATGCGACACTTCTCACCACCATCCCAAAGCATATTTTTGACTACCATGAATGAAATATCTTTTGTAATTTTACTGATCAGCTAGACTTTTATTTACATGTGGCATCTGTAACTTTTAAATGCTATCTTTAAATGAATGTCCGCTCTTGCTGTGTTAACCTTTCGTTTCGAGTGTTTCTTTCAACTGTGCCGACCGGTCGCTTGACCTTTTTCCTGTAGGGAATTTTTAAATTTCGCCGATCGGTTAAACGACCTTCCACTCTGCCTAGGATTTCTATGAGCTTTTCGCTTAGTGTTTTTCTTCACTATGCCGATTAGTCAAACGACTTTCCATCTTTCATGGACTTTCTGCTAGTGTCTCGCTGAAGTGCCTCAACGCGACGCTGGCTCATCTGGTGGGTTTATAGTCGCCAGTTCGACTCTAGAGTTTAACGTCGCCGCTCGACGGTCTTCCGGCCGGAGGATTTATAGTCGCCGGTTCGACTCTAAGATTTAACGTCGCTGCTCGATGGTCTTCCGGTCGGAGGGTTTATAGTCGCCGGTTCGACTCTAAGATTTAACGTCGCTGCTCGACGGTCTTCTGGCTGGGGGGTTTATGGTTGCTGGTTCGACTCTAAGATTTAACGTCGTTGCTCGACGGTCTTCCGGCCGGAGGGTTTATAGTCGTCGGTTCGACTCTAAGATTTAACGTCGCTGCTCGACGGTCTTCCGGCCGGAGGGTTTATAGTCGCCGGTTCGACTCTAAGATTTAACGTCGCTGCTCGACGGTCTTCCGGCCGGAGGGTTTATAGTCGCCGATTCGGCGACTCTAAGATTTAACGTCGCTGCTCGACGGTATTTAGGCCAGAGGGTTTATAGTCACCGGTTCGACTCTAAGATTTAACGTCGCTGCTCGACGGTCTTCCGGCCGGGGGGTTTATAGTCGCCGATTCGACTCTAAGATTTAACGTCGCTGCTCGGGTTTATAGTCGCCGTTCGACTATAGATTTATTCGTCGTAGGGGATTTATAGTCGCCGGTTCGACTCTAAGATTTAACGTCGCTGCTCAACGGTCTTCAGGTCGGGGGGTTTATAGTCGCCGGTTCGATTCTAAGATTTAACGTCGCTGCTCGACGGTCTTCAGGCCGGGGGGTTTATAGTCGCCAGTTCGAATCTAAGATTTAACGTCGCTGCTCGACGGTCTTCAGGCCGGAGAGTTTATAGTCGCCGGTTTGACTCTAAGTTTTAACGTCGCTGCTCGACGGACTTCGGCATCGAGCCCGTGGCTCAAATAATATACGCCTGGTCGAACGGCACGGGGTCTTCGACATCGAGCCCGTGACTCGGATAATATACGCCTGGCCGAACGGCACGGGGTCTTCGACATCGAGCCCGTGGCTCGGATAATATACGCCCGGCCGAACGACACGGGGTCTTCTCCACGCCCTCATGCAGCTACCCACTTGGCACACAATGCTCATGCCTTTGCTTTGTTCTTACAATTTTTCATTCCTGCAGCCAAAGTATACAGCCGAACGGAATATTCATGAAATATATTACATCGGTGCACCTTTCATCTGACCCGATAGGGCTGGAGGTGGTTTGCACTCCATGGTCTATCCAGCCACCGTCCATCCTTATCTTCTAAGTAGTAGACTCTCGATCGGAGCTTCTCGACTACTTTGAAGGGTCCTACCCAGGGAGCCTACAGCTTGCCTACGTCCTCGACCGACTTCACTTTCTTCCAGACCAAGTCACCTACCTGGAATGCTCGGGGAATCACTCGGCGGTTGTAGTTCTGCTTCATTCTCTGCCTGTAGGCCATCAGCCGGACGGACGCTTTGGCTCGCTCCTCGTCGATCAGGTCCAATTCTAGCTGCCTCCGCTCGGCATTATCCTCGTCGTAGTTTTGGATACGGGCGGACTCTATGCCAACTTCGACTGGGACGACCGCCTCACCTCCATACACCAGGTGGAATGGTGTTACTCCGGTTCCCTCCTTAGGGGTCGTGCAGATGGCCCAGCTCGTCCACCCAACTTCCTCCCATGTGGTCGAGTCGAGCCCGAAGAATTCGGAGGATCTCCTGGTTGGCTACTTCGGCTTGACCGTTACTTTGGGGATACGCTATAGACGTGAAGTGCTGCTCAATGCCATATCCCTCGCACCATTCCTCGAGTTGCTTTCCGACGAACTGCCGCGCGTTGTCCGACACGAGCCGACGCGGAATGCCGAACCAACAGATGATGTGTCGCCAGATGAATTTCTTGACCATCTGCTCAGTTATCTTGGCCAATGGCTCAGCCTCCACCCACTTGGAGAAGTAATCAACTACCACTAATAGGAACCTCCGTTGTCCGGTCGTCATAGGGAAAGGTCCTACGATGTCCATGCCCCACTGGTCGAACGGGCAGGACACTGTGGACGCTTTCATTTCCTCCGTCGGCTTATGAGAGAAACTGTGGTACTTCTGACAAGAAAGGCATGTTGCAACGCTCCGAGTGGCATCCTCGTGTAGAGTTGGCCAGAAGTATCCGTCCAGCAGGATCTTCCTATCCAAAGACCGGCCGCCCGGATGACCTCCGCAAGATCCTTGGTGTATTTCCTGGAGGATGTACTCGGCATCTTTCGAACTGACACACTTCAGCAGAGGTCGGGAGAACGCCATTTTGTAAAGCTGATCTCCAATGAGCGTGAACCGACCTGCTCTCCTCCTCAGTAGCTGGGCTTCATCCCGATCAGACGGCGTGGCCCCTAAGCGCAAAAACTCCATGACGGCTATTCTCCAATCGCTCGGGAATGTGAGGCCTTCCATCCGGTCCACGTGCGCTACCAAGGATACTTGCTTGATTGGTTGCTGGATGATGACCGGCGATATCGAGCTTGCGAGCTTGGCTAATTCATCTGCCGCCTGGTTCTCCGTTCGAGGTATCTTTTGGACCACCACCTCGGTGAAGTCGTTCTTGAGTTTTTCAAAGGCTTCCGCGTACAGCCTCAGTCTTGCATTGTTGATCTCGAAGGTGCCTATGAGTTGTTGGGCGGCTAGCTGGGAATCCGAGTGGATCAGCACCCGGTTGGCTCCAACATGGCGTGCGGCCTGCAGTCCGGCTATGAGGGCTTCGTACTCTGCCTCATTATTTGTTGCCCGATAGTCTAGCCGGATGGACAAGTGCATCCGATCTTCCTGAGGCGAAAGTAGGGGGATCCCAATTCCGCTTCTGAGCCGAGTGGACGATCCGTCCACATATACTTTCCATGTAGTTTTGGGCTCGGGCTTTTGTACCTCAGTCACGAAATCTGCCAAGGACTGTGCCTTGATCGTCGAGCGGGGTTGGTATTGGATGTCGAATTCGCTTAACTCCGTCGTCCATTTGATGAGTCGTCCGGATGCTTCAGGGTTTAGGAGTACCCTTCCCAATGGGCTGTTCGTCATCACAATAATGGTGTGCGCCAAAAAGTAAGGGCGCAACCTTCGAGCGGTAAGGACCAAGGCGAAGGCCAACTTCTCGAGACCGGTGTAGCGAGACTCAGCATCCTTTAAGATATGGCTTAAGAAGTACACAGGCTGTTCTTCATCGTTCAGCCTTACTAATGCCGAGCCCACAACATGCTCGGTCGAAGATAAATAAATGCGCAATGGCTCGCCTACAACCGGTTTTGCCAACACGGGTAAGGAATTCAGGTAAGTCTTTAGTTCCTCGAATGCCCGATCGCACTCCTCGTCCCATTGAAACTTGGTAGCTTTACGCAGAATCTTGAAGAACGGCAGGCTCCAGTTGGCGGTCTTAGAGATGAACCTTGACAGCGCCGTTATCCGACCGGTGAGACGCTGTACCTCTCGAAGATTCCTGGGAGGCGGCGTGTCTTGCAATGCCTTTATCTTTCTGGGGTTCGCCTCTATGCTCCGCTCGGTTACGAAGTAACCCAGGAAGTGTTGTAGTGTATACTAAAAGCCTAGCTTTTGTATAAACATTTATAAAAATCACATTGGTCAAGTGTCTACATTTATATATACCAAATGTAGATGTTCAATTAATTTATATTGTAGATAACATAGTATGTGGTGCCACATGCAGAAGATGATGTTATCAGTACCTTATAAATTATAAACAGTAGCTCACGACCAAGATGGAAAGGAACAAATCATTGGAAGGTCGTAGTGTAATTAGGTATTAGTTTATCTTATCTATATAATTACACTAGTACACTTAGAGTGTATTGAGAAAGACCATTTAGAAGTCGTTTCTTTTATACTAACTTTATAAAGGAACAAAGACCTCAGTTATTATGAAAGTGTGTGCTCTTAATCCTAATATAATAACAAGCACACATATTTGATATTTATTTCTTTAATTTATCAATGGGTGAGATTTAGTTCGATAAATCAATCAGCCCGATAAGTTGGAAAATTATATCACTTATAGTGTGTGTTGTTGATTATAGAAGGAAACTGTGTCCTACTAATCTAGGTTGATAATGTCCCCAAGAGGAGCTCATAAGGATTGTCATGTTAAACCCTGCAGGTGGACTTAGTCCGACATGACGATAAGGTTGAGTGGTACTACTCTTGGACTAAGATATTAATTAATTAATGAGTTGTCAGTAACTCACTTAATTAGTGGATATTCAACATCTTAAACACAGGGAGACTAACACACTCATAATAAGAAGGAGCCCAAAATGTAATTTGGGATTGGTGAGGTAGTTCAATAATAGTTCTTTAGTGGAATGAATTATTATTGATGAAATTAAATTATGTGTTCGGGGCGAACACGAGATGCTTAATTTCATCGGGAGACCAAAACCAATTCCTCCTCTCGGTCCCTAACGTAGCCTCTTGTATATAGAGATTTATATCCACCACATACCCACCTTCTTATCCAACCAATAGGGGTCGGCGAAGCCAAGCTTGAAGCTCAAGCTTAGGGTCGGCCAAGCCTAAAGGTTGAGCCTTAAGGTGGCCGGCCAATAGCTTGGAGCCCAAGCTTAGGTGGCCGGCCACATCATATTAAAAAGGATTTTATTTATAAATTTTTCTTATGTGGATTCCATGGTTTTAAAAGAGAGTTTAAAATTTAAATCTTTCCTTTTATAGCTTTCTACAAAAGATTAAGAAAGGATTTGAAATCTTTTCTTATTTGTAGATTGAAAGGTAGATTTTAATTTTGAGAAAAAGTTTTCTTTTTAACCATGTTCATGATTTAAAAGAGAGTTTAAAAATTAAATATTCTCTTTTATAAGTTTCTATAAAAGATTAAGAAAAGATTTGATATCTTTCCTTATTTGTAGATTGAAAGGAGATTTTAATTTTTAGAGATAACTTTCCTTTTTGGAAATCATCCACATGTTTAAAAGAAAGATTTTAATTTATAAAAATTTCCTTTTACTAACCAATCATGAAGGGATAAAATTATTAGAGAAATTTTTATAAATTTCTGGAAACAAATTAGGAAGTTTTAATTCTTGTTTAATTAAAACTCTCCTTGTTTTGGGGAAATAAGTGGTTGGCCAATATTATTGAAATAAGGAAATTGATTTTTAATAAATTAATTTTTCTTTTTCATGGAAAAAGAATTAAGGAAGTTTTTAATCAAATTTCTTATTTGCCAAAACCAAGGAATATAAAAGAGGAGGTGGAGGTGCTTCAAAGGGAACGACTCTATTATTCTTTTCCTCCCTCTCTTCCTTGGTATGGTGGCTGGCCTCTTCCTCTTCTCTCTTCTCCTTCTTGTGGCCGAACTATCTTGTTCTCTTGGAGTCCTTGTGGTGGCTGGATCTAGCTTGGAGAAAAGGAGAGACAGGAGGTTTCGTTCTTGCATCCCTTGGAGCTTTGTGGTGGCGGCCGAACCTCATCCTCTCTTGGAGTCTTATGGTGGTCGAACCTTGCAAAGAAGAAGAAGGTGCTTGGTGGTTCTCGTCTCGAAAGATCGTTGCCCACACAACGTCCGAGGTTAGAAGAGGAATACGGTAGAAGATCAAGAGGTTATTTTTGCTTACAAAGAAAGGTATAACTAGTAATTGTTTTCCGCATCATACTAGTTTTCTTTGTATTGTTATTTTTGGAAATACCAAACACAAGAGGCATATGATTCTAGAGTTTTCGAAATAGTTTTTTTTTTGAGTTTGTGTTTTCTTCTTTTTCGAATTTGTGATTCGATTGTTCTTTTTGGTTAACCTAGAGTTATTTAAGGAAATAAATATTAGCTTTCCTTAAAAGGCTTTGCCTAGGCAGTGGTGGTTGCTCCCATATCCAAGAAGGACATGTGCCTCGCCATGCAGTCCTGGAAGCCAATTTTGGAAATTAATATTTATGGAATTAATAACTTAGGTGGATTTGAATCAATAGTGTTAAGTTCCGCTTGCGATTCAAATCTAAACCATTAAGAACAGATAAGTTAAATTTGGAATCAATGATGTTAAGTTCCGTCTACGATTCCTAATTTAACTTCTAAAGAACACAATAGGTTATTTAAGGAAATGTTCGATACTTGTACAAAATTTTTGTACAGTGGAGCCGGTACAATTTTCCTATGACTAACCAACAATTGGTATCAGAGCTAGAGTTTACCTCTGTGTGTTTGGTTTTCAAATTAGGTTATGAACATGTCATACATAATTTAGGCAGGATAATAGTAGGATGTGCTAACTTTGTGGTTGCAGACTCTAACTATTATGGCATATTTTTATTGTGTGTGATTGGACCCTTGGACATGTCAAGGGCATTTAATTGTGTGTGCATGATTGTATGTAACTAATACAGCAGGAGCTGTATTAGCCCTAGGTTTTAGAATTTTATTTTTTGATCTAGATTACATGTACATTCCATTTATGGAATATAGGATCGTTATATGTAAAATTCTATATTTGTCGCAAATCGTATCTTAGCGAGGCATGGTGCTATTGGAGGACCAGATGCGCAGCAGAATACGAAGCAAGATAGATGCGACAATTCGACCTGATGGCGGTGGCTAAAGATGGCAGCAACTAGGGTTGGAGCACACGGAGGACAGTGATGAAAATGCCATAATAGTTGGAAAATTAATTTCCATGTTTATTTCTTTTATTTACTGTGATGTGTGTGTATGCATGTGTTATATGCTAGCATAGGTTAAAATTCCTCACCTTAAATAACTAAGTGGGAGAGGGATTAGTATATTAATCCCACGGTCTCCATTATTGGTTTGTAAGTGATGCAACAAGCTTGCATGTTGGCTCTGAGTGCCTCCCTCCACAACGGATGAGTTTGTTTGCGGATCACTAGATCAAACTTCCTTAATGAATGATTATAGGAAGTTATTTAGGATGTGTGTGATCTTCTCCAACTGAAGGGGCACAATTCTATTTAATGGACTTAGTATCAAGTAATGGTATACACTTAGACACATTTAATAGTATCCTCCCCAACGGAGTCACTGCTATCACTTGTGTGACCAAAGGGAAACCAACTATTAATTTGTCATAAAACTAAGGTGATAAGATAATAAAATTAATGGGTTAAAATCCCTCTTACAAATGATTGATTTTGTATACGTCCACACTAACGTGGCATACAAAATTAACGATTTTTGAGATAATTTTATTTGTCATAAAGTTAGGTCGACAAGATAGTTAATGGGTAAAACCCTCCTCTTACAAATGATGATTTTGTATACGTCCATACTAACGTGGCATGCAAAATTCATGGTGTTTTGAGGTGTTGGTAAATTTAAATAGTATTGTTAGAGGAATCAATATTATTTTAAATTTAGAGTCTTGACCAAATATTTGATCAAAGACAGACCAACTATTAATTTTATTTGTCATAGGTTGACAAGATAATAAAATTAATGGATGAAATCGCTTTAGAATTTGTATACGTCCACACTAACGTGGCATACAAAATTCACGGGGATTTTAAGATGTTGGTCTTGAACAAATAATTTTGTGATTCTTAGGATTTAAAATGTTTGTCAATCCCCTAGTTGTTATACTATAGAATAGACTTAGTAGTCCTAATTGTAATGATTGGAAAACTTGGACATTAAGGTAGATTGTCCTCTCGGAACTGAGAACAATAACGGTGTATTTTATTAGTTGTTGAAACATATTTAGTGGTGTTATCTACCGGTACCTGGTGTGTAGATACAGGAACCACTGATTATGTCTACAAATCATTGTAGGGGTTCCAGAAAATCCGACAACTATATAAATCACCGTCCACATGGGCACTGCTGTAAAATTAGCAGCTGTTACAATGGGAGATGTTTATCCTTTGATAGGAATAAAATATGGATTTTAAGAAATTACTTTTTAGTACCAAGTTTAGAAAGAAATTTATTTCAGTTTCTAAACTATTTAAAGAATAAATATTGTGTCTATTTTGATAACAAAGTTGTTATCAAGAAAATAAAAAAAGATATCTGTTCTGGTACGTTGGTTGGCAATTTATAAATCCAATAACTCCCACAATGTAATAAATGGAAATTAATGACACATCTTCTTACTTTAAGAGAAAGCAACCTTTGGAAATGAACCAATCATATTTTTGGCATCTAAAGCTAGGTCATATTAACTTGAGTAGGATTCAAAGGATCTTAACCAATGAACTCTTGGGTTCTTTGGCAGTGGAAATCTTTTCAATCTGTGAGTCTTACTTGAAAGGAAAAATAACCATGAAGCTTTTAAGTCTAAGGGGTTTAGAGCCAAAGATATGTTGAGATTGGTTCATTCTGATTTGTGTATATCTTTGACTATCCAGGCAAGAGGTTGTTTCGAATATTTCGTCTCTTTTATAGACGACTATTCGAGATAAGGATACATTTACTTGACACACCGCAAGTCTAAGTACTTTGATTAGTTCAAAGAGTACTAAGCTGATGTGGAGTAACATCAAGGTAAAAGTATCAAGACACTACGGTTAAATCATAGTGGCAAGAACCTCTTAGGAGAGCTTAGGAGTCACTTATCAGAAGACGAGACTCAATCCCAATTAACTGCACCTGGTACACCCCAACAGAATGGTGTAGAAAAAGAAGGTATAGGACTCTTATGGAAATGAGTAGATTGATGATGAGTTATTCAGAAAATTACCAAATTCGTTTTAAGGATATACTCTGAAAATGAAAGTGAACATAGTACCTTCCAAGTCAGAACTCTCTACTCATATAGAATTGTTGAATAGGTGTAAGCCTATTTTGAAGCATATTCGGATTCGGATAGTCAAGCACATATGTTGAAGAGAGACAATGATAAGTTGGACAGGAGTTCACTTGTTTGTGGGTTATCCTAGATAAACGAAAGTAGGTTTATAGTCTTAAAAATCAGAAGGTCATTGTTAGCATCAATGACCGATTTTTAGAAGAGGACTATATAATGAACCACAAGCTTATAAGTAAATTTGTTCTTAAGAAAAAAAAAATAAAGGACACGTCTAATCTAGTACCAATTGTACAAGATGAAATATCACAAGAAACTGCAACATGTATCACAAATGATACACAATTGAAGATAGTGCCTTGTCGTAGTGGGAGGGTTATTAGGAAACCTGAAAGATTCATGTTTTAGGAAAGCCTTGTACTAGATCCTTGGTAAACATGAACCTAATTCCCGAACATATGACGAAGCACTCCAAGATAAAGATGCAACATCTTTGCAAAAGGCAATGAATACAAAATTAGAATATATATATTCTAATAAAGTCTGGGAGCTTATAGAATCACCAAATAAGTGTAAAAGTCATTGGGTGAAAATAAGTCTACAATAGAAAAAAGGGATAGATGGGAAAGTGGAAATTTTCAAAGCAAGACTTGTTGAAAAAGGGAAACCTTTTATCGGTAGCCATGTTTAAGTCTATCCGGATTCTTTTATCTATTGCTGCTCATATAGACTATGAGATTAGGCAAATGGATGTCAAGACAGCTTTCCTTTATGGAAGTCTTGAAGAATGCATCCATATAAAGCAACTAGAGAGGTTCATTACAAAGGGCAAAAAGCATCTAGTATGTAAGCTCAATCAGTCTATGGACTGAAGTAAAGCTTCAAGGTCTTGGAACATTCGATTTAATAAAGTGATCCGGACCTATGGATTTATTTAATAATCGAATGAGTCTTGTGTATACAAGAAGTGTGATGAAAACGTGGTGGTATTTCTTGTACTATACGTAGATAACATTTTTTGGTAGTTGGAAACTGTAACACCCCAAATTTCATGATTTAGAGTTCTAAAAGACCTTATTAAAATCTAGAAATGTTTTAGAAAAATTCTAGAGATTTTTAGGAATTTATAGAGTATTTTTATGCAATTTTTGGAGTTCGTTTGATATTTTTACCAAGAGGAAGATCACGGACCCGAACCCAAGTCTTAATGAACTCAACCCAACCATCTGGTTTACGGGTGTTTTGTTAATCATATATGGAGCGATATATATTTAAGTAGTAGTTAGGAACAGTAAAATAATAGGAAATAAAATGGTTACAGCTGGGATTCGAACCCACGAGTTGGGCTTTAAGCAGAACGCAGCCCACCAACAGACCAGCCGAACTTTTCTTAACTAAATTTATATCGAAATATATTTAAGTAATACTAGTTAACAGAAACCTTAGAGTATTAAAAGGAAGAACTTAGGGATTAAAATTCTTTCCTCACCCTTCCTCTCCCGACGCGAGCGGCGACTCTTCTCCTCTCTCGCGGCGGAAACGAAGAAGAAACCAGGTTTGGTCTCCGGTGCCGGCGAGCTCTCTCCTCCACGGATCCTTCACCAAGCCGAACTTCTCTCGGCAAGGTCAGCGCGGGCACAAGAAGAAGCCGCAAGTTTTCAAGCTTTGAAACCCTAGACCTTCCTCTCCTTCGGTTGTAAGTCCAAGAATCGCCGGTAAGTTGCTACTCACCTGTAGTAAGATAGCTCCGACGTTTAATCCTTGATTTTCTCCTTATTCCCGAAGTTTTGCGTGAGTTTCCTTGCTTTCTTTGTTTTTGGATTCTTGTTTTCTCCTTGATTTCGAAGCATGTTGTAAGGGCAGTGTTCTTGATGTCTTCTACCGTGAATTTCAAAGAAAGAAAAATAAAGGGTATCGGTTAAGCATGTGATTTGGGTGAAAGGTCTCGGTTTTGATGTTTTCATGGCTTTCTTGAGATGGGATTTGTGTTCACAGAATTGAATTTGGAGTACTACAGCCGTGGTGTTGGATGATTTTGGTATTTCCACCATGAAGTTCCTTGACATTGATTGTTGGTCGAGTTATGGTAGGTAGAGATGTGGTTTGATGATGATTCATTTAGTCTCATGTACTGCATATGGGAAGTTGAATTAATGAGATCATGATTTGGTGTCATGTTTATGTTTTTCTTCGATTTAGTTTGGGACAGCTTAATAGTAACAGAATAGAAGACCAAGTTAAGTGTGTTGAGCAATTTGATTCCTTATGGTTTCCTTGCCATGGCACTAAACAGGAGGTGGTGTTTTTAGGCCTTAAAACTAGGAATTCGGATGTTGATTTAAATCCTTTTGTTCATGAATTTTTATGGGCATGATCAGTTAATTTAAAGGGTTATAAATTTCGGATTCCTGTCGATGAGCAAGGAACAAGAAAGAGTTTAGTTTTCTTCTAGAGTATGTAGGTTTGTAACAAATTAAGGTGGTCAGAGCTTTATATTGAGTTACATGCATTGGAAAAGTTTGAGTTATGTTATATGTGGTTGCTCATCACCTTTTATGTAGTTAGTACAGATTATGTTCTAAAAGCGAGCATAAGGTAAATTAAATGATGATATAGCAGAAATGTAAGAGAGTATATCCTGAACATTTTAAATTTCGTATTATAGACTTGATAATAGTAACGTTGGCAGGAAAAAGATACATTATTGCAGATTTTAGATAAGCTGAGTATACAGATTTTATTAAGTTTTAGTGCAGATTTTTGTTAAGCTTTGGTGAAGATTTTAATTAAGCTACAAGTGCAGATTTTATTAAGTTTACAAGAGCAGATTTTTATTAAGCTAGTATGCAGATTTCTGTTAAGCATTAGTGCAGATTTTTGATAAGTATTGTATGTGTAGATTGCTTTTGTATTCTATGCATAATTATGTGTTACATAGTTAGTTTCATTCATAGATGCACACGAAAGATAAAGAAAAGTATAAGAAAGATAAAGAAAAGCATAAGAAAGATAAAGAAAAGAAAGAAAAGGCCGAGGCCTTAAGTAGATCCCAAAGTCAAGACTTTAGGGATTTTGGCACACAAGGTGTCTATTAAAATGCCAAGGCATTTAAAGAAGAAGTAATTAAGATTATAAGTATTTTACTTTTAAGAAGAGGCTAGTACCCGACTTCCGAGGTTGTCGTTAAACAAATCCAGTTGTCCAATTCCGAGGTCTTGGCCCTGGTGGTGGTCGTCAATAGCAGTGCGGCCCAAGAAGAAGTTGATTATTATTTTGAAGTATTATAAGTATAAGTTTTTGAACAAGTAAATCGAGTTTTACATAAACATAAAGTATTAAAGATTAAGTTAGAACAAATGAAATAAGTTTCATATGGTTCTAAAAATCAGTAAGTTTAGTTCCTTATTCTACCATGTTTATTTAGTAGATGAGTAGTTTTCATGTTTACCTATTAGATGAGCAGCATGATTAACTATTAGAATTACATGAGTAGATTTCTTAGTTTTTCTTTGCTATTAGTTTGACATGAGCAGTTATGTTTATGCTTTATTTCTTTTTAGAGCATATAGTTTCTAGTTCTTTTCGTATACATGCACATTCATGATTTTGTGAGTTAGATAGCGCTTACTAAGCAAATTTTGCTTATAGACTACACATCCTCTTACTGCAGATAAAGGAAAAGAGAAGATTTAGCAAGGAAGGCGACAAGGTGGCGCGGATGGTGTGTGATGCCAGGACTATGGTAGCCTTGGGACTTAGTTTAAGAATTTATTAAGATTGTCATTTATTAAGAATGTATTAGATGAGTCATTTAGTTTTCCGCTGTTAGTTAATTGTATGTTTTTATTTTGTTTCCGCTATTCATTACTTGCATGATTTGATTTCATTAAACTGCGTGGTGATGTTATTCCTTTTGTGTGTTTGATATGTGTTCCAGCCGCCTGTGGCTGTGTATATTATGTTATGTATTAATGATTATGGTCACCGGTACAGGGGAGACTCTGTCGGAATTTTTCGGATTAGTAGTTAAGTAACGGTCATCCTTAGAGAGTAGTAGTAGTAAGAAGGGTGGTCGTTACAGAAACGATATCAAAGTGTTGTCAGAAGTAAGGGTATGATTGTCCAAACAATTCGATATGAAGAACTTAGAAGAATGTGCACACATTCTTGGGATCAAAGACATAAGGGATCGCAAGAAAAGAATGTTGAGCTTATCCCGAGCTTCATACAATCCTTGCTCGTTTAGCATGCAGAACTCTAAGAAAGGTTTCTTACCTTTTAGGCATGGAGTAGCTTTATCTAAAGAGATGTCTTCGAAGACATCAAAGGAGATAAAGGACAATGAAGGCAGTTCATTATGCTTCGGCTATGGGAAGCCTAATGTATGCAATGCTGTGTACGAGACTGGATATCTGTTTTGTCGTGGGCATGGTTAGCAAACATCAAAGTAACCCTGGACAAGGACATTGGTCTGCGGTAAAGCATATATTGAAGTACCTTAAAGGCACAAGAGATTATATGTTAGCTTACAAGGCAGATGATTTGATCCCTGTGGGTAACAAGGATTTTGACTTCTAATCAGATAGGGACAATAGTAAGTCAACCTCAGGGTTTTGTGTTTACTTTAGGAGGAAAAGTCATAACTATGGAAGAATGATAAGCAAAAGTGCTTTTTCGGACTCAACCATAGAAGCTGAATAAGTGGCAGCCTCTGAGGCAGTCATAGAAGCTGAATGACTCAGTAACCTCAAGATGGACTTAGATATGATTTCTGGTTTGTCCAAAGATTATTACAATTTATTATAATAATAATGGTGCAGTAGCAAACTCGAAGAAACCATGAGTCCATAAGGCAAGTGAATACAAAAGAGCGCAAGTACCACCCAATAAGAGAAATCGTATAACGAGGAGAAGTTATTGTTGCCTAGATTACATCAAGTGATAACCTGGAAAATCCTTACACTAAGGCCCTTAAGGCAAGAGCTTTTAATGGGCATGTTGAAGGGTTGGAAATCAGATGTATGGCAGCATAGTCTTTTGGTAGAAGTGGGAGATTGTTGTAGTGTATACTAAAAGTCTATCTTTTGTATAAACATTTATAAGAATCACATTGGTCAAGTGCCTACATTTATATATACCAAATGTAGATGTTCAATTAATTTATATTGTAGATAACATAGTGTGTGGTGTCACACACAGAAGATCGTGTTATCGGTTCTTCATAAATTAAAATCAGTAGCTCACGACCAAGATAGAAAGGAACAAACCATTGGAAGGTCGTAGTGTAATTAGGTATTAGTTTATCTTAACTATATAATTACACTAGTACACTTAGAGTGTATTGAGAAGGACCATTTAGAAGTCGTTTCTTTTATACTGACTTTATAAAGGAACAAAGACCTCAGTTATTATGGAAGTGTGTGCTCTTACTCCTAATATAATAACAAGCACATATATTTGATATTTATTTCTTTAATTTATCAATGGGTGAGATTTAGTTCGATAAATCAATAAGCCCAATAAGTTGGGAAATGATATCACTTATAGTGTGTGTTGTTGATTATAGAAGGAAACTGTGTCCTACTAATCTAGGTTGATAATGTCCCCAAGAGGAGCTCATAAGGATTGTCATGTTAAACCCTGCAGGTGGACTTAGTCCGACATGACGATAAGGTTGAGTGGTACTACTCTTGGACTAAGATATTAATTAAATAAGTTGTCAGTAACTCACTTAATTAGTGGACATTCGACATCTTAAACACAGAGAGACTAACACACTCATAATAAGAAGGAGCCCAAAATGTAATTTGGGATTGGTGCGGTAATTCAATAATAGTTCTTTAGTGGAATGAATTATTATTGATGAAATTAAGTTATATGTTCGGGGCGAACACGGGATGCTTAATTTCATCGGGAGACCAAAATCAATTCCTCCTCTCGGTCCCTATTGTAGCCTCTTGTATATAGAGATTTATACCCACTACATACCCACCTTCTTATCCAACCAACAGGGGCTGGCAAAGCCAAGATTGAAGCTCAAGCTTAGGGTCGGCCAAGCCTAAAGGTTGAGCCTTAAGGTGGCCGGCCAATAGCTTGGAGCCCAAGCTTAAGTGGCCGGCCACATCATATTAAAAAGGATTTTATTTATAAATTTTTCTTATGTGGATTCCATGGTTTTAAAAGAGAGTTTTAAATTTAAATCTTTCCTTTTATAGCTTTCTACAAAAGATTAAGAAAGGATTTGAAATCTTTCCTTATTTGTAGATTGAAAGGTAGATTTTAATTTTGAGAAAAAGTTTTCTTTTTAACCATGTTCATGATTTAAAAGAGAGTTTAAAAATTAAATATTCTCTTTTATAAGTTTCTACAAAAGATTAAGAAAAGATTTGATATCTTTCCTTATTTGTAGATTGAAAGGAGATTTTAATTTTTAGAGATAACTTTCCTTTTTGGAAATCATCCACATGTTTAAAAGAAAGATTTTAATTTATAAAAATTTCCTTTTACTAACCAATCATGAAGGGATAAAATTATTGGAGAAATTTTTATAAATTTCTGGAAATAAATTAAGAAATTTTAATTCTTGTTTAATTAAAACTCTCCTTGTTTGGGGGAAATAAGTGGTCGGCCAATATTATTGAAATAAGGAAATTGATTTTTAATAAATTAATTTTTCTTTTTCATGGCAAAAGAATTAAGGAAGTTTTTAATTAAATTTCCTTATTTGCCAAAACCAAGGAATATAAAAGAGGAGGTGGAGGTGCCTTCAAAGGGGATGACTCTATTATTCTTTTCCTCCCTCTCTTCCTTGGTGTGGTGGTCGGCCTCTTCCTCTTCTCTCTTCTCCTTCTTGTGGCCAAACTATCTTGTTCTCTTGGAGTCCTTGTGGTGGCCAGATCTAGCTTGGAGAAAAGGAGAGAAAGGAGGTTTCGTTCTTGCATCCCTTGGAGCTTGGTGGTGGTGGCCGAACCTCATCCTCTCTTGGAGTCTTGTGGTGGCCGAACCTTGCAAAGAAGAAGAAGGTGCTTGGTGGTTCTCGTCTCGAAAGATCGTTGCCCACACAACGTCCGAGGTTAGAAGAGGAATACGGTAGAAGATCAAGAGGTTATTTTTGCTTACAAAGAAAGGTATAACTAGTAATTGTTTTCCGCATCATACTAGTTTTCTTTGTATTGTTATTTTTGGAAATACCAAACACAAGAGGCATATGATTCTAGAGTTTTCGAAATAGTTTTTTTTTGAGTTTGTGTTTTCTTTTTTTTCGAATTTGTGATTCGATTGTTCTTTTTGGTTAACCTAGAGTTATTTAAGGAAATAAATATTAGCTTTCCTTAAAAGGCTTTGCCTAGGCGGTGGTGGTTGCTCCCATATCCAAGAAGGTCATGTGCCTCGCCATGCAGTCCTGGAAGCCAATTTTGGAAATTAATATTTATGGAATTAATAACTTAAGTGGATTTGATTCAATAGTGTTAAGTTCTGCTTGCGATTCAAATCTAAACCATTAAGAACAGATAAGTTAAATTTGGAATCAATGATGTTAAGTTCCGTCTGCGATTCCTAATTTAACTTCTAAAGAACACAATAGGTTATTTAAGGAAAGGTTCGACACTTGTACAAAATTTTTGTACAGTGGAGCTGGTACGATTTTCCTAGGACTAACCAACAGGAAGCGCCCGCCTTTTGCTCTGAACAAGCACTTCTGAGGGTTAAGCTTGACTCCGTATCTTCTTAATGTTTGGAAAGTCCCCTCCATATCCGCATAGAGCTCTGCCGCCCGGAAGGACTTGATAAGTATGTCATCGACGTACACTTCCAATTTGCGTCTGATCTGCTTCCTGAATACTTTGTTCATCAGACGCTGGTAAGCATGCATTCTTCAGCCCGAACGGCATTACGTTGTAGCAGTAAGTGTCGTCCGCCGTGACGAAGCTGACCTTCTCCTGGTCTTCTCGGGCGAGCGGCACTTGATGATAGCTTTGGTATGCATCCAGCATGCATATCAGCTCGCACCCGGTCGTGGAGTCTACCAGTTAATCGATCCGGGGTAGGGGGTAGAAGTCCTTCGGGCATGCCTTGTTCCAGTCTTGGAAATCGATGCAAACTCTCCACTTGTTGCCCGGCTTGGAGACCAATACCACATTGGCGAGCCAACTCGGGAATTGCACTTCCCTTATGTGGCCGGCCTCCAGAAGCTTTTCTACCTCCGCTCGGATAATTACATTTTGCTCAGCGCTAAAGTCCCTCTTCCTTTGCTTCACCGGTCGAGCGTCTGGTCGGACGTGAAGCTCGTGCTGCGCTACGCTTGGCGAGACCCCTGGCAACTCATGGGTCGACCAAGTGAAGACGTCGCTGTTTCGCTGGAGGCATCTGATCAGCTTTTCCTTCTGGTTCTCCTCCAGGTCGGATGCTATAAAGGTGGTGGCCTCCGTTCGGGAAGAGTCAATCTGCACCTCCTCCTTTTCTTCATAAACCAAAGAAGGTGGTTTTTCGGTTATAGCATTTACCTCGACTCGCGACACTTTCCGAGCGGACTTGGCTTCGGCTCGGACCATCTCCACATAACATCTTCGAGCTGCCAGCTGGTCTCTCGCACCTCCCTTACTTGATCTTCCACTGGGAACTTGATCTTCTGGCAAAAGGTAGAGACGATCGCTCGGAACTCGTTGAGAGCCGGTCGTCCCAAGATAACGTTGTACGCAGAAGGGGCATCAACCACGATGAAGCTGGTGGTCCTTGTCCTTCTGAGTGGCTCCTCTCCCAACGATATAGCCAGCCGGACCTGGTCGACCGGCAAGACTTCGTTCCCAGTGAACCCGTAGAGAGGGGTTGTCATTGGCAGTAGTTCAGCTCGGTTGATTTGCAGTTGGTCGAAGGCCTTCTTAAATATTATGTTGACCGAGCTGCCTGTGTCAATGAAAATGCGGTGAATAGTGTAGTTAGCTATTACCGCTCGAATGATCAGGGCATCATCGTGCGGGACTTCGACTCCCTCGAGGTCCCTAGGCCCGAAGCTGATCTCGGGTTCGCTCGCCTCTCCTGGCTACAGCCGACCGCATGTATCCTTAGCTACCTTGCGTGTGCCTTTCTGGCTCTGTTGGAGTCCCCTCCGGTCGGCCCTCCGGCGATGATGTTGATTTCGCCTCGAGATGCGTTGCCCCTATTTTCCTCCTCTCGAGCGGATGGTCGAGGTCGTTCATGCGACGCCCGATGGTGGGCTCCGGGTTGTTGACGATGCTGCCGCTCGGGGGATCTCCTTTCTATCCTTTGAACGGGGCTCCGTTGTCGATGTCGCCGGTCTGGTGAAGGTGATCGGCGGCGGTAGCTCCTTGGCGCAGGATGAGCGATGGGGGGGAGGATCCGACAGTCGCAGGTGTTGTGAGTAGCTGACTGATGGAGTGAACAAAACATTGGGGTCCATACCTTCCCCTTGGGCTTGGGCCGATTAGCCGTGACTTTCTGGACGGCGTGCGGCCGAGTGTGCTGATGAGGACGCGCGGCTTCGGCTGGCAGTCCTCTGGGGGCTGATGACTGATGGGCTGCTTCCTCTCGGTGGAAGCTGGTTAGTCACTCAAGGCTTCCTTTCTTCTCGCCGCCTGGGCTTCCTCCACATTGATGTACTCGTTGGCCTTATGCAACATGTGGTCGTAATCCCGAGGCGGCTTTCGGATCAACGAGCGGAAGAAATCATCGTCCACGAGCCCTTGCATGAACTCGTTCATCATTGTTTCCGAGGTGACCGTCGGAATGTCCATGGCCACTTGGTTGAAGCGCTGGATGTACGCTCGGAGCGACTCCCTCGTGCCTTGCATGATGGCGAACAGATTGACGCTGGTTTTCTGGTAGCGCCTGCTGCTCGCAAAATGATGGAGGAATGCTGTTCGGAATTCCTTGAAACTTGTAATAGATCCGTCTGGCAACCTCCGGAACCACCGATGCGCCGACCCCGAGAGGGTGGTGAGGAATACTCGACACTTCACACCATCTGTGTATTGATGCAGAGTGGTAGTGCTATCGAACTTACCCAGATGGTCGTCTGGGTCGGTTGTTCCGTTGTATTCCCCGATCGCAGGTGGCACATAATGCTTCAGCAATGGATCACGCAAGATGACATCTAAAAACTGCCGGTTGATCCGCTCGGGTGACGCGTCCGTTCGGGGAGCCTTTCCTTTTCTGACGTCCCGGACGGGTGCTTCGTCCGATGAAGATCCCTTGTCCTGATTAGCTTGCGCTACCTTCGAGGGCGTCTGGAACAGAGCCCGATGAAATGGTATCGGGGTGGGCGTCGCCCCCACCTGGGTGCCGGTCGGTCCCTTATTTTGCCCCCATATGGAGAGCTGCTCCGGCCGCTCTTCGGGTGGCGCTCGGCCCCCCGATGCAGATGTCGCCTGCTGCAATGCCCGCTCGGCCTGAGCTTTCTGCTGCTGCTCTACGATTTTTGCTGCTCGCGCTTGGATGAGTGCTTCAAGCTCCTCAGGAGAGAGCGTTACCAGAAGTTGACGTCCAACTTCTTCCATCTTCTAGGCTCGGATTCAGGTGCGTTCCCACAGATGGCGCCAATTTGATCCTGTCTGAGCATTGAGTCGACGGACGCTGGGGACGTAGCACGTTCCACTTCTGATCCGACTAGTGGTGTAGATCTCCGGCGAACTTGCAAAGAAGCCGAGTTGGGAGGGGTTTCTTGGCGATGATCCTCCGACGCTCAAGTCAGGCAACGAGAAGTGAGAGAGGCAGCGTAACTGTGGCTATAGTGAGGATTGCGCATACCTTCGTCGATGTCTGGGGTCCTTATATAGGACCTCGGGGAGGCGCGGGCACGCTTCTCTATGCGTTCACACTTCCCCAAACATACCTTAACGAGCCCCTGTCAGAAAAGTACCTCTAGCGCCATTCCGCAATCGTCTGAGCATATCCCGGATGTGAAGGTGGAAGCTTCCACCGTATGATCATGTGTACGGCTCGGCCGCCAACCCTGCTGCCTGTCGGCGGCAGACATCTCGAGGATGATGTTATCCCCTGTCTCCTTTGTCCTCTTGTGCTTCCTGTCTGTTCCAGGGCCGAGCAGTTCGGACGCTCGGCGGGCATATCACTTCTGCCTCGGTCGTATGCTCGGATGAGATTGCTCCTGCCTGTCTTTGTTGCCTTGTGCCCCGGCCGAACGAACAGCCCGCTCGACCCTAAAACCTTTTTACATTGAGCATCGGAAACCTGACCCCTGGTCGGGTTGTCTTTTATTTGGCTCGGGGGATTCCCCAGTCGGTCGGCCATCTCATTCCGGTCGATCAGGTGGCCGGTCGGCCCTCTTAGTCCGGTGGGTCGGGTCTCAGGGTTGAATCTCTTGACCTTTGACCTCCACGTGTCGTTGACCTTTCGCCAACGAGGGTCCCCCGTCCTTACCACCGGATCAGATATTTTTCGATCTCCACCATAGAAGCTGAGTATGTGGCAGCCTCTAAGGCAACCATAAAAGCTGTATGGCTCAGAAACTTCATGATGGACTTAGATATGATTTCTGGTTTGTCCAAAAATTATTACAATTTATTGTAATAATAGTGGTGCATTAGCAAACTCGAAGAAAACATAAGTCCATAAGACAAGTAAACACAATAGAGCGCAAGTACCACCCAATACGAGACATCATATAACGAGGAGAAGTTGTTGCCGCCTAGATTGTATCAGGTGATGACCTGTAGATCCTTTCACTAAGGTGCTTAAGGCAAGAACTTTTGATGGGCATGTTGAAGGGTTAGGAATCAAATGTATGGCAGCATTTATGACAGCATAGTCTTTTAGTATAAGTGGGAGATTGTTAGAGTGTATACTAAAAGCCTAGCTTTTGTATAAATATTTATTTAGAAATAAGAATCACATTGGTCAATTATCTACATTTATATATACTAAGTGTAGTCGTTCAATTAATTTATATTGTAGATAACACAGTGTGTGGTGTCACACACAGGAGATCGTGTTATTGGTTCTTTATAAATTATAAACAGTAGCTCATAACTAAGATGGAAAGAACAAACCATTGGAATAGTCATAGTGTAATTAAGTATTAGTTTATCTTGACTAATAAATTACACTAGTACACTCTAAGTGTATTGAGCAGGACCATTTAAGGAAAGTTCTTTTTATACTGACTTAATAAAAGAACAAGTCCTTAGTTATTATGGAAGTGTGTGCTCTTAATCCTAATATAATAACAAACATATATATTTAATATTTATTTCTTTAACTTATCAAAGGGTGAGATTTAGCTTGATAAATCAATAAGCCTGATAAGTTGGGAAATGATATTACTTATAGTGTGTTGATTATAGAAGGAAACTGTGACCTACTAATCTAGGTTGATAATGTCCCCAATAGGAGCTCATAAGGATTGTCATGTTAAACACTGCAGGTGGACTTAGTCCGACATGATGATAAAGTTGAGTGGTACTACTCTTGGACTGAGATATTAATTAAAATGAGTTGTCAGTAACTCAATTAATTAGTGGACATCCAACATCTTAAACACAGGGAGATTAACACACTCATAATAAGAAGGAGCCCAAAATATAATTTGGGATTTGTGCGGTAGTTCAATAATAATTCTTTAGTGGTATGAATTATTATTGATGAAGTTAAGTTGTGTGTTCGGGGCGAACACGGGAAGCTTAATTTAATTGGGAGACCAAAATCAATTCCTCCTCTCGGTCCCTATCGTAGCCTCTTGTATATAGAGATTTATACCCACCACATACCCACTTCTTACCCAACCCAAGGGGGCCGGCCAAACTAGCTTGGAACCCAAGCTAGGGCCGGCCAAGACCAAGTGGTTGAGCCAAGTTGGTGGCCGACCAATGCTTGGAATCCAAGCATGATGTGGCCGGCCACATCACATTAAAAGGGATTTTATTTATAAATTTTCTTTATGTGGATTCCATGGTTTTAAAAGAGAGTTTAAAATTTAAGTCTTTCCTTTTTATAGCTTTCTATAAAAGATTTGAAATCTTTCCTTATTTGTAGATTGAAAGGTAGATTTTAATTTTGAGAAAACTTTCTGTTTTTAACCATGTTCATGATTTAAAAGAGAGTTTAAAAATTAAATATTTCTTTTATAAGTTTCTACAAAAGATTAAGAAAAGATTTGATATCTTTCCTTATTTGTAGATTGAAAGAGATTTTAATTTTTAAAGATAACTTTTCTTTTTGAAAATCATCCACATGTTTAAAAGAAAGATTTTAATTTATAAAATTTCTTTTTTACAAACCACCATGAAGGAAAAAATTATTGGAGAATTTTTTTATAAATTTCCGGAAACAAATTAGGAAGTTTTAATTCTTGTGTTAATTAAAACTCTCTTTGTTTTGGAGATTAAAGTGGACAACCATTACAATTAAGAAAAGGATTTTAATTTTAATTAACTAAATTTTATCTTTTCATGGCAAAGGAATTAAGGAAGGTTTTATTTAAATTTCCTTATTTGCCAAGACCAAGGATTATAAAAGAGGGGTTAGAGGTGCCTTCATGAAGATAACTCTATTTTTTCTTCCTCTCTTTTCCTCCTTGGTGTGGCCGACCCTAGAGGTTCTCCCTCTCCTCTTCTCTTCTTCTTTAGTGGCCGGTTTCATCTTTCTTTTGGAGTTGGTGATGGTGGCCGGTTCTAGCTAGGAGAAGAAGGAGAGAAATGAGGCTTTGTTTCTAGCATCCCTTGGAGCTTGGTGGTGGTGGTGGCCGGACCTCTACTTCTCTTGGAGAATTGATGGTGGCCGAATCTAGCTTGGAGAAGAAGGAGCTTGGTGGTTCTCGTCTCGGAAGATCGTTGCCCACACAACGTCCGAGATTAGAAGAGGAATACGGTAGAAGAACAAGAGGTTATTTGCTTACAAAGAAAGGTATAACTAGTAATTGTTTTCCTCATCATACTAGTTTTGTTTGTATAGTTATTTTTGGAAATACCAAACACAAGAGGCATATGATTCTAGAGTTTTTGGATTTTGTTTCGAGTTTGTGTTTCTTTTGTTTTATTTTTTGAATTTGTGATTCGATTGTTCCTTTTGGTTAAACCTAGAGTTATATAAGGAAATTAAATATTAGCTTTCCTTAAAAGACTTTGTCTAGGCGGTGGTGGATGATCCCATGCCCAAGAAGGCCATGTGCCTCGCCATGCAGTCCTGGAAGCCAATTTTAAAAATTAATATTTAATTGAATTTATAACATAGGTTGATTTGGATCAATAGTGTTAAGTTCCGCTTGCGATCCAAGTCTAAACCATTAAGAACAGATAAGTTAAATTTGGAATCAATAATGTTAAGTTTCGTTTGCGATTCCTAATTTAACTTCTAAAAAACACAATAGGTTGTTTAGGAAATGTTCGATACTTGTACAAAATTTTTGTACAGTGGAACCAGTACGATCTTCCTAGGACTAACCAACACTAACTTGGTGCTAATTTTTTTATTAGCACTTTATTAAAAACAATAACTATGATGATAAACTCAACCAACTCACAAACTGAAGAGACTCCTACATATGCACAAATTACTTAAGGAACTCATGAGTCTCCTTCCTCTTCTACAACATTAATAGACAAAAACTCACAACAACCTAACTATTTAACATTAGCCCAATTAAAAGAACAAGTTGCTACAGCCTTCGCTCAAAGAACATCCGTAGCTCATATATTAAGCCTGCCCAATACCATACTTGAGGACATCAACTCTTACATTCGAAACTTAGCAGAACAATCTACATTACAAACATTTATTGAATTATGTGAAGTCTTAAAGGCCTTCCATAAAAATCCCCTTCTTGGGATAACTATTGTCTATGAAATAGAATTTGGCAAAAAACTCAAATGTCAAAAAATTGACCCAACCTATGAAGACTCTGCTAAATACGGATGCTCATGTCAGCTGTTATATCCCTTCCTAAAGGCAACTTGGACTATGAAAAGTATAAAGCAACCTCTTACAAAAGAAGGTCCATTACTCCTTTTCTTCTAATGGACTATGGACTGCTTTACAAAGTTTGGATACATGATCCAGATTCTGTAAAAGATTTTCCTAAAAAACTTGTTACTATTATTTCTCTGGCTCTAGAAGAAGAAAAAATGTTTGTCATATGCACTTTTGACAGCTCTCCACCTGAATGGCTTGACCTTAATATTAAATCAGCCAAACATCTGGTTAAGCTTGACATCAATGAAGTTAGAGGTATTGAAACGAAACTTGAAGATTATCCTTCTGCCCCAGATCTTAATTCGGAAACTCCTCTTACTATTGGAGATCAACTAAAGTACGAGAGAGCATCAGTACAAGGAACTAATTGGGCTTGAGACCGTTTGATAGATCCAGACAATTACTTCCTAGTAGGAGAAACTTATATTAAAAAAATCTACTGGCCAAAAGATATGGGTACTAGATTATTCCCTTTCTCTTTTAAAACATAACACACAACTTTGCTTCAACATTATCAAAGAAAAATTGAAAGATACTACCAAAAGCGACTAGCCAGCTCTATCCTCTTTGCTAGAGCATATAGAGCATACTCCTCAGAAGTATGCAGTTAGACTTAACTGTAAGCTCAAAAACTCCCTCTCTAGACTTTACAAGTGACAATAACCTAGATAACCTAATGGAGACAACCTAGATAACCTAATGGAGACTTAATGACAACATTACTCATGAAACGTCATCTATGACGTTCTTTTCCATTCACACAACACAATAGAAACATCTCCCATGATTATGTTACTAAAAACGTCATCCATGACATTTTTTCCATTCATCCAACAGTATGTCCACCCAACTAAAATGCAGCCATCTGTCCCTCACTAAGCCTTTTTTTGCCAGACCCCCCCTTTCCCATCTCTTGCTGCTTTCCACCTATCCCTCACCAAGCTTCCTCTTTCCTAGCCCCTCTCTTCTCTTCTCTCCCTGCTTTCCTTCTTCTCCAAGTAAACACTCTCTCCTCTGCCTATAAAAGACCCTCAAATCTCTCCTTTTGGGGTATCCACTTCTCTCATTGCCATTGATACTGTCCAAATTCCCCTGTGTTCTTCCAATGTGCTTAAGTGTGTTTGTATGTTTTCTTTGTAAACTATTTTTATGTACAAATATTAAATCTCTCAGTTTTCTGGTTGTAATTCCCTGTAAAATTCTTTGTTAAATAAGATCTATGCTTGTTTGTATGATAAACTGAGCTTAGTAACAAAGATATTCTGTTTATCTTTTCTTGGTTCTTTTCCTCAATATCTTAGTAACTAACAGGTGAACAGTAACTACATCAGGAATAATCAAAATCATATAAGACTTGTGTGAGCTAAGTAAGAAGGGTATCTTTAACCTAAAGTTTTACACATGAGCCCAGGTAATGGTTAAACGATGAGATCCTGAACAGGTGAAGCTCACCGGAAAACAAACAAGAACAAAAAACAGAGTAAATATAAAAAAAAATAAAAAATAAAAAGTAAAAATTTATAGCATCATTACATTACTATTGTTATTATTTACTTTACTGTTGCAATCAACTACTACTACACTTTCCTTTCTATTATTTGCTTTATTGTTACTTGATCCGGTGGTAAGGCCGGAGGACCCTCATGAGGGAAAGGTCAACGACGCGTGGAGGTCAACAGTCAAAGGGGGGTCAATCCCATGGGTTCTACGAGCGGGCGGGACAGGCCGAGCACTAGGCAATGATTTTCACCCGAGAGAGTAACCAGCTGGCCGCGAGCCCAAATTTCCAAGGGAAAAAGATCATATGGTCGAGCGGATAGTCCGCTCGGCCGCATTGCAAATCAAGAGTGAAGGCCGAGCGGTTGTCCGCTCGGCCAGGGTCTCAGGCGATACGAGCCGAGCGGACGGACGACCCTCAACCTTCCCGGGCGGAAGACCACCTACGTCGGACCAAAGGTGAACATCCTGGCCGAGCGGCCTGATGGCCGATCCGGGAAGTGGAAGTCAAAGAGTAGAGGACAGTGTGGACGTCATCTCAGTAACCCCTGTTGCTGACAACAGGCATGTTCAAAGACCAGACCATACTCAGTATGGTGCGATCGAATGTTCTGCTGTCCCATCAAGAAGACGCTCAAACTGTAGCAGTATGGTGTCAGGTAAGCTCCTCTGACAAGCCCACACTACGGTATGGGAAAGGACACGTGTACACCTCGGTATATGTGCACTCGCTTCTCCACAGCCCTATATAAAGGCCCTCACCCTTCGCCGGAGGTACGCATTCTACGATTCTTGGAGCCACTTTCATGTTGTCGAGCTTTGCCTGACTTGAGCGTCGGAGGGTCGTCGCCGGGAACCCCTTCCCGGCCCGACTTCTTTGCAGGTTCGCCGGAGCTCCACACGACCAGTCGAAGATCTACGTTAGCAACCGGAGAGCGCCACGTGTCCAGCGTCCGTTGATTCAGCTTTCGGACAGGATCAATTTGGCGTCGTCTGTGGGAACGCTCCTGCATCCGATCGGAAGCAATGGACGAAGCTGGACGACTGCACACGGTGATGCTCTCCACGAAGGAGCTCGACGCTCTAATCAAGGCAAGAGCAGCTAAGATTGTGGAGCAACAGAGAGAGAATGCGCAAGCCGAGCGGCTGAAGCAACAAACAACGTCAGCATCAGGTGGCCGAGCAGAGGCACCGCCTGCCACGGTTGCATTTCATCGGACTCTATTCCGAGCGTCTCCTGAAGTCGTAACAGGCAAGGCTCCCCGAGCGGACGCCTCCCCCGAGACAAAGATCCAATCGGCATTCAAGGGGGAGCACCGCCGAGCGGATGAAGATGGATTGGGACTTGGATCAACCATGAAGCACAAATTATCTCCAGCCTTTCCGGGGCAGGGTGAAAGGTGCGCCAATATAATGTATGCTGTAAATTTTCCATTTGGCTGTATATTTGAAATACAGGAAGCAAAATGTTAAAAAATGCAATTGGCATTATCCGCCGAGCGACCTATCTCCATGATGTATAAGATCCGAGCCACCGACTCGATGGCGAAGACCCCGTGTCGTTCGACCGGGAGTATAATATCCAAGCCAAGCGCTCGATGATGAAGACCCCAAGCCGTTCGACCGGTGTATAATATACGAGCCAAGGGCTCGATGGTGAAAACGCCGTGCTCGGCCGGGCGTAAAAATTATCCGAGCCACCGCGAAGACCCCGTGCCGTTCGGCCGGGCATAAAAATTATCCGAGCCACCGCAAAGACCCCGTGCCGTTCGGCCGGAAGTATAATATCCAAGCCAAGGGCTCGATGGTGAAAACCCCGTGCCGCTCTGCCGGGCGTAAATTATCCGAGCCAAAGGCTCGATGGTGAAGACCCCGTGCCATTCGGCCGAGAGTATAATTTCTGAGTCAAGGGCTCAATGGCGAAGACCCCGTGCCGATCGGCCGGGCGTATAGTTACACGAGTCAAAAACTCAATGGCGAAGACCCCGTGCCGATCGGCCGGGCGTATAGTTACACGAGTCAAAAACTCAATGGCGAAGACCCCGTGCCGATCGGCCGGGCGTATAGTTACACGAGTCAAAAACTCGATGGCGAAGACCTCGTGCCGTTCGGCCGGGCGTAAAAATTATCCAAGCCAAGTCATCGAAGACGAAGACCCCTCGCCGCCCGGTAGGGCATATATCATACGTGTTAAAATTAGCCTTAAAGGTCGTCGAGCTCCGACGTTAAAAATCGAGAGACGAGCCGGCGTCTATAAACCCTCCGAGCGGAAGACCGTCGAGCTCCGACGTTAAAAATCGAGAGACGAGCCGGCGTCTATAAACCCTCCGAGCGGAAGACCGTCGAGCTCCGACGTTAAAAATCGAGAGACGAGCCGGCGTCTATAAACCCTCCGAGCGGAAGACCGTCGAGCGCCGACGTTAAAAATCGAGCGATGAACAGGCATTTATAAAGCCGCTGGACGGATAGCTGTTCGCATGACGCAACCCGGTTGTAATCGCCGACCCATAATCGGTCCTACTATAAAGACAAGAATAAGGCCATTATATGGCCGAGCGGCTCCATTATAAAAATACTTAGCGTGAAAAAATTATTATGACTGAAACAAAGGCTAAGGAGGAATATTGGTCAAGCAAGCAAATAAAAGCATATTTCATTTACGCCGAACGGCAGACAGACAAAAATAGTAATAACAAGGGTATTAGCGTCGAACGACGGGCGTACAAAAATAGTTCAAATACTCCTCACTCATCAAAGTTAAAGAGGGCGTCCGGGATAGAGCCCATCATAACCGCCAGATCTTCGGGGGGGGACAGACAGCTCGGCTGGTAGGTGGCCCTTAGTCTTCAGATAGTTAACCGCCACCTTGATAGCCTCTTCAAAAGTTAAAGACAGCTTATCGCTGAACTTTTCACCAAATTCGTCCGAGCAGACGAAAGCTTTGCGCACTTCTGCCGACCGACCGGGCTCTCCATCTTGATATTCTTTAAGCGTGGCTTTGGAAGCGTCAAAGGCGGCCCTCCCGTTCGGTGGTCAATAGGGCGTCCAAGTCCTTCACTCGCTTTTCTAGCCCTCGATTTTCCACCTTCATCGTGTCCATGTCGTCGATGGCCTTGCGCTTTCGAGTGGTCGCAGTCTTTATTTCCTTGTCCCGTTGCTTGACCAAGGCCTCGAGCCGAGCTACTTCACTCAACAAGTCGGAGGACTTACTCCGTTCGGCTTCCAGTAGCTTCTTGGCCTTCTCCAGAGCGGCCGTGGATTGGCCTCTGCTTTCCCCCGAAGCTTTGAGCTTTTTCAGCTCGTCCTCCAGCTCGACTAGGCGGTTGCTGATAGCAATCTGCTCCACCCAGTTCTGCAAATAGATATGATTGAGTCAGAAGTTAAATCAAAGTAACTAGCCAGGCAAAGGATATACCCCAGTCGCCTGCTGTAAATTGCTATCGCCTAGTTGACTGGGAGTCATAAGAGCGATACGGAGCCGAGCGTCCTCCCAGGCTTTGGCGAGTGGACCCGTAAGAGTGATCTGCTGCTCGGGAACCGTTGGCCGATCAGCAACCGCTAAATATTCCTCAGAAGGAAGTCACAGGATGGTTTTTATCAACCGCGGGCCGCTCGGGTCACCTTGGGGCGCAGTCGCTTTACCAGACGGCTCGCCGCTCGAGGAAGGAAGGTCGCCCAATCGTCTAAGGCGACGCATAGTTAGGGGAGGACTGGAGGGAGGCACCTCGGAGGTGGCCATAGGAGAGCCGAGCGGCGTGGGGGTACTCTCTATGGAGACCGTCCCGGAGATTACTGGAGCTTCATCACCCCGATCGGAACGTTGTTCATCAGATGGGGTTGGCTGAGAGACTTGCTCTGGCCGTCTGCGCTTCCGAGTTGCTAGGGGAGCTTCATCGGCAGAGCGGCCCTCTACCCCAACTTGAGTGGAGGGCGCTATATCGCCCGCAGCCTCGCTGAGAGAGGCCGAAGCGGCTAAGGCTTCAGGGACAATCTAAGTCCCCTCAACCTCTCTTGTGGTCGGGCCAGCTGAGACCAAGCCCCGTTCGGCGATCTCCCTATTCTTTGCCGCCTCAATCTCAGCGGCTCTCAATTTCAGCCACTCGGTGGCCTTGGCGCGCCACATGACTTCGGCTGCAGAAGCAAAGAATAAATCAGTTAGAACAAAAGAAAGAGGACGATAAGAGCACTTACTCATGCTGCAAGTCAAGTCGGCTGGGACGGGGGACAAGCCGAATATATGCAGCACTCCAGGAAGGAGCAGCTTGTCGATGTGGTAGCGCTGGCCGACCAGCCGGTCGGCTGCATGAAGATAGGCCGGATCGCCCCTAAACTTGCCGAGCTCCGGTTGTGCCGGCATCACCGTCTGCCATTTGATACGGAAAGCCGGTGGCTTGGGGAAACGCATATAGAAAAAATGCTCCTTCCAGTGTTTGTTGGAGGTCGACATATTATCGAAAAGAACCAAACCTATCCTAGATTGAAAAACGAAGGTACCCCACTTGGCTTGCTTAGGATAGTAGAAGTAGTGGAAAACTTTGGGTTCCAAGGGGATGTCGTTCAGTTTAAAGAGAATTACCACCCCGCTCAGTAGCCTAATGGAGTTCGGAACTAGCTGGCCGAGCGGGATGCGAAAGTAGTTGCACACTTGTAAGAAGAATCGATGTGGAGGAAATCACAGCCCGGCCAAAAATTGGTCTCGGAAAAAGAGAACGGTGCCGAGCGGCGGGTCATGAGGCCGGTCAGTGGGTGTGGCTAATACTATGCGGTGGTCGGCAGGCAGGTTATACGTCCAAGTGAGGCGCAGGGCGTCCTCCTCGTCATACCGGCTCTCCATGGTCGTGTACCAAAGACCAGGAGCGCTGGCGGTCGGCTGGGAAGTGCTAGTCATGGTCGAAAGTAAGAAAGAAATGCGGGACAAAAAGAAAGGGAAATCAAGCAGGGAAGAAAGGTGGCAGAACGACAAGGGCAGCTAACAGAAAGCGTAAAGGAATGAGGAAGTGAAGAAAAGAAGGGCTTACGAGTAAAAGGATGATCGAAAGGGGTTGCGAGGTCGTCGGAGAGCTGAGAAACGGAGTCGCCGGAGCAAAGAGAGTAGCAGGGCTTCGGAGCGCGATGGAGCAGGAATGCGGTGGAGAGAAGAAATCAAGAACTTTATAGCGTTAGCCTCGGATAGCCTCAGCCGTCCGATTCAGGTCGTAAAGAATGAGGCTGTCATCCAACCGCTCATTTCAAACGGCGGCTATCCCATCGGAGGTGAGGCCAGCGCCATACGATGACGACAGCAGGAGCGCCACGTGTCAGCAGGACACAGGGCACATTTAATTAACGCCCCTTACCGCGCGCAGTGCGCGTGCTTGGCGTTAATGGAGAAGATTCGGCGTGAATTCCGAGGGGATATTGAAGGCGTCAGCATGATAGCGCCGAACGGGCATGAAGAAGAAGGTAAGCCGAACGGATGAACCTTTCGGGCCCAGCATAGTGGTGGTCACTCAGTCAGACCGGTAGTCCAGTCAGTCGGACTCCGCCTCCTTCGACTAGACTTGAGGGGGAGGCAAGTGATCCGGTGGTAAGGCCGGAGGACCCTCATGAGGGAAAGGTCAACGACGCGTGGAGGTCAACAGTCAAAGGGGGGTCAATCCCATGGGTTCTACGAGCGGGCGGGACAGGCCGAGCACTAGGCAATGATTTTCACCTGAGAGAGTAACCAACTGGCCGCGAGCCCAAATTTCCAAGGGAAAAAGATCATATGGCCGAGCGGATAGTCCGCTCGACCGCATTGCAAATCAAGAGTGAAGGTCGAGCGGTTGTCCGCTCGGCCAGGGTCTCAAGCGATACGAGCCGAGCGGACGGATGACCCTCAACCTTCCCGGGCAGAAGACCACCTACGTCGGACCAAAGGTGAACATCCTGGCCGAGCGGCCTGATGGCCGATCCGGGAAGTGGAAGTCAAAGAGTAGAGGACAGTGTGAACGTCATCTCAGTAACCCCTGTTGCTGACAACAGGCATGTTCAAAGACCAGACCATACTCAGTATGGTGCGATCGAATGTTCTGCTGTCCCATCAAGAAGATGCTCAAACTGTAGTAGTATGGTGTCAGGTAAGCTCCTCTGACAAGCCCACACTACGGTATGGGAAAGGACACGTGTACACCTCGATATATGTGCACTCACTTCTCCACAGCCCTATATAAAGGCCCTCACCCTTCGCCGGAGGTACGATTCTACAATTCTTGGAGCCACTTTCATGTTGTCGAGCTTTGCCTGACTTGAGCGTTAGAGGGTTGTTGCCGGGAACCCCTTCCCGGCCTGACTTCTTTGCAGGTTCGCCGGAGCTCCACACAACCAGTCGAAGATCTACGTCAGCAACCGGAGAGCGCCACGTGCCCAGCGTCCGTTGATTCAGCTTTCGGACAGGATCATTACTATACTACTTTTCCAATGTAACTTCTAAGAAGAAGTATAAAATTTTTTACTACTGCTACACTTTTCTTTCTACTATTATTTTATTGTTTACTGTTATCATTACTGTTAGTATACTTTTACTATTTCTATACTATTTTTCCAACGTAACTTCTAAGAAGAAGTATATTATTATTCATCTACATATCCTATCATAGTTCTGAAACAATCGAACATATTATAATAATATTTTATAGCTACTATATAAATATTATATGAACATCAAATCCATATTATAACATATTATAACAACTACAGATTTATATATACCTATAACTACTTGAATGATAAATAAATTAAATTCACATTATAATGGTTACAAAAATAGTAACAAATTAAATATACATTCGTAGTCGCTTCAACATATGTAACTGCTATAATATATATAACAGTTATAAAATCGTAGTTGTTACAAAGTGCTTGATAACTTAAGGATTTAAGCGGGGATCATAATTAAAGCAAAAGATGAAGTTGTCACTTTAGTGACTCTTTTAGGGCGGCCTTAGACTCTATGGAAGGGGTAAATCATGGGGGACATTTTCCCTAGAGCAACGATCCTTTACATAAGATCGATCATACACCTAGTGAGACATGTTGCACCTATTAAAAATTATCCCAAGACCTATTGGAGCAATCATCTTAGGGATGATAATTTTCCCTAAAGATTTGGGACTCCATGGGCAAACCCGAAACGGAGGTGGGTTCGGGGAAGTCTTTTCGGGTATAGGTTTAGGTTCGAATATTTTTCAAATTCCTTTAGTTAAATGATGGTGGGTATGGAAATACTATCCCTCTCTAAATTCACCCTAATAATAATAATGACGATGGTCTTTTTCTTTGTTTATTAAATCATAAATTATTAATGTTATTATATATGTATTATTTAATTAATATTAGTATTTATATGTCATTATATTCTTAATTTTTTTTAAATAATAATGTTAGTTAGCTTCATTGACTATCCCTGGAGGTAACCGACCAAGCTCCATAGAAGTTTCCCATCGACTACGGGAAGCACACACGACGATCTGCCTAAAAGCCCAACATCCTTTGATTGAGACCCCCATTTAGAGGAAAAATTCTTACAAATACACTATAGCTGGAGTGTCACGCCCCAGAGGAGTCCCTGTCCGAGAAAATTTCGGCAGCATCTCCCCTGTACGGTGGACAATCTGAAACTTTTCTACATCCTCACATACCTCAGCCACAGGCGGCTGGAATAATAAAACCAATAAACAATCACCGACATTCCACGCAGTTTATATAACAAGTAACAGAAGAATAATACTCTGACTCGAAATCAACCCTACTCCACTACACTCGTAAAGCTCAAATCCGATGAACTCACCTCTTCTGCCATCCAGGCAGACATGTAGTAGAATAAATCCAAATCCATCGATATGATAAAATCCATACAAAGTCCATAAGTGAAATAATCGAAAACATATCAAGTTCAAAACAGTCTAGAACAGAAAAGAAACTGAAAGAAAACTAATCATATCCTCGAGGTCTGCAGGGACCAGCAACTGGAACTCTCTCCTGACAGCATCAACCTGAAAATATCAACAATGGAGGCGGGGTGAGTCCAACACTCAGCAGGTACAACTGATATACAAAGTAAGGAAATAACACCTAGCACTAATCATGCGTACAGTCTCCTGATGTAAGAAAGATAAAAATGCATCTGAAGTAAACAGGAGAAAAACTGTACTAACCAGGACCTGAGTATAAGAACAAACAGTCCGAGTGATATGGAAATCCTATATGCATGTCAAACATAGGTATCCAAACAATATGCAACATATAAATGCAACAAACACAAATACAAGCAATAAATGCATCATGCATATGATGCCAATGATGCGTCCTGGTCACCCCTGACGCCAGTCGATCATCTCACACAATAGAGAGGCCGAGTGGGTAGGGCTGTGACAACCGTGCACTCTGTCGTCACTACTCCTGATGAGTGACCGAGTGGACGGGATGCTGTCGGAGTACACCTATCCTCCTACCCCAAATCATAAATGGGGGAGCGCAATGCTCTCATCTCCCGGTACACAGTGACGGGGAGGAATCCCTGCCGGATAACACGTTGTGTCACACTACCCATGAGCGGACCAACGGTGCCTAACAGAGTCCCTGCTGCAACACACTCTGCCTGATATCGACCACTAACCCATGAGTGGTGGTGTGTGCAGATCCATGTAACTGGCGATGTGCTCAACAATAATGGAGCAGACTATCGCACAGCATGCAATCATGCAAATGGTGCATGGCACTAACCACAAAATATCCTGACCTAATCCATATATATTGAAAAGTGCACCCTAGGTCAACGAATCATATCAAATCAAAGGTACACAAAAGGTATAAAACCTAGGTCCTGAACATGGTGAAGTATGGTATATCACTACCCCTATAAGCATGTATAAACAAATAAAGTATACATGGGATGCAAATCAAGCAATCAATCAATCATGTATCAGATATTGGGTAGTGACTAACCGAAACAAATAAAGGACATAATTAATGCAACTTGTTAAATTCACTATTATGTATATCAAATGACATAAGTCAAAAGTACCCGCCTCCAAAAATAGAAAGGTCCAATCTGACTCCGAGATACTCATCTCGCGTCAAAGTCCTGTGTCACCAATAAATATATATTTTATTTTTTTTTATTTAGCTATAACTCAATGAATAGCTAAATAAAATTCCCTAAACTAATTTAGGATAAAAACTCTAATCATATAACATTAACCCTTCCTAATTCATCATGTACCTAATCATCTAACAAGATCTAATACACATGATCTACAAAACAAAAACTCCCTTGTTGGAACACTTACATTGATCAGATCAAAATGGAAATCAAGAAAACAACTAGGCGTTCAGTGCTGTGGTGGTCGAAAATCCAGCAACTTCACACCACTGTCCACTGGCAATTGGATCAAAATTTCCAAATCTATCAAATAGGAAATCTTACAGTAGCATACAAAAATTCTACATCACTGTTGTAGTTAACAAAACCATCACCTGTCCTTCTTCTCCAACGATGGTAACAAGCAGCAGTGGCTGGGATGCTCTCCTATCAGCCCTCTGCCGAACTAATTTGCTTCAGTTTGTAACCTAAGTCAGTGCTGGAGAAAAGAGAGCCCGATTAGAAATCAATATATCCTCAACTGTGCCGATCTGAGATCAAACTGGTCACAGAGGATAAACTCACTAAAGATAGAGGTCTAGGGCACCACCACATGCCCTTGTTCGAACCTGCAGAATACAACTCGAGTTGGATTGGCGGCAGCCGGCTGGAGGGATCTAGAGCACAGCCAAGTGGAGGCTCGGATGAGGCATCGGCGCTAGGGCAGCGGCAAAGGATCGGCGGTGTCGCGAGCCCAAAGGGGAGGAGGAGTCGGCTCTCTATTCCCTGGCGTCGTCGGCGTCGAGAAGAGGAGAGGAAGGCGTCGGAAAGAAGTCGGCTAGGGCACTCGTGACGACGGCCGGTGCTGGGGTTCCTGGCGGCTAGGGCACAAGATCGGTGAGGAAGAAGATGAGAAGAGGGCGGTTAGGGCACAGTTGGTTCGGCGGCTCGGCGCGAGGAGGAAGAGGGATCGCCACACGTGTGAGGCTCGGTGAAGGCACGGGAGGAGAAGAAAATAAATAAGAAAAAGAAAGGAAAAGAAAATAAATAAGAAAAAACTTTTCCTCGCTTAAATGGGTAGTCTAAACAGGTCTTTTCGGGACCAACTTTTTATCCCCGTTAACTCATCCATACGAGCTCTGAAAAATTCTCGAAAAATTTCCAAAAATTCCGGAAAATTCTCTTATTAATATTCGACTATTTTCAGTATTTTACATTCTCCCCCACTAATAAAAATTTGGTCCCCAAATTTCATTATCTACCATCAGCAAACGCTAACAACAGGTAAAGCGTATAAATGCTGAACGGTGAATAAATCACATACCTCAAGTGAAAAGATGGGGACATCGAGCTCGGATAGTGTCCTCGAACTCCCAAGTAGCCTCCTCGTCCGAATGATGCTGTCATCCGACTTTAACCAGCCGGATAGTCTTGTTCCGCAACTGACGCTCTTTCCGGTCGAGAATCCGTACCGGAACCTCCTCATATGTAATGTCAGGCTGAACTGGAACTGGAATATCTGCCAGCACATGTGTCGGATCAGGCACGTATCTCCTCAGCATCGATACGTGAAATACATCGTGAACGTCTGACAGGGACGGTGGTAGTGCCAATCGGTAAGCTACCGCTCCGATCCTCTCCAAGATCTCGAAAGGGTCAATGTACCGCGGAACTAGCTTACCTCTGAGGCCAAATCTCTTTACCCCTTTCGTGGGTGAAACTCGCAGAAATACATGGTCGCCAACAGAGAACTCTAGTGGTCTGCGTCTCCGATCAGCATAACTCTTCTGGCGATCCTGCGCCTCTGACATCCTCCATCTGATAGTACGGACCAACTCTGCATCCTGCTGAACTCTATGAGGTCCCAACAACTGGGCCTCTCCAACCTCATCCCAAAGGACGGGTGTCCGACAAGGTCTACCATACAACGCCTCAAACGGTGCCATCTGGATAGCCGAATGAAAGCTGTTGTTATAGGCAAACTCTACCAATGGCAAATGGTCCTCCCAACTGCCTCCGAAAATCAAATACACAAGACCTCAGCAAGTCTTCTAGAGTCTGAAAGGTCTGCTCTAACGGTCCATCTATCTGCGGATGGAAAGTTGTACTGAAACAGAGCTGCGTGCCCAAGGTCTGCTGCAGTCTCTGTCAAAAACAAGACGTGAACCGGGGGTCTCTATCCGAAATAATGGTCAACGGAATACCACGTGATCTGATAATCTCCCGGCAAAACAGATCTACCAATCGATCCAGGAAATCAGTCTTCCGGATCGCTAACGAGTACGCGGATTTGGTTAATAAATCAACAATTACCCAAATCGCATCATGGCCTTGTCGTGTCCTCGGCAAACCCACCACAAAGTCCATGGTAAGGTGATCCCACTTCCACTCAGGAATACGAATCCGCTGAAGTAACCCTGCAGGTCTCTGGTGCTCAGCCTTCACCTGCTGACAAACAAGACATCTAGCTACGAAATCGGCGATGTCTTTCTTCATACCGTTCCACCAATAGGAACGTCTCAAGTCCCGATACATACGGGTCCCGCCTGGATGGATCGCAAATCGAGAACGGTGAGCCTCCTGAAGTAGCTCCTGTAAGACCGGATGAGACTGAAGTACGCATAATCTGCCTCGGAAGTGAATAACACCCTCCTCGTCTCATGTAAACTCGGTCTGCTACCCGGAAGCTATATGACTGCAAATAAATTGCAAATGCTGATCAGCAGCCTAGGGCTCTCGTATCCTCGTCCTGATCAACGACTGAGCACCCATGGTACCAAAGTACCCTAATCTGTCTGTCCTTACCCCTCAAGAACCAAATCAGAGGAACCTTAAATCCAGTCTGTGACCACAACTCGATGGCAAACTAAAGTCCCTCCGGACTTCCTGCTAAGCGCATCGGCAACCACATTAGCTCTCCCCGGGTGATAGCTAATGGTACAATCATAATCCTTCAGGAACTCCATCCATCTCCTCCGTCGGAGATTAAGTTCCTTCCAAGTAAACAGATATTTGAGACTCTTATGGTCAGTGAGAATCTTAAATGTAATGCCATATAAATAATATCGCCAAATCTTCATGGCAAAAATAATGACGACTTGCTCCATATCATGTACAGGGTAGTTCTTCTCATGTTCCTTCAATCGACGAGAAGCATAGAAGACTACCATATCGTGCTGCATCAGAACAGCGCTCAACCCTTGTAGAGGATATATCCGTCCTCTCCAGAAGGTAACACCAAAATCGAAACCGACACTAGTCTCCGCTTCAACTCCTAGAAGCTGGTCTTGTCATCCTTAGTCCAAGTGAACTTCACGTCTTTCCAGGTCAGACGTGTCAGTGACATAGCTATCCGAGAGAAACCCTCAATGTATCTCCGGAAATATCGAGCCAAACAAAGGAAGTTGCGAGCCTCTTCTATAGACCCCGTCTACTCCCAACGGTAACAACCTCGTCCTCCTGTGGAACCACGGTATTCTCCTACTGGTGACCGTGTGTCTCAAACATCTCACAGAAGACAACCAAAATACGCACTACTGATCTGCGCATATAGATGTTCCCATCGAGACAATCTCTGGAACTATGCAAAGATGATGTGCATAACTCACCGCGGATCCGAAATAAATCACCACATCGTCAACAAAGACAATGAAAACTGATCCAAACATCCTCGAAATACCAAAATCATCTAGTCTCAGAAAAATCTAAGGTTCTGCAAGCCTTAATGATAAAACCAAGATACATAATGTCTGTATCACAAACCTTCCTAACCATAACATCCTTGACAATAAATCTGCAATATAATCATCAACAATACAAATCATCAAGAATAGATCCACCCGTGTGAGAGCAACGCTCCATCACAGAAAACACCACATATGTGGGAGCAATGCTCTACCACAAACAATCCGTAATATGTGGGAGCAACGCTCCACCACAACAATCCAAAATATGTAAGAGCAACGCTCTATCACAAACCAACAGTAATATGTGGGAGCTCCGCTCCACCACAAACGATCCATAAGTGTCCAAGGCACCTAAATATCCAACTAGAGGCTGCACGAGATCACTCAACCACATATCACTGTAGGCAGCCAAAGATATAAACAACCTAGAAAACAAATCAAATCCATAATCAACTCTATCATCATCCTAGTGGGTTGGTCACCCACTAATAGGAGAATTAGTTGACAGGGTTATACAACCAATAACATAATGTAGACACTCAGCATTCTACATTCAACATAGGTAAAATCATCATGATGCTACCCAGCATACACCTGGTACACATGCACACACAACATATGTATAATCGACATAATCCTCCAATTTGTACACACCAAACACACTCATAGCACAGGTATAAATCAGTGTGATACCTCAAACAATACCTATCAAACCCGTGTGCATATATCAACATAGGTATAATCAACAATACACCTCAACAACACTCACATGACATATGTACACCTATGCCAAGAGTATAATCAACGTAATACTTCCAACAAATCATAATCGACACAAGTATACTCTCAAAACAATCATATAATAAACAAGATACCTCAAATAGTACACCCAACACATCCGCACATATCACAACTCAGATTAGATCGATAAAATACATCCAATAAAACACTCAAACATATGTGCACATTCCACAACATAATTTTTAATTGACAAATACCTCCAATAAACAATCAGACATGTATGTCTATCCACTCGGGCATAATCAACTAGAAACCCACAATAATCATATGTATAAATGTGTACGACCCAAAAGATAAAATCAGAATTCAAGAACATCAAGACACTCTCATGTTTATCCTCAAAAATATCAGCCCACATAATATCAGATGAATCAGTCTCTACTCCCCATGAGAGCAAGTTAGCATTCAAAACATCAAATCATTATTTATCCACATAATCCAATATCAGAGGAAACAAATATCAATCTTATCCTCCTGTTAACTAACCACAACTAACCAGATTTATTAAAATCTCATAGGCACTCTAAACCATAAACTCACTAGCACCTGATTTATAATCTGATCACCAACTATAAACATCAAACCTGTGAATATCATACATGACACTCACTATGTCACCATCAACAACAACCCAAATAATAGATCATCAAAATAGTTATCCACTAATAGATCATCAAACAACCACATAACATTTACTCTCATAAATCATTAGAAATCAACACATCACAATATCTGATCTCACAATATTCCTCAACCTCAAATCATTCTCAACAATGATCAAAACTGATAACTCCCCAAATGACCAATTTTTCATCGTATCGGATACTCTAATATCCAAAAGATATGAATATAAAAACTCTACTGGCTAAGTCAACAGGAATATGTAGGTATCATCCATTAGTCAGCTAACAATAGCAAAGGCTGGTATGTGCCTCCATCTCCTACTAGTAGTAACAAAAGCTAAAACTACTGATGGTATGATATGAAAAATCACCAAAGACTATAATCCTTTATCTCTATTAGGGTCGAGCAAGATCAGTGGCTAACTCATCACATGTAATATGGGCTACAACAACCAGACAGGTACTAAAGATAAAGTACTAATACATGTCATAACTATCATAAAATAAACATCATACCTATATGTCGTCTGGAGATGTTCCGTCGCTGTCCAGTCCCCAAATTGACCTCAAAATTCCGAACGAGAAAATTCGCCGGAAATCCATATAAATCCGAAACGGAAGTCCGAAACATAACCATAACGAAAATCCGTACAAACCGAAATAGACATCCAAAAATCCAGAACACCAAAAGCAGGTATCCATAACCTGCTCTTATACCAATAAATTTGTATCAGATAAATCTCGAAAATCCAACAAGTATCGCCAAACTTGGCGCTCTGATACCAAGTAAATAAATTGGTATCAGGTTATCCCAAATATCTAAAATATGAAAACAAATATCGTAAAACTTAAGCTCTGATACCACTAAATTGTCACGCCCCAGAGGAGTCCCTGTCCGAGAAAATTTCGGCAGCATCTCCCTTGTACGGTGGACAATCTGAAACTTTTCTACATCCTCACATACCTCAGCCACAGGTGGCTGGAATAATAAAAACAATAAACAATCACCGACATTCCACGCAGTTTATATAACAAGTAACAGAAGAATAATACTCTGAATCGAAATCAACCCTACTCCACTACACTCGTAAAGCTCAAATCCGATGAACTCACCTCTTCTGCCATCCAGGCAGACATGTAGTAGAATAAATCCAAATCCAAATCCATCGATATGATAAAATCCATACAAAGTCCATAAGTGAAATAATCGAAAACATATCAAGTTCAAAACAGTCTAGAACAGAAAAGAAACCGAAAGAAAACTAATCATATCCTCGAGGTCTGCAGGGACCAGCAACTGGAACTCTCTCCTGACAGCATCAACCTGAAAATATCAACAATGGAGGCGGGGTGAGTCCAACACTCAGCAGGTACAACTGATATACAAAGTAGGGAAATAACACCTAGCACTAATCATGCGTACAGTCTCCTGATGTAAGAAAGATAAAAATGCATCTGAAGTAAACAGGAGAGAAACTATACTAACCAGGACCTGGGTATAAGAACAAACAGTCCGAGTGATATGGAAATCCTGTATGCATGTCAAACATAGGTATCCAAACAATATGCAGCATATAAATGCAACAAACACAAACACAAGCAATAAATGCATCATGCATATGATGCCAATGATGCGTCCTGGTCACCCCTGACGCCAGTCGATCATCTCACACAATAGAGAGGCCGAGTGGGTAGGGCTGTGACAACCGTGCACTCTGTCGTCACTACTCCTGATGAGTGACCGAGTGGACGGGATGCTGTCGGAGTACACCTATCCTCCTACCCCAAATCATAAATGGGGGAGCGCAATGCTCTCATCTCCCGGTACACAGTGACGGGGAGGAATCCCTGTCGGATAACACGTTGTGTCACACTACCCATGAGCGGACCAACGGTGCCTAACAGAGTCCCTGCTGCAACACACTCTGCCTGATATCGACCACTAACCCATGAGTGGTGGTGTGTGCAAATCCATGTAACTGGCGATGTGCTCAACAATAATTGAGCAGACTATCGCACAGCATGCAATCATGCAAATGGTGCATGACACTAACCACAAAATATCCTGACCTAATCCATATATATTGAAAAGTGCACCCTAGGTCAACAAATCATATCGAATCAAAGGTACACAGAAGGTATAAAACCTAGGTCCTGAACATGGTGAAGTATGGTATATCACTACCCCTATAAGCATGTATAAACAAATAAAGTATACATGGGATGCAAATCAAGCAATCAATCAATCATGTATCAGATATTGGGTAGTGACTAACCGAAACAAATAAAGGACATAATTAATGCAACTTGTTAAATTCACTATTATGTATATCAAATGACATAAGTCAAAAGTACCCGCCTCCGAAAATAGAAAGGTCCAATCTGACTCCGAGATACTCATCTCGCGTCAAAGTCCTGTGTCACCAATAAATATACATTTTATTTTTTTTATTTAGCTATAACTCAATGAATAGCTAAATAAAATTCCCTAAACTAATTTAGGGTAAAAACTCTAATCATATAACATTAACCCTTCTTAATTCATCATGTACCTAATCATCTAACAAGATCTAATACACATGATCTACAAAACAAAAACTCCCTTGTTGGAACACTTACATTGATCAGATCAAAATGGAAATCAAGAAAACAACTAGGCGTTCAGTGCTGTGGTGGTCGAAAATCCAGCAACTTCACACCACTGTCCACTGGCAATTGGATCAAAATTTCCAAATCTATCAAATAGGAAATCTTACAGTAGCATACAAAAATTCTACATCACTGTTGTAGTTAACAAAACCATCACCTGTCCTTCTTCTCCAACGATAGTAACAAGCAGCAGTGGCTGGGATGCTCTCCTATCAGCCCTCTGCCGAACTAATTTGCTTCAGTTTGTAACCTAAGTCAGTGCTGGAGAAAAGAGAGCCCGATTAGAAATCAATATATCCTCAACTGTGCCGATCTGAGATCAAACTGGTCACAGAGGATAAACTCACTAAAGATAGAGGTCTAGGGCACCACCACATGCCCTTGTTCGAACCTGCAGAATGCAACTCGAGTTGGATTGGCGGCAGCCGGCTGGAGGGATCTAGAGCACAGCCAAGTGGAGGCTCGGATGAGGCATCGGCGCTAGGGCAGCGGCAAAGGATCGGCGGTGTCGCGAGCCCAAAGGGGAGGAGGAGTCGGCTCTCTATTCCCTGGCGTCGTCGGCGTCGGGCAGAGGAGAGGAAGGCGTCGGAAAGAAGTCGGCTAGGGCACTCGTGACGATGGCCGACGCTGGGGTTCCTGGCGGCTAGGGCACAAGATCGGTGAGGAAGAAGATGAGAAGAGGGCGGTTAGGGCACAGTTGGTTCGGCGGCTCGGCGCGAGGAGGAAGAGAGATCGCCGCGCGTGTGAGGCTCGGTGAAGGCACGGGAGGAGAAGAAAATAAATAAGAAAAAGAAAGGAAAAAAAATAAATAAGAAAAATCTTTTCCTCGCTTAAATGGGTAGTCTAAACAGATCTTTTCGGGACCAACTTTTTATCCCCGTTAACTCGTCCATACGAGCTCTGAAAAATTCTCGAAAAATTTCCAAAAATTCCGGAAAATTCTCTTATTAATATTCGACTATTTTCAGTATTTTACATGGAGATCAAACCATGAGTGTCTGAACGACAATTTGGATGTCATACCACGACACCATAGCCCTAGGGACATTATATTCCTAAATTAATACTTTTATATACATAGTGTTGAAAATTGAAAATATTTTTAGTCAAGTTAATAGATAATGAGCATTTGAAATGGATATAAGAATGGGGATAGAGATTTGGGATGTGGATTCTCTTATTAGACAGAATTGGAAATGGAGATGGGGATAGGGACGAGGATATAATTTTAGAGTGGGAATGGGTATGATAAATTCGTCCTATTTGTTGGTTGCTACTCGAAATACCATTTTGTTTCTCCTGTACAAAAATTTGTACAAGCACAGAACTTAACCTAGCTACCCATGTGCTCTACTGAAGTTAAACTTGGATTGCAAACGATGTTTAACATTATTAATCCAAGCTGCTCTTCAAAAGTTAAACTTGGATTGGAAACGATACTTAACATTTTTGCTCCAAGTTTAACCGATGTGATCTTCCTAAGTTAAACTATATTACAGAAGTTGATTAAATATCTATTTCAAAGATTGGCTTCTAGGTTAAACATGACGAGACACTAGGCCTTCTTGGTTATGGGATTATCCACCACTTCCTAGACAAAGTCTTTCAAAGAAATTGGATATTTAACTTCTTACAGTAACCTTAGGTTTAACTACAGAGACCACAATAGAAATACAAGATTAAAACGCAAAATCGAAATACAAAATTGATAGCACGAAATCGAAATATAAAATCGCTAGCCTTTTGTGTTGGTATTTCAGGATTCATACAAAGAACATAAACTAATTAATTTGAAGCGGAAACAATTAATTAGTTATACCTTTCTTTGCAGCTAAAGACCTCTTGATCTTCTGTTATATTCCTCTTCTCCTCTTGGACGTCGTGTGGGTGACAATCTACCAAGACGAAATCCACCCGAACCACTTCTCCTCCAAGAAAATTGAGCCACCAAGGAAAGCCAAAATAGGAAACTTCATTCTCTTCTTCTTCCTCTCCAAGCAACCAACCATAAGAAGATACCAACTTGATGTGCCACCGACCCTTAGGAAGCTAAAGAGAAAGGAAGAAAAGAGAGAAAATCCGGCCACCAACCACCAAGGGATGCTAGGATACAATGCCTCCTTCTCTTCTTCTACTTATCTATACAACCGACCACCAAGGATGAGGTTCTCTCCGTAATGTCGCCACCCACAAAGAAGAGGGAAGGGAGAAGAGGATGGCCGACCACACCAAGGAAAAGAGAGGAGCTAAGAGAGATCAATTCTATTAACCTAAAGATACCCTCTACCTCTCTTTTATAATCCTTGGTCATGGCAGAAAAGGAAATTTTAATAACAATTAAAATCTCTCTCTTTTAAATTTCCTATTATACATGGCAACAAAAGGAAAGTTTTAAAATTAAGCTCTCTCTTTTAAATCATGTAGATATCTACAAAAAAGGAAAGATTAAAATTAAAACTTCTCTTTTAAATCATGGTTATAAAAAGGGAAAGTTTTATCAAAAATTAAAATATCTCTTTTAAACATTATATATAACTACAAATAAGGAAAGATTTTAACAAAATTAAAATCTCTCTTTAATCCTTTGTAGATAGCTATAAAAGGAAAGAATTTAAAATTTTAAAATACTTTCTTAAAACGATGGCTATAAAAGAAAAGATTTTAACAAAAATAAAATCTTCCTTTTTATGCTAAAAAGGAAAGTTTTAAACAAAATTAAAACTTCCTTTTAATCCAATCATGGACGGCCATTCATTGGGCAACAAAAAAGGAAATTTCAAAATTAAAATATCTCTTTTAAATCCTTTTGTGGATAGCTATAAAAGGAAAGATTTTAAAATTAAATTCCTTCATGAATGGCTATAAAAGGAAAGATTTTAAACAAAATTAAAATCTCCTTTTATCTCTTCTAGTGTCCGGCCCCATGCTTGGTCACCAAGCATGGCTTGGCCGGCCCACAACTTGGGCACCAAGAAGGCTTGGTCGGCCCCCTTGCTTGGACACCAAGCAAGGATGTGGCCGACCCCTTCTTGGGTAAGAAGCTGGGCATTTGGGGTGGATACGAGGCTTATATATAGAGGCTACAATAGGGAAAGAGAGGAGAAATTGTTTTTGATCTCTCGATGAGCTTGAGCTTCCTGTTTTCGCCCCGAACACCCAACTCAAGTTCATCAATAATAACTCATACCACTAAAGAGTTATTATTGAACCACCGCGCCAATCCCAAATTACATTATGAACTCCTTATTATGAGTGCATTAATCTCTCTGTGTTTAAGATATCGAATGCCCACTAATTAAATGAGTTACTGATTACTCACTTAATTAATATCTAGCTCCAAGAATAGTACCACTCAACTTCATTGTCATGTCAGACTAAGTCCACTTGCAGGGTTTACATGACAATCCTTATGAGCTCCTCAAGAGGACATCATCAACCTAGATTACTATGACACAGTTTCCTTCTATAATCAACAACACACCATATAAATAATATCATTTCCCAACTTATCGGGCCTATTGATTTAACGAACTAAATCTCACTCATTGATAAATCAAAAAAATAAATACTAAGAATACGTGTTTGTTATTATATCGGGATTAAGAGTACGCACATTCATAATAACAGAGATTTTATTCTTTTATGTAGTCAGTATAAAAAGAAACAACCTTAAATGATCCTGCTCAACACGCTCATATTGTCCTAGTGTAATTTATAGTTCAGATAAACTAATACAAAATTACATTACGACCGTTCCAATGGTTTGTCCCTATCCATCTTGGTCGTGAGCTACTATTTATAATTTATAAGGAACTGATAACATGATCTTTTATGTCACACCAACATCATGTTATCTACAATATAAATTAAATGGACAACTGCATTTAACATAAATGCAGACATATGACCAATGTGATTCTTATTTCAAAATAAATGTTTATACAAAAAGTTAGGCTTTTAGTATATATCCCAACACTATTGACATCTTTAAATTACTCATACAAGTGCTAATTGTATTCATCCGTGGGACAGATAAGAGATAATAATGTGGCAAAAGGCGATTCCTTTGCTCCCAGCACCTTCCACGAACCCGTCTCTATGCCAACACGAAAGAGGTAAATCATGAGTCTCCCCTCCCGCCAACCCGTCTCTAGGCCAATACGGAGAAGGTAAATCATGGGTCTCCTGCCAACCCATCTCTAGGCCAATACGAAGGAGGTAAATTATGAGTGACTACTACTCATTAGTACAAGTGGCTAAGATATGAAGAAAAGGTATACTCGAGTGTGTCAAATTTTGATCCTAAAATTTTATATGATAATATTCTAAACTTTAATTATCACACCATATATTTTGCAAGAAACTAGACAAGAGATAATAATAAAAATAGTACCCATGAGGGTAAATGTGCATGACTGAATGATGCCCACTTTGATTAAACAATGAAGTGAGATACCCTTGTGAGTTGAAAAAAAGAATTATGATACACTCAAAGAAAAATCTCAATGAAATGTTTAAGGATAGACACATAAATTCATGATTCATCATTTCACTTTTTGTAGGTCCTATCATTTTATGTATCTATTTTTGAATATTTCATTGAAATTCTTTTCTTGAATATATGATTTTTTTGAAAAAAAAAATTAGGATGCTCTTCTGATTTTCTTGAGGGAGAAAAAAAAGGGGTATAAAGCAAATTTCCATATATTTTGTGTTTTTATTTTCTTTTCCAAGGCGAGAGAGTCCATGTCCATTTCTTCCCCTTGAATCACAAATCTTGTATATAAATATAATTCTTCTGTCGGTAGAAGGCGTTGGAATCCCTCGAATCGATCCATTTCCTCTTCTTGCTTGCTGCTCGCGATCCGATTTGGGTGAGGAAGATGATCCAGCTTCTGTTTGCGGTGCTGACCGCCGAGGTAGCGGTGGCGTTGTCACTTCTCTTCAAGACGCCGCTCCGCAAGCTCGTCATTCTTGCCCTTGACCGCCTCAAGCGCGGCCGCGGCCCGGTCATGGTGAAGACCGTCTCTGGCACCGTCCTCGTCGTCCTCAGCTCCAGCCTCTACAGCATGGTCAAGATCCGCAGCCGATCCGACGAGCTTGGACTCACCCCCACCGACCAGGTCCTCATGAGCCGCCACCTCCTTGAAGCCTCCCTCATGGGTACACAGTCTATACCATCTAGATCTTTCTTGTTTCACTGTCTTTATTGTCGCGTTATGGTGTTAATCATGAACGTTTTTATTGTGATCATCGATCGGGTGTTTGGAAATATTCTAATCGTAAGAAAACATCGATGCTTTAAACCCTCGAGAAGAAATTGGTAATTTTTTTGAGGAAGGAATTTCTATGGATATTCTCCCTGATTGTTTTATATGAGTTCAATCGCTAAAAAATATCTCAAAGTTTACAGTGGCACAAATGATATGCGTCTATTGTTGTTTAAAAGTTTTATGCCAAGATCGATTGACTTGGAATGAGCAATTCAGCAATCGGAGATGATATGGATGTTGAAGGGATAGTGAATCTTTGTGGTTTAACCGGTGCTATAGCATCATTGGTCACGTGACGCTGGTAATCAGGAATCATATAATTGTTCATATAAAGGTTTATTGTTTCACCGCCATTAGCTAAGGAATATTAGATTTTACATGAGATGAAGTGGGAGAGGAAACTGATAGAAAATCCATGTTATGTAAATTTTAGGATAAGTTTCCAAGTTATTGTTTACCAAAGAACAACACTGATCATTAAATGCCATAGTTGCCAAATGATTTAGTCAAGATTTGTTGCTAAATGCCTAGCTAAGCATATAGTCATCTTGTTCCTAGTTCATGATATGCTTCTTTTAAAGTTCTCACAAAAAGTAACATTTCTTTTCAGAAAAGGGATTAACTTATTACTTGGCAATTTATAGTTATTAATTATGAGATTCGGTAGATAAGCAGAAAACTGTTACACTAACTCTTATACCATTTTATAGTACTAGTCTAAGCCCTTAAATGATTTATACTGAGCCATCTTACTTTTAGTAGCTTTAAGCAACTATCTTTATTGAGAGAGTATTAGTATCTAATGTCAATTTAAAACCTATTCATTTGTATAGAGGTGTACATTGTAACTTGACATTAGTGTTGAAGGAGAACTTATCTGGATAGTTCTATATCCTGAATTCAGCTAACATTGCAAGCCATAACTTTCCCCACCCCTTGCTTTGGTCAAAGTCTCTTGTGCAAAGATTTTTGTTTCATTAATACATTTTTGTCATGTGTAATCCAAAGACAACCTGCAAAGCTGATAGTTAATTTATTGGGATGATCATTAGTAGGAAACCTTCGTTGCCTGTGAGATAAAATATTCTCTTATGACAGAGCAACTATCATTGCAAGATCTACAAGAACATTATGAGGTTAGAACACATTTTCAAGGAAATTTGGAATGAATGGTAAGTTCTATAAGTAGAAAATAAAATTGCTATTGACTTTCATGACATAATGCAAAGTGGAAAACCATGAAAGCCATGAAAATAACTATAACTTGATGTGTAATCCAAAGACAACCTGCAAAGCTGATAGGTAATTTATTGGGATGATCATAATTAGTAGGAAACCTTCGTTGCCTGTGAGATAAAATATTCTCTTATGATGACAGAGCAACTATTATTGCAAGATCTACAAGAACATTATGAGGTTAGAACACATTTTCAAGGAAATTTGGAATGAATGGTAGTTCTATAAGTAGAAAATAAAATTGCTATTGACTTTCATGACATAATGCAAACTGAAAAGCCATGAAAATAACTATAGCTCGATGTTTGTTTCTACTATATACTTGCACAGTCAAACCTACTAAATATCTGATATTCCTGGTGTATTTGCTCGTTTTTAATTTCTGTTTGCCAAACATCCATGCTATCAATCAGCAAATGAGCACCTCTTGTTGATTTCAGACAAAAAGCATCTTTGGAATCATTAATACTTTTGCTTGAACTGACATCTCTTTTTCTTTCACTTCAAATTGCACTCTTGACAAAACAATTTATTGTATTACATGATGCTAAGTTCTATCTGTGTGATTCAGGTTATTCTCTTTTCCTTGCCCTAATAATTGATCGTCTACACCATTACGTTAGAGAACTTCGTGGGCTAAGAAAGAGCATGGAGGCGGTCGTGAAACAAAACAGGTCGCTGGAAGAAGCAAAAGGTGGGGGTTTTGATGAGATGAAGGCACGGGATGCAGAAATTGCAAATCTGAATCAACAAGTAAAACGACTACAGTTAGAGACACAAGAGAGGACGGAGGAAGCCAAAGCTGCAGAACTGAAGGTAGAAGCTCTCAAGAAACAATCAGAAGATTTGCTTATCGAGTATGACCGTCTCTTGGAGGACAATCAGAACCTCCAAAACCAAATACATTCTATTGAGAATCATACTTGATAGCCAGAAAGTTGCCTAAAACTGAAGAGTGTGGAATTACTGAGGAGACAGTTGAATTGCTATCATACAACAGTTTTACTACTGATTGTGTTGGTCAATTCAGGACTTTGTTTTGATAATTTCTCTTAAGAAATAATGTTGATTAATGTGGAAGTAATTGAAGAAAAAATCATGCTTAAATCACATCAATGTGGAAGTAATTAAAGATTCTCAAATTCTAATTTTTCTATTTTACTTGGTTTACATACAATCAAACCATTTTCGGATAATTAAAAGGGCAAAAATTAAAAGGACGTTGTAGATTTATCGATCGTAGCTAGCTGCAATAATATAAAAATTAATTATTTTATTTTAATCAAAATTATTATACATAATATTATTATATTAAAATATTTTTTAGCAACTCATAAAAAATATTTAAATTTTATTAAAATTACTTTAAAACCGTACTCTAAACCTTAAACCCTATATACTATTATATAAAAATATTTTTTTTATCAATTTAATTAATATTATTTAATCTTTATCAAAAATATTTGAAAATAATTATAAAGATTATTAAATAGTTGCTGCACACAGTTATAAATTTTAAAATCTTCATCCTAAATTCGGGAATAGTACTATATCAAAAAAAAAAAAAATTATCATTTCGATCAAAATTTGATTGAACTTTAACAAAAAATCAATTTAAATTAATTAAAATTACTTTAAAATAATTATAGAAATGATAACAGCTATATAATTATAACAATAACCAAGCATTTTCTCATTAAATAGGATCTGTTGTATGGATCCTTTTATACTATTGAACTCTATCTCCTATTATATTATCATCTATATTTAAATAAATTTTATCTTATTTTATTGTTACTAACCAAGTCTTTTTTGATCTTACTCTTTCTCGTTTGATATGCATGTTTATCATAGTTTCACATCGCCTAATCGGAATATTTATTGATCATCTAAGTACATGTGCGTACCATCTTAAACGTGTCTCTCGGAGTTTTTCCTCAATAAACGCAACTCCGACTTTCTTTTTAATGTTCTCATTTCTTATTTTATCTATCCTCGTGTGTCCACATATCCATCTTAATATTCTCATATCTGTAACTCTCATTTTCTACTATGTGCTCGAGTCATGACCCAACATTTAGCTCTATATAACATAGCAGGTCTAACTGTGATTTTATAGAACTTACATTTAAGTTTAAAAGGTACTTTACGATCACATAAAATACTCAACACTCCTCTTCATTTCACCATCCTGCTTGTATTCCATGTAAGACATCTCTCTCAATCTCTCTATCGTTTTGTAAAAATGATCATAAATATTTAAATCTCTCAGTTCCGGGCAACTCGTCCTCTCTTATCTTAACAATTATTTCATTATTTCTAATATTGTTAAACTTAAATTTCATATATTCTGTCTTTAATTTACTAAGCTTAAAACTTTTCCCTTCTAGTATTTCTCTCCAAGATTTTAATTTAACATTCACTCTTTTACATGTTTCATCTATCAAAATAATATCATCTGTAAATAATATATACCAAGATTATTATGTCTTGAATATGTATATCGAATTCATCCATAATTAATATAAAAAGATAGAGACTTAAAACTATATAATTATATAAATTATATTGTAATAACTATTCAGTAGTGGTTATATGTTATAATAGCTAATTATAATGGCTAAAATAAAGATATTCACGGAAGGTGGAATGATCTTTTGATATATATATTTTTTGAAAAATAGATTCGGGCGCCCTTTTCATTTTTTTTTTGCCCTCACTAAAGTACACACGCAGTATTTTTATTTGTTTATTTATTTTCGATGAAAAAATAGCCACGCTGTAGAACAATCCCATCGGACATCTTTTGATGACCAGGAAGAAGAATAAGAATGGCCGATAAGACCATTTGCGGATGTCCGCCTGCACCCACCATCGTCGCCGCCCATGCCCTCGCCGTTGCTCAGCCATAGTCGCCGGCTACTCTCCAGTCATTCGTTGGCTCTCACATCCATCTCCCGCTCCATCTCCAGGAATTCCGTCGGTTCCTCTCCCTTATTCTCTCTTTATTGCGTTTTTTCCCTAGCCTTTCTCCATAAAATGAACTTTTGCTGGATGACAGACGGGACGGAACCAGCAAACCCTTGCATCGTCGGTGACCAGATCGGGGACGGCGCTTCACTCCGGTAACTTCACCACGGTCCGTCTGATCCCGGCTGCCGCCGGGGAGGGAAGATACTTCGTTGTCAGAAATTTACATTCCCGAAAGGGCACCAGGATACCTGCCTCGATCGACCATGTCGTCAACTCTGCCCTCTGCACCACGCTATGTCGCGATGGAGTGAGGGTGCGCACTGTTGAGCATCTCCTGTCCGCGCTGGAGGCCTGCGGGGTCGATAACTGTCGGATTGAGATCGATGGTGGTGAGGAGGTATTGAGTGCCACCATTTCCCATAGTTCGCTATCTATGATATCAAAGAGTTTGAAGTATTGTTGCATGGTTAATAGCGAGTTGTTATGATAAATTGATAATATAGTTTTCCTTCACTGGGCTTTGGCTCAGAACTGGGCAGATAAGGAGAAAGGTGAGCTGATTAAACATGCAAGTGATAGTCATAAAATTTTAACTAAAGTCGAGATTAAATTTAGATGTATGTTAAAAAAGGGACTTGTGGACCAATTTCTTGTTCCCACTCTTGGCTAACCGCTCACCACTAGACAAACTCCTATTAGCATTGTTGAATCATCTTCTAGGTTGGGACAGCATCGCTGAAGTCTCTTAGTTGATAACAATGCTTCAACTTTCCTTTTTGCTCTGGCTGTTCACTTGTTAAAAAAGAAAAATGCTATTGCAAAGCCATCCTTTTTAAGCTGTGGGAACTTAATCCACTTATCCATGTCGCGAGGTTTCATGCTTTCCCAATGTTACTCTCCCTCATCTGAATCAATCATGGAGAGTGTGGTGACTGATACAACTAGCAAGGTCCACCCTTTTTTGTCCATCATCCACCCTTTCTTTCCCCCAATTCAACTTTCTTCCCAAGTTATCAGGGGAAAGTAAATAGTTATGATGGATCATCCTCTTTGCAATCCTACATGCCAAGTCCCTATTTGCTTGCATTAGTAATAGATGAAGTAGCCTATCATATTTAAGATAAACTTCCTTGGTGCATCGGTGCATGTTATTTGCAAGCAATATTGCTTTAATTGGTAGCAGTGTAATCAAATTAAATTTTAATCTTGAATTGTGAACAAAAACTACGATGTGGAATCCTAGATGCATGGATATGATTTATATGAAATTATTGTAAATGTTTTAGATAACTGGGATTTATCATTCAAAGATAAATAATGAGCAATCAAAATTGAGAGGAGCTTCTTGATTATTATTATATGACCATCGTGGAAAATTTTATAAGACTTTGTGACCATTGATGCAGTGATCATTAATAGGATAAAGAATGATCAATCACAATTGGGAGGAGCTTTTGAAATATTATTGCGACTGTTGTGGAAAATTTATATGTCTATGGCATGATCATCTGTACCATGCTGTTAGGGAAAAGGTCTAATCCTAGATTCCTAGGAGATTATTATCACTATTGGTTAAGTCAAAGGGCTAGTTAGCAGATTCATTAACCAAGTCTTGGTAGGCTTCTATACAATTCCAATATGTTGTACTATGACATCCCCTCACACCTTCAATATATTTAAAAATGACAATAAATTATGAATATCACTAATAGATTTTATAGGTACCCTAGATGACTTGATTAATGTTGAAGGTGTGACGGATAGAGGGACACTAGAGTAAATTTTAGGTAACATAATTGAAAGTAGTTTAAGATATCTGAATATTATTAAAGATACAGTATTGCAAAGGGTTCAATAGAAGGATAATCCATAAAATCTACCCCAAATAGTTGGGACATGACTTCATTGTGAGGATGGCATTTCATATGAGGACTACGTTTTACTTTGACCAATCAATACTAGGGATTTAATTAAAAACAAATGTGTATGATCTATCAGATTATCTTATGCATGCTATTCTGGTTAAATATATCAAGAAAATCTTTATTAAATGGTCACTGTTTGTTTCTTGACATTTCATTCCTAAATTGTACCATGGGACTGTTTGTAAAGAAACAATTGCACTTTGCTGTTTATTCTTGAGATGCTGCTCCCTTTATCCTTTTCCTATTTATGTAGTCTAATGCCAAGATAGTTTCAGGAGGCATAGTTGAACTTATTTCAACTAAATCAAAATTTCTTAAACGTATTGTCATTGACTGGTTTACTAATAAGCAGGTTCCTTTGTTAGATGGATCAGCTAAGCAATGGGTAGAGGCAATAAAAGAAGCTGGGTTGTATGTTGCCAATGATCACAATGGGTGCAGTTTGGAAAAATTAGTACCAAAACTCCATGAACCACTTTATCTCTGTCACAGAAATTCTTTCTTGATTGCCTTTCCTTCTCCAAATATCCACATCACATATGGAATAGATTTTTCCAAGGTATTGTTTGCATTTATCTCTTTGGTTTATTTTGATTTTCAGCTTTCTCTAGTTCATCTGAAGCTCTTTTGTATCACTACATTATTGTGATCTTTATTGCTATGCTTGAAACCCCCCACCCATCTGAAGTTCATTTCGCAGCTTATATGATATAAGCTACCTGAGATACGAACCTAGTTGAATGGTTCAGGCAAGATAAAAGTTTTTGCCATTTGTTCAAGAGTTTGTGGATGAACAAAATGGGGCACGGGAAATATGATTGTGTTCTATGAACTTGACTCATGTTTGCGTGATTAACATTTAACAGATACCAGCAATTGCCACCCAGTGGTTTTCTTCTTTCGTTGATGAATCTATATACTGTGAAGAAATAGCTTCTGCAAGGACATTTTGCATCTATGAAGAGGTTTGCCTAATTCTCAATTTGCCAATATTCATTTTCTTTTGCATTTGTTCTCTATGAACACAATAAACAGAGTTTAAATATCCATGATTTTTTACTACCAATTTTTTCAGACATTGTTCAACAATAGATAGGTAATACTCGTGAGTCGTGTCATCTAACTAAGACTGAATTAGGAAAGCTTTAAATGTCAGTGACTAAAACTAGATGCACCTTGTCAGGAGTTGGTTGATGTCCCTTCCAGGAAAGTTCTGAAAACCAAAATATATGAAATGTAATAAAAAGTTAATAAAACAATAATATGTTGAACCATACAAACTGTGCATTTTGTGCGATGACTTCATCCTTAGTTGATATATATATATTTATATAGTAATGTTCTAATCTGAAAGAAAAAAACAATCATCACTGTAAAGTCTTATCCTATTTTTAAAACTTCTAATGCTAATTGAAATTTGTCATCAAAATCATACCGACATAATACTTCATTATAATATTTTGACAAAATGTATAGCTGTTGCTGCATTTCTTGATTTACTTTGGTATTTATGCTTATAGTTCCTGTAAAAAAAGGGAGAAAAAACTAAGTATAATTATCATTTTAGAAATTAGCTATGATTTTATGAGAAAATATCTTGTCAGATTCATAACATGAAAAAAATAATAAAATATTTGTAACTTTTAAATAGTTTGATAATAAGTATTATGTTCATATTATTACAAATCATATAGACATAAAAAGAGTTTATTTTGTTACACTACAACAACAACAATCAGATTTTATCCCATTATGTGGGGTCGATTATATGAATACTTTTACGTGCACTCGATCTCCAACTATATTATCATCTATATTTAAATAAATTTTATCTTATTTTATTGTTGTTAACCAAATCTTTTTTATCTTCCTCTTTCTTGTTTAATATGCGCGTTTATCATAGTTGACATCGCCTAACTGGAGCATTTATTGGTCGTCTAAGTATATGCCCGTACCATCATGCAACTCCGACTTTCTTTCTAATACTCTCATTTCTTATTCTGTCCATTCTCGTATGTATACACATCCACCTTAACATCCTTATCTCTGCAACTCTCATTTTATGTTCATGTCTCAAGTCATAGCCCAACATTCAACTCCATATAACATAGCAGGTCTAATTGCGGTTTTGTAGAATTTTCCTTTAAGTTTTAGATATACTTTACGGGCACATAAAACACCCGACGCTCTTCTCTATTTCAACCATCCTATTTGTATCCTATGTAAAACATCTCTCTCAATCCTTCTATCATTTTGTAAAAATGATCCTAAATATTTAAAGTTCTCGGTTTCAGACAACTCGTCATCTCCTATCTTAACAATTGTCTCATTATATCTAATATTGCTAAACTTAAATTTTACATATTCTATCTTTATTCTACTAAGCCTAAAACCTTTCCCTTTTAGTGTTTCCCGCCAAGATTCTAGTTTGACATTTACTCCTTCACGTGCTTCATCTACCAAAATAATATCATCTGCAAACAACATGTATTACGGTACTGTGTCTTGAATATGTAAGTTCGTCTATAATTAGTGTAAAAAGAGCTGATTCTTGATGTAACCCTATCTTTATTGAAAATGCTTCAATCACTCCGCCTGAAGTCTTTACTCTTGTCGTTACATTTTCGTACATATCCTTAATTAGTTCAATATATGTTACGTTAACACCTTTCTTTTCTAGAATTCTCTATATAATTTTTCTTGGGATTCTATCATAAGTTTTTTCTAAGTTAATGAATATCATGTGTAGATTTTATATTTGCTCTCGATATTTTCAATTAATTGTCTAAGAAGATATATAACTTCTATTGTCAACCTTTCAGGCATGAACCTAAATTGATTTTCGATCACCATGATCTTCTTCTTTAATTTTTTTTTTCTATTACTTTTTCCCAAACATGGTATGACTCATTAGTTTAATACCCCAATAGTTTGCACAATTTTGTATGTCTCCCTTGTTCTTATATAAGGGAACTAGAGTACTTATCCTCCATTAATTAGATATTTTTTTCTTTTTCAATATCATGTTAAATAATTTTGTAAGTCATTCAATACCTTATTTCCCTAGGCACTTCCAAACTTCTATCGGAATATCATCCGGTCCAACGGTTTTTCCATTGTACATCCCATTTAAATCTTGTTCTACTTCTGAAATTTGAATTCTATAATAAAAATTTAAATTTCTATACTCATTTGACCTACTTAAATTACCTAAGTTAAGTTGGTCACCTAAACCTTCATTAAAAAGTTGATGAAAATATCTCTTCCATCGCTCTTTTATTTCTCCATCGTTTATTAGTATCCTATTACATTCATCTTTAATACATTTTATTTAGATAAGAAAGTCAATTTGTGATTTATTATTCTCACTTTTGAACGTGACTAAGTATTCCCCTCTTTTCTTAAAAAATATATTAGTTAATACAAGGTTTTGAATCTCGACCTGTGCTGAGATTTCGGTTCTAGACCGGAACGATACGATTTTGGTATCGTATCGTGCCGATATGATTTTTGTATTTTTTATTTATATATAGTAATTATTAGATAAATATATTTATTGTGTATAGTTTAAAAATGAGTTGTATATTAATTTTATATAAATTCTCAATTATTGAACAACATGATATTGTTAGAAAAAATAATTAAATATAATTTTCAATTAAGAAACTTGATCTAGACTTGAATTAAAATTGATACCAAGCTTGATTGATACATTATAATATGTTACATTACTAATACCAAAAGGAACTATGTGAATCAAATGCAAACATTGGTTCTTACAACATTCTACTTCAGTCAACTTCATTGATAAAAAACTATTATTTATAATAAATATAATTAACAATTTATTAATTTAATTATTAATTTAAATAATATATATTTAAAAAATAATTTAAATAATTATGTAAAATGGTAAAAAAATACAAAATATATATTTTTAGAATTTTTTTATTTCTTTTTTTAGATTTTTTTTTAAAAAAAAAGTGTCATTGCTTTCAAAATTTAGGATTAATGTGACTTATTTGTGCTGTAAAATGTTAATGATGTTCTCTACATTCTACATTTTGCTATTAATTTAGGCTAAAAAGATTGCAATCTTAAACAAGTACTTATGGAAAAAATAATATACTCTTCACAACCCACTTGTTGCTTGTAGCGTGTGCCCTAGATGTTTGACAAAATGCTTGCACATATTTTTGACCTTCAAGGCCACCTCCTAATTAAGGATCACTGAGAAATAGGAGTCTTTCGTTCATTGGATTTAATGCCCTACCAATTTACTATGGTGACGTTTTGGTGGTGGGGGGCACCTGACAACCCCAATAGAGAACATGTGGCTTTTCTTATTGTGCAAGACCTCACAGGAGGCCTTATCGATTGTGATGGAGATGAAGACATCAAAGTGGGAGTTCTAATGTCAAACAAGCTTGTTGATCAACTACTTACGGAGAAGATGGCAGCATGGTAAGAGTATGAGATTGTGTTGGGCCAGTCCAATGTCACTGGAGCATATGGTTCAAATCAATGGGTTCAATGCTTCCTCTGCCTCCTTTTAATTGAAAATATTTGCCATCACTAAATAACTTTAATCAGTCTTGCTTTTATTTTGTGTGTACTCTTAGTCACTAATATATTAGTCTTAGTTACTAATTTCTTCATTTTGATATCTTCACATTTCTTTAAAATCAATAATAATGAAAGATGGGCTGCAGGTTGAGGGAATGCGCCAAGCTGGGCTAATTAAGGGTGGATCAGTTGATAATGCTATTGTTTGCAGGTGTAGTCTCCCATTATGTTCTCGTGTATCTTCAAAAGCTTAAACTGAAGAATGTACAATGTTTCCTTATAAATCATTAATCATTTTCCAGAGACAATTATTCAAGCAATCAACTAAAAATGGACTGCAAAGGGATCCTTAAAGAACTTAAATTAAGATTCAACAGTTTCTGATTGTCACAGAGAAAAAGATCGGATTATTCTTAGTCATATAAATTTTCTAATCTAAAGAAGAATGAAAAGATGTATAGAAAGTAATGTCATGATTCTGAAAACTTCTAGGTGATATTAATAGTTAGCTTACACAAAAGAAATGTATAAGTTTTTCCACTAGGGTGGCACAAAAGCAGTAACTCAAGCTGAGAAATCACATTTAACCCATAAAATTTCACTCTAGTATCTATGTTGAAAGAAATCCATTACTGTTAAACATCTTATACGTACCTTCCCAAGGTACATTCTTGTACAATCATCCCTTTTATTGTGAGAATAAATTGAATTATGTGACAAAATATTTTGAATAGTTAGAACTTTGATAACTTTTTATTATAAACTCCAGAATAACTAATTAATCTAAAAAGTAGGAAATTGTTTTAGGTAAGTACAAGTCTTTTATACATATTTTATCTAACACCCCTTAGGCTGGAGTACAAATATCTAGCATGCCCAACTTGTTACATGAAAACATAAGACTAGGTGAAAGAGGTTTAGTAAACATATCAGCAATTTGCTATTTGAAAGAGCATATGACATACTGATCTTCTAAGATATAATGAATTAAAATAAAGTGACAGTGACTCTCAATGTGTTTTGAGCATTCATGAAACACTTGAATGTTAGCAATGTAAATGACGGCTTGCTTGACACTATGTATATTCATTTAGTATTGCTAAAATTAAGATAATCAAGGAAGGACTTGATCTGCATCATCTCGCAAATGCATGCATTATTGCTCTGTACTAGGCTTCAATGCTAAATCAAGCTACACTTTTTGTTTCTTGTTTTTCTATGTTACCAAGTTGCTTGTGAGATGCACAAAAAAATGAAGTGGACCTTCTATCAATAATGAACCCTACATAATCAACGTTAGGAAAACAAGACTTGATATGCAGAAGTCCATGCTTCTTAGAGACTACCGCTTTCCTTTTCCTAGAAATTCTTTAGCCTATGGTAGGATTGTAACATTCCTTCTTGATGGCACTTTTTGGCCTTTTGCATGAACTGACTCAAAACTCTGACTTTAGCTGTGTGTATCTATTTGTCCTTGCACTCAGAAATGTTTCATCCACTTATTGACACTGTTTAGTATATTTGAAGCTTAACTTTTGGGAAGGATAGTTTCATCCATATATTTGATGCCATTCAGACTACAACACCTTTCATAGATTGGTTCCCTAAGGCAAAATGTCAAGTAATGCCTAATGCACCCATCTTCTACTTCTTTAAATTTTCTTCTGCTGTAATACCACCCTAGTTGTATGGTTGATGTGGTATTTTGCATCCTGTATTGATAATTCATGAAAGTTTGAGGTGGTTGCTTTTTTCTGATTTTCTTTTCTTTAAATATCATTGTTATTTCAGTGCCACTGCTGGTTGGTTAAATCCACCATTACGTTTCTCTAATGAGCCTTGTCGCCATAAGGTTTTAGATCTTGTGGGAGACGTCTCACTCTTTGCTCAAAATGGAAATCAGGGGCTTCCCATTGCACACATAATTGCCTATAAGGTTTTAAATCTTTCCTTCTCTCTCTTTTTTTTGATAGTTCTATTTAAAATGCCTCTTAGTTTATAGTTATTATAAACCAAAAGGTTTCTTGATATTTTCCTATTAATTTTATAGGTAATGGTAGATAATACTTCTATGCAATTATATAAGATATTCAAGGCATTTTGCGATTAACTTGATATGGTGTTATCCCTTAGGCACATGTAAGAGCTAAATTTTAGAAGAATTGCATTCTTAGTGCTCTTAGTTGAGTTTCATATTAATAAAGTATGGAATTTTATATAAGGAAATGTTCTTTAAGGGTACATTTACTTGGATGGAAGATAGGAGGGAGAGGAGGGAAAGTGACAAAAATGTGCACATAAATAATGAAGCTTCATCTGCAAGTTTGTGATTCTTTCCTTTCATCCTTCATCCAAGTAAACCAATTGTTAGCATTGAGTTGCACCCTCATACAAATACTCAAAGCAACTTTCTTATTGCTTTTATGCAAGCGGTAGACAGAAATCTATATGAGGGGAATGTTTGTGGCGAAACTTGATAGATATGCTTGATAATAGCTCATTTATATTTGTTCAATGTTAAAATATGTATAAAATAAATTTAAAATTTGGTGAGCTCAATTCATTGACTGTCATCAACAAAGTTCATGAACAAGTCTTGAATATATTTTTTTTTTATTAATTGTCTAAAGCTTGATTTTGATTTTTTTCTTTTAACTTTTATAGTGGTAGATAAGATCATTAATGAGGTGGATGGTTGTGTGCGAGTTTGATTAATAGCTGGTTTATATTTGTTCAATATAAAAATATATATAAAATAAATAAATTTGAGCACAAATGGGCTAAATTCACTAAATTTCATTAATAAAATTTATGAACAATTCTTGAATAAATTTATTTATTAACTTGTGTAAAGCTCGATTATAATGTTTTCTTTATGTTTTGTTTAACTTCGAGGTGCAGATTGAGTAAGGAAAGGAATTTAAGGTGAAAAAAAATCCCTAGGGAAAAGGAAGAGAAAAGCAAAGGAAAAGAAGAGAAAAGAAAGGAAAAAAAGAAGGAAAAAAGTGAACTAGTCTTGTGTAACCTTGCAGAGCTACAAGCGAGGTCGGTTGTGGCCACATGCAAGACTGCCTGCGGCAATGCGCGAACTTGCGAGCTCGCTCATGGCCATGTGCAAGACTGCCCACGATTGTGCGCGAACTCGTGACCTCGCTTGTAGCCACCCGAGACCGAGAGGCCAAAAACGAACTTGCGGCCACCATAGGCCACGAGTGAACTTGCGGCCACTCTGGAGGCCACGAGTGAACTTGCAGCCGCTTTCATTCTGTCTAATGGATTCTTAAATTTGTCCGTCGAGTATTTGACATCAGTAAACAAAGGAAAGGATAAAAAATTATCCTTTTTCACGAAATGAACAATGGAAAATTTGCCAACATGGAATTTTTTTTCTAGTTTTTATTTTTGCCTTCTCAATTAAACATGGGTTTAATGTTTTAATCAAATATATATAAAAATAAACTAGGCATGTATATTATGATTTTTTTGTATTTATTATTTTTAATATCTTATAAATTTTATAACTGTGTATTATCTACCATATGCTAAAATTGAGAAAATAGTATAAGTTTCATTTATTGCATCAATGCTTTTAACTAAATTATAAGTAAAACAAATTTCTCTATAGTTGAGGCTCAGCCTCAATAAGATTTTTAATAAGATTGAACAAGCTCTACTGAAAAAAAGAATAAGCTTGAACACAAATCTGCTCCATTTGCTTCGTTTTCAGTCCCAATAATTTTGTCTCTGCCCTAGTTCGGGCAAACGGTACCTAACTTGGTATTTAAAATCAATTTTAGCAATCTTCATGTGTTACATGCTTAGTGGTTGGTACCGGAACAATGATGCTTGCTTTTTTTGACACGAAAAGGCAATCGCAAATCAATGTTCTGGGAATATATATGCTGTTTAAATGCGTGATTTGCAAACAAAGTACACTATCATGTGAAGATAAAACCATAAGAATTCCTACAACCATAGCTGTTCTGATCCTGAAACAATTTTTAAGTTTTCAGCTTCTCAAATCGCTCATGGATTTCTCATTTTACCAAGGAATGTGAGAGTAGAAAGGGAAGATGCTCTTGCTTCTTGTTATATGTGACCATTATGCGAAGTAGTTTTTATGAACGTATCTTACTGTGGCCTATTATTGATTTACCATTGAACTTGCTTAATAAGACAAAATGCATTACTTTACAATAGATTAACATGCTGTTTCATATAGGTGGCTTTTTTTTCAGTGTTTTAGTCCATCATTTTGAGTCACTACTCTTTGCAAATTGGCTCGAGACTAAATATTCCTTCTTTTATACAGGCTGGCCATGCCCTGCATGCTGACTTTGTGCGATTGCTATCAAGATCATCGACAGCACAAGTGAAAGATTAGCAACGGAAATGCTAGCACAGTGATCCAAAATCCATTTTCATGGAATAGTTGTTGGTAAGGCCTAGCCATTTCTGTAGCGTAAATGCATTAGCCTGGTGGCATTGTTTTCATGTGTTTATTTGGGGATTCTTGAAAAAGTTTCACGAAGTTAACATCTCCTAGGGAAATCATGCGTGAGCTAAGATAGGATGACGAATCTCAGCCGAGTGAAACTCCTCCCTGTTTGACTAATTAATTGGAGTTGACAAATTAATTTAGTGTATGCTATTAATGTTAATTCTTCTTCAAACACCTTTTGTAATTTGTATGAATGCCATTTATACAGCAATTCGACATGTGGATTTTCCCATTGGAAACTATAGTAGTACTGATTTCTTTCATTCCTGGTAAGTATTCCAAAGAAACTCTGATTTACGGTAGCTGTTTGCTTATTTAGTTGCTTTGACTCTATTGAATAAAAGTCAAGTTTGAGAGCGTCTACAAGGCCAGCGTGACTAATGAATTAGCCCTTTTGTTTCCTTCTAAAATGGTTTTTGCTCGCATGAAAAGCATGCTCCTAAAATATGTTCTATATTGGATTTTTGCTCGATACTAATTGAACTGATAGAGCGGATTAGATTGACTCGGTAGGACGGACAAAACTAACCTACTGGAATGAGTTAAGTCGATAGGGTGAGCTTATCAAGTCTGGTCACATGGACTCAACTTGTTAAATGGTGAACAAGTGGCAAGGGAAGTGTTTGTCCGAGCATCTTCGTCAGTGCATCATAGGACAAACACGAAAAAGATAAATTATGATAACTGAGAAAGTGATTGTGAGATGAGTTATATTAGACATAGGTAGTCTCAAGATTTGACCTCTCATTTCAAATGATAAATTTTTATTCACTTACTATCTCATTATGTTGGTAGATTATAATTAAATGACGAACAAGCTAAGCCTATCGGAGGCTATGCATGTAATAGGTAAGTTTATTTTCACGAATTGACACAGTTAGTATTTGTATGAATATTTATTCTAATAAATTTTAGGATTAATTTTTAATGAGATAAATGACTCATTGGTTGATTGATATTTTCCATGCAAAAGGTCTTGTCTATTTTTATCGTGTCAAATGTGGATAATATTAAACTGTTTTAGATGAGTGACATTATTTTTATTATAATGTAATAGCTAAAATTAGTTAAATTGATTGAAAATAAAAAAAAATTGTAATTTAATCGAATTAATCGAATATAGATTTTTAAAGCCGAAATCAATTGTTTCGAAATAAGTGAATTGTTTTTAAAAAAAAAAAAAAAAAAAAATCAAATTTCCTAATTAATCAAATTTCTCGGACTTTTTACCAGGAGTTTTATCAGTTTTCTAATATATAAATTAAAAATTGGATGAAATTTGAATAAAATAAAATAAAATAAAATTCAGCTTACTTGGGTCGGTTGGGTTATCCGCTTTCGGGCTAGACATGCCCACGATTCGTTCGTTCATCTCGAGACCGGGATCGGAGTTCGCGTGTTGCTTCCTCTCACCGCTCTCCTGACGGCGCCGTCACCCCCTTCCTCCTCCCTCTCCACGGCCACCACTTCCGACGGAATCCTCACTTTTCCCGTCGCTGAATTTCGTTCCGATTCTGTTCAGCCATCTCTGCCTCCCTCCAAGCGTTTCTGGCTATTTGATAAAAGAAACCCTAACTCCAAAGCTAATCCGGGGAGGGAGGAGGGTATCCGGTGCAACAGGACGTGCAGAGAGCCTATTGCGATAGGTACGTGCCTTCGTCTAAGTAATTTCTGCCCTCCAACCTCTCGTGGCTACCTTGCATCTTCACTATACTCTGTCGCTCTCTCCTGCCCTAATTATCGCATTCAGTTGGCCTTTTATTGAAAAAAAAAATTTTGGGCTTAAAATCTTAGTGATATTGAAAGATGAGGATGATAACTTTGACTACTTTATAGATCAACTTTTCTGGATATAATTGGGTAAAACATCTTCTTCAAAGTTAGGGAAAAATCGAAATCGCTGATTCACAGTTTATAGATGGCGAGAAGGGAAAGTTATAATCATCTTTCACTATGTTTTCTTACGAGTCCTGCCATTGAGAGAATTATATCAAACTGACCAGGGTTGAATAACTAACTTAGCAAAAGTTACCTATGTTTTTACTGAGAAAGTACTAACTGGGATAAAAAAAACTTGTTCACATTTCAGATCCTCTTATGTGGTTGTATATATATCCCAAAGATACTTTTTTTTTTCTCTCTTGTTTTTTGTGATTATGCATGTAGAGTTATGAGCTGTTAACGGATTAAACAAGGCCAAGGTACAAGAAATTTTGTGCAAGGGTAGGCAGGTACTATTTTTTTCTGCTTCTGGTAAAGTGTTTGTTTATCCTTATTATTTTCTCTGTGAACTTGATTAATCATCAGTAATCATGTTGACTGAACTTAAGCATATTTCCTCTCTTATTGACCAAATTTTACTTTTTTAGCTACAGGCTGATTCAAGTTTTCTTCCAGGTTGTCGCTAATTTGTGCGGTGAGAAATTTCTGTGAAGTATTGTTGGATAATGGAGATACAAACATCTGGAAAGTCTATTGATACTTTAGTAGAGAAGGTTCTTTCCATGAACATTCTATCATCTGATTATTTCAAAGAACTTTATAGACTGAAGACTTACCATGAAGTTATAGATGAGATCTACAACCAAGTTGATCATGTGGAACCATGGATGACTGGAAATTGCAGAGGACCTTCCACAGCATTTTGTCTGCTTTACAAATTTTTCACAATGAAATTGACGGTCAAGCAGATGCATGGACTGTTGAAGCATCCCGATTCTCCTTACATTAGAGCGGTAACTCTACATATATATTATATATTTTATATTTTTTTTCCTAGAACATTTCTCTTTCTTTTCTACCATCCCATCTATGACTATACTATTTGCTTGGGCTTCCTACCTAGTTTGACCTGCATCATGCAGATATATATATATTTTTTTTTTCATTTTTTAGTTAATTAAGCAAAGTTATTAGCAGAATCTTCAGCATGTTCATGTATTCTTGGATGATTCTCCGTGTTAATATTTTGCATTCCTAATTGGCAAAATCTCAAGCATATTCATGTTCATGTATTGCCTAGTCTCTGGGATAATTGGCTATTTGAGCGTATAAATACATTGATTCTAACCCCTCTGGGAGATATGAATACACAAGTTTCTCTCATCTATCTCAAAACCTTTTCTGTGGCTATCAAGGCTATTGTTGGATGTCAAAATTCTAGGTTATGTTCCTAGGATATACATGATCTTAAATGGATTGATTTGTTTCTGAACTTTTCTGTTAGTTTCTGTTTCACGGACAAGGCCCATATGTTTGTGTCATCAACACTGTTCCTCTTTTCCTCTGATATGCATGTAGATATATGGTTTCAAGCTTGGTTGTTGATGCTAGAATTTATTCCTTTACTTGTAGTCGCTGCACATTAAAGATGAAAATGAATTGTTCTTTATTATACAGGTTGGCTTCCTCTATCTTCGTTATGTTGCAGAACCAAAGACACTGTGGACATGGTTTGAGCCATATGTTAAGGATGATGAGGTACTTTATCCATACATTTCTCTTTGTTGTCTTTTCTAGTGACTTGTTCCGAAACTGATTCTTATAACCAATATTACAGGACATTTCTTATTGTTTTTGATTTTATTCTAGACTTCTGTGTTTTGATTTTCCCCATAACGATAACCCCTAGATAAAATTGATCCAAGGAACTTCTGATGACAATTTATTAATTTTATGGCCCCTTTACGTTTGCTTGTTACAACAGTTCATTGGTTTTTGTTTTTACAATTTTTAAATTTTTTCTTTTGATTTTGTGTGGTACCACTTTCTCTTACATTTCAAACTTTGTATTGGATATTATGTATTTTGTCAATGGCTACTATAGATATGTAGCTATACCATGTAGTGAAGGGAGCATATTGTCTTTTTTGTTTGGTCTTTCTTGTACAATGTCAAATTTATAATTTAACTACTCTTTTTTCCCTTGATAGTTTATGATATATCAGTATATGTATTATATGTTTTACAAACTTGAAATTATCTTTCAAACTTCGTATTGGATATTATGTAATTTCTCAATGGCTACTATAGATATGCAGCTCTATTATGTACTGAAGGGAATATTTGAAATCTCATACCGTGTTGGGCGAATCAGTCGAAACGTATGGTTTCATTAAATCATCGAAACTTGATAGCACTCGACACCAAGGTTTAAAATCTCAAGTCGTATCGTAGTTTCGATCTTTAACTAGAAAGATATTGTTCGAATATCATGATGATGCTCCAAATGCATGGTGCTGGTGACAAATTGGAGGTTAAAGGAGAAATGAGATGAACCAAAGGAAGGAGACATTGTTTGTGCTAAGTGGTATCGAGTTTCGGTAATTTACCGAATGATATGGTACAACATTTAAAACCATGCTTGGTACACACTCCTTCCCATGCTTCATCTCTTTCCTTCTTCAACTCCAATTCATTACCGACACTATGTATCACACATCAACACGATACTGAAACAATATCGTTCTAGTCACAGACCGAAATTTCGATACGGCTCGAGATTTTGAACCTTGGAAGGGAATATATTATCTTTTTTGTTTGGTCTTTCTTGTACAGTGTCAAATTTATAATTAAACTATTCTTTCTTCCTTTGATAGTTTATGATATATCAGCATATGCATTATATGTTTTACAAACTTGAAATTGCCATATCAAATTGTTTGGGTTTCTTCCAATTACATATTGATTGTTATACTCAATGGTTGTGCTATCTAGTATCTAATGTGAAGGCAAATATTCTTATACAATTCAATGAGAAAAAATTGTATATATTTTATAGCTATTATTCACAACGAAAATATCACTAATAAAGTACCTAACCTTGGTTGATGGAAAAATCTTTTTGAGTCTTGTGCACTCTTTTTGTGCCCTATATTTAGTAAGGTTGTGGTATGACTCAGTCTTTATAGGTTAAAGTGTTGTGTATTTAGGAAACAACACTAATAGTGATGAGAATGCTAAGATGGATGTGTGGGGTTATTAGAAAAAAAAAATAGAAGAAAAAACTGCTACTACTATTCCTGATTAATGTATCTCCAGTATATGATAAATGAGAATACCAAGGTATTGTCTGCAAAGTTGATTATTAGTATTATAGTTAGACAAGTTGAATTGAACAGTGGAAGCTCTAAGGGTTGCTGCTGCTAGCAGTGTAGTTTTCTTAGAGTTAAATGTTAGGATAAGATTGCATAGCTAGCTGATCTCAAACAATTGAGACTAATATAGCTTGAGGATCACGGTGATCTTTTGCCTCATCATTGTATTTTTCAACGATGATGTTTCATTTAGGGATGACCATTGGGTTCATTGAATCAAAAGGAAGAAGCTAGTTGCTAAGCTATAAAAGACTTGTATACTACTGCCTTTGTCTTTGCTTAGCTATTTTACATTATGCATGTTATTGATGGTAGGTCTCTGTCTATATTTTACCTTGTATTATATTTGTAGATTGGTTTTTGGAGCCAATTAGACCTTGTACTTGTTTTTTAATGCATATATGTAATGAACTTGCACAAGAGCAGTGATATAGAACCTAATTCAATGTCTTTGGACAGTTGACACCACAAGCTATACTGTTGCTTACTATTTAAATTTGATATGAAGGCAGTAACCTTATATGATAATAAACTAGATTCTTGCTCGTTGTCTTTTCTGCTACAGGAATTCTCTCCTGGTTCCAATGGTCGACTTACAACAATGGGGGTATATGTGCGTGATCTTCTTCTTGGGCAGGTCTGTTGTTTGACTTACCTTGTGACCTTCTTGGAATGTGCTTGTCTTCCATATGTTATTGATAAATTTTTTTTCCCCCTTTTTTAACCTATTGCATACATGTTGTATGAGCTAATGTTGATTCTTTTGGTAACCGAGGTCATTTCATTTTGGTTTAGCTTCCGTACCTATCATAGTATGATTTGAGAGTAAATCTGCAGACATTTTTATCTCTAGTCAATGGTTTTCCAATATCTTGTTACTCTGCTACGTGTCTTTTTCAATCATTTGGTCTGATGCAGAATCTAGGCTATCAAGCTTCTGTTTTGTATATACCTTATTGTTTGACCAATTTGCTCATTCCATTATGCCAGTGAAGGGTGATCACTGACCATGTCAGAAAGCATTTTGGATGAGTTAAAAGCAAGGTTCTAAAATTCGCTAGACACTAGTCGGGCGGCGGACCAGCGCCTAGCGCCTAGGCGGGGACTAAGCGGCGCTAGGCGGATTCCTCGGTATTCCTTGTTTCATGTGGACTGTGGATAATGTCATATACAAATCTAAATGTTGTCTTAAACAATTTCATAGCAATGGTGATCTAACTATGTATGCTGAAATAAATACATACTTTCCAATACCAAAAAATGAAAAACTATAAAAGAAAATTAATAGTTTTGTGCAAAGGAAATATACTAGACTTAGTAAATATGAGTTAAAAAAAACAGTTAAACAATAGAACATGCAGTAAGTTATCATAATCATATAGCAAACAGTAGAACATTGGAAAATAGTAGCAATAGTTCAATTCAAGATTACAATGCATTGTGAATCAGTAACCAGTAACCACTAAGCAAAATATAATTGTTAAATAACGTAAATCATGTTTTAACAAAATGAGTTCAAAATTACACAACTAATAATATCTCATAAACTCGTATTTATTCTGCTTCCTCTTCTCCATAATTTTCAATAACTTGTTCTTCATCGGACACAAACTCAATATCATTATTGTGATCCTCGTCTTCTTCTTCAGATTCAAAATCATCTTCATGAAGTTCTCTCACTCTAGAGCTTCTTCGGGGTTGTAGATTTTCATCCGCTCCACTTGCTTCATCAACCATTTGCCAAGTGAGCCCAGAACCTAGTTCAACTTCATCATCTTCCCCACCGTCCACAATCCAACCTTGTGCATTTGAAGCATCTTTTGCAAGAAGGACATCAACATTTCTTTCTTTTTCTCTTTTTTGTTTGTTCAACAATCTAGCATTAAATTGGACAAATACTAGATTGTTCAACCTGTTGGCATCCAACCTATTTCTTTTCTTTGTATGAATCTAAAAAAAAAAACAAAGAAAATAAATATTATAACTGAAAGTTTAAAACTTACTCCTTCAAATGTACTCCAATTTCTTTCACACCCAGATGAACTTGTAGTTAATGAAAGTATCCTCAATGCCACCCTTAGCAAGTTAGGTGTGTGAGCACCGTATGTACTCCACCATGCACATGGATCAAATGTATCATCATTTTTTTCACATGCTTTTGCTGCCAATGTTTTTCCAAACAACACAGTCTTATTTCTATATTTTGGAAATTCCTTGTTAATAATTGTATCTTGTAGATCTAACTCATTGGCATGCAAAGTTTCCATGCATTCAAAAATCCCCATCGCGACCTCCTCATAAAGAGCAATAGAACTATCTTTGTAGTAAAAATAAGGATTCAACAAAAATGCAGTGGTATGCAATGATGTATCAAGTCTATCCTTCATTTTGACTCAATAATGACTATGATAGGCTGATAATTTGATTCCACGTTATTCAGAGCCACCTTGATATCTTCTTTAGCTTGAAGAAGCTCCCCATATAGAAACCCCATCGATGGCTTTCTATCTCCATCTACCAATCGAAGAACTCTTACCAAAGGAGCAAATATTTTCAAACAAAGTGTCACACCATTCCAAAAACTCATGCTCATCACTGTAGAGTAAGCCAATTTTCCTTTGTTTGTTTTTGACCATTTACATTTCTCCCACATATCACTTGTAAACATGGCTCTTAAACTAGCTTTTTTTTCAATCAAACTTTGCAATGTGAGGAAATTTGATGCAAACCTGGTAACTCCTGGTCGGACTATGTCTCTCTTCTTCGTGAAACTTCTCATCAATGATAAAGTCTTATGGTGAGCATAGATGAAAATGGTAAAAGCCTTGGATTGCTCAATCACCTTTTTATATCGTGGAAGTTTGCCAATACTTTCAAGCATGAGATTAATAGTGTGAGTTGCACATGAACTCCAAAAGATCCCAGGTCGTTTTTCTCTCATCAATTTAGCTGCAGCCATATTGTTGGTGGCATTGTCTGTAACAATCTGAACAATATTCTGAGCTCCTACTTGTTCAACACACTTGTCAACATACTCAAAAATAAGTTCAGCTGTATGTGCCTCTTCTGAAGACTCCTTAGACTCTAAAAATGTAGTACCCTCCTTGCAATTAACACACAAATTTAAGATGTTTCTTTTTCTATCACTCCATGCATCTGTCATGATCGAGCATCCATTCTTTGCCCATTCTTCTTCATGTTTCTTCAGCAATTGTTTTGTTCTTTCAACTTCGGCTTTCAATAGTGGCTCCCTAAGTTGATATTGAGTTGGAGGCTTGAATCCTGGTCCAAATTGACCCACTGCCTCCATTAGTTGCTTGAAGCTATCATTATCAACAGCATTGAATGAGATTCCATTTTCATAAACCCATCTCCCAACATATTGTTGAACTTGTTGAGTTCTCTCTTTGAAAAGAGCCTCATTTATATTTTTTTGCCGAAGTACTTTACTTCCACTAGAGCCTGCATTTTCTGGAGCAATTGCCGATGCATATCTGTCCATGGGGCCAAGTGGAAGAGGTTTTTTAACTCCATCCATCCCTTCAATTTCAAGACCTTCTTCTTCATCTATGGAAATAGCCACCTCTGCTCTACAACTTTGTTCTTCCATTATTTTGTTCTTCTTTCTGTTCCTCCCTTCTAAAATAGCCTGTTTGCACTTATTTTTGTCTTCTTGAGATGCTTTTCGACAACCCGATACATTTCCAGGTATATTTCCAATGTGCTCCTTTATCCTATACACTCCTCCTGACATTGCTTTTCCACATAACTTACATTTAATTTTGTCGAGGTTCTTAGGATCAATCAATATTCCAAACTCCCATCCGATGTCATTTGATTTTCTTCTAAGAATTCCGGATTCGGGTTGAGTGACAGATGCTGTCGAAGATTGATTGCTTGCCATTGATAACAGATAATCTGAAGGGAAAAAAATTATATATAACAAGACATAATATGATAATAAAATTTAATTATACCATACAAATATACAATACAAAATAATGAAAATATGAAATATAACATTAAGTCATTAACAAGTTTGAGAATATTTTTTTATATATCTTAATCTAATTAATAAAATTTATTAGATATTTATTTAAATAAATTTAATTTTAAATATATTTTTTATATTATTAAATCTGTTATATACTTATATATAAATTAATAATATTTATTAGAATTTTTAAAATTTTAATTTAATTTTTATATTTTTAAAACTGATTTATATAAATTAATAATATTTATTAGAATTTAATAATATTTATTAGAATTTTTAAAATTTTAATTTAATTTTCATATTTTTAAAACTGATTTATATAAATTAATAATATTTATTAGAATTTTAAAAATTTTAATAATTAATATTTATAAATCCGATTAATATACATTTATAATATATAAAATATTAAAATTTATAAATATGATTTATATAAATTAATAATATTTATTAAAAATTTCAAAATTTTAATATAATTTATAAATAATTAAATATGATTTATTAATTTATTAATATGTATAATGTATTATATGTTTTTTAATTTTAAATATTTTTATATTTTTAAATCTGATAAAGTGATAAATGATAATATTTATTATAATTTTAAATTTTTTAAATATGTTAATATATAAATTAATATTTAATATTATTTATTTAAAAAAATTAAATATATTATTTATATATTTAAATATGATTATATAAATTAATAATGGTTATTAGAATTTTATATATAATTTTATATATTTAAATTTGTTTTATATAAATTAATAATATTTATTATAAAAAAGATAAATTTTAAATATATTTAATTGGGATCTTAATTTTATTAGGGTTTATGAACTCAACCTTATTATTAAAATTATCCCCGTTAGGAGTTAGGAATTGTTTTAATTTATTAAATCTAAAAAAAAAAAAAAAAGCTAAAACCACGTCTCTTTCGCGAGTCTCGCGACTCGCGCGACGGCGCGGACGGCGGACGCCACGGGCCGCCACCGGCGGCTCGCGGGAGGGCTCCGGCGCTGCCGGAAGCTTCGCCGGACGAGTCCGATGCGTCCGGCGAAGTCCGGCGTTGCTTCCAGCGGCGCCGGTAGCGTCGCGCGGAAAGCTTTTGGCACAGCCAGAAGCATCGCGACTCTACCGGCGTTGCTCGAAGCAACGCCGGACTTCGCCGGACGCATACGCCGCGTCCGACGAAGCTTCCGGCAGCGTCTGACACCTGCGATGCATCCGGTGTTGCCGCGACGCAGATTTGAGAAACAAAAAACGGGCGATGAAACAAAAATGAACGGAAACAAAAACTTACCGGAAGCAACGCGATCAGGGAGAGATCAGGGAAGACGAACAGCCGGGGCGATGAAACAAACGAACGCCTACGAACGGCTGGCAAATACCTAAAAACGGATTTAACATGCCTTAAAAAGCTTGGCCCGCCGAGCCCGCCGGCACAGCGCCTAGGCGGCGCCTAGGGCGCAATTTCGAACATTGGTTAAAAGATGCTACCTGGTATCTCATGTTTTGTTTGACTTTATTAGATGGAAAAAAAATTCACATGCTGTGAATTTGTCATGTCTCTTTACTTCTGAGGTCCATTACTGATCTGTTTTGCTTACATTTATTGTTTCCATGCGCAACAAATAAAGATGGGTATTCTATACAAGGTTTAAAATCTGGAGCTTTGTCGAAGTTTTGAATTTTGACGGGAACAATACTGTATTGGTCTTGTAGCAGTGTCTCTGCATGGCCATGGAGAATTGGTGGAGAAAGAGAAAGGAGATGCAAAATAAGAATAAGAGGGTGTTTGGCTCAGCTTATAAGCTCTACAAAATAGCTTATAAGTTGTTTTGGAGCTTATAAGCTCTTCAAATTTGTTTGGTAAAATTTTTTACAAACAGCTTATAAGCTATCAAAATAAATTGTTTGACAACTTATAAGCTATTTTTAAAAAAGTAAGGGTGACCTTACTTTTTTTTTAAAAAATTTATTTTAATAATTTTCTTCTCTAAAATATCCTTAAATATTTTTATTAATCTCCATCTTATCTTCCATAGATTTTTACAAACCTAACAACTCTCTCTCTACGCCGACTTCTTTTCCCAGTGCACGAAGTCTCCAACACTCCCTTCCATATCTTCTCTCCTTGGTGCACAAATTCTCCGACTCGATTAGAATTTGATTTTTTTCTATCCAACTTTTTCTTAGGATTTAGAAAAACAAAGTGTCAAATATATTATTGATCAATTTTTAACTATAATTTTTATTTGAAATATTAATGATATCATTAAAGTTTTGAAAATTTCTAAATTAAAATATTAAATAGTTTTTTTTATATAAGTTTAACATATTATAAAATTGTAAACTAGTTTTGTTTGTTATATATATATATATATATATATATATATATATATATATAATACCTTAATAGTATTATACCTTTTTTGGTAATTTTGTTAATAAAAAGATCTTATAATACCAAACACATCAATATCTTTAAGTTGTTTAAAATAAGTTCATCCAAACACTTTAACTACTTATTTTTAAAATAAGACCTAACCGCTTATAAGCTCCTAAAACAACTTATAAGTTGTACGAGCTTATAAGCTGTTTTTAATAAGTTTAGTCAAACACCCTCTAAGAAGATAACACATTTATATTCCTAACTCTCGTATGCAATGATACAATTTTAACATTATATTGCATAACAAAAGCTTAAAAAAATAAAATGTCAAAAGGTGTAATAGTAATATGACACGATACTATCTAAATGATTGACACAACAACACAACTTAAATTTCTTGTACTGAATAACTTCGAGATTTGGTAATTTATTAGAATGATACATTTTGAACACACCACCTTCATGGTATGAGTTTTAACCATGATTCTGTACATGCTCATAAGTTAGGCTGAAAAAAATAGAACATAGGAAATGGCTAATTATAAGAGGGTTATGCCCTTGACTAGAAACCTATAGCATGGAGTGATTTCTTAAGTGGCGGTCATGTAAAACTACTCCCTGCATTTTCATATTGAGGTCAACTAGGACACAAATTTGCGCTTACATACTTTTTTAGGAATTGAAAATTACAATTCAGTGACCTCTGATTGCCTATCTGTCTGTATTTGACTAAGGAAAGTGACTTGGTAGTCTCGTCCTGAATTTGTGGTTGGTTACTGAATCTCAATGTAGTGTCTTGAACAAAGATAATGTTCCTCAATTACCATATAAAGTTTGAATCAATGAATTTCTGTTTGTTTTCTTTCACGGGAAGAGATATGGTGGTATGTTGCAGAAGCTGGTTCTCTAAAACACCTATGTTATGTGGAAGGGTAGGTGTTGTCTTTTTCCTCTGTCCTGCTAGTAGCTTGTGTGGTCATCCAAATAATAGATATAATATGTTAAGTAGCATTTGATGCAGCTGGATATGAATATGCAGTACTTCATCACATCTGTATATGTGCAGTATGCCGGCATATGCATATGCAATTTAATTTTGAATCATTGGTTGAATTACTGAAGTCAAAATAGTATGTATTTATCTGAACTCAATAGCTATTGGAATATAGTATCTTCCAGAATAAGATCAATCTAGTTTATATTTGGGTTAATCAATATATACTTAAATGCATTGTGCAAAGAGAGATTCACCAATTTTGTTGTCATATAGGATTTTTATCTTCTTTATTAATAACCAACTCTAGCTAGCCAAGTGTGTTAGTTTAATGCCAAGTTTATATATTTTTAATTTCTTCTGATCATACCTAGCAAAGTGTGAAGATTTTGATTTCCCCTCTTATCATTCATGCAATAATGCTATATTTAAGTCCAACGATAATTTTTTTGCTAATCTTTATTAAGTCTCCGTGGAAGAATTACTGTTATTAATAAATTTAGTATGCATCCATAATATTAATTAGTAATATTTTCTATGATTTGATAATATGACATTTTTATATTTAATATGTTTTTAATTGATTTATTGAATTCAATAATTTAATCATAACTAACTCGGATTTTTTTACATTTTAAGAATCAAGTAAATATATTTATGATAAATTGACTCAATATATTTATTATATGCATAAATTTTCAATTCAGATGTGCACTTTAAATGTTTTTATGAAGATAATTCATTGGTAATTTTTATAAACATTTTGATTCTTATTTATTTTAATATTTATTATACACACACATGTAGTAATTTATTAGTTTAGTATAAAACTCCAAAAATATGTGGATGGAAGCGATTCTTTGATTTTAAAATGCGTATTAAAATAACAATAAATTTGTGATATAGAAATTAGTTTGTGCATATAATCTTAGAAACCTAGATGATGCTACTCAGAAATTACTGGCTAAATTATTCTATGAATTTTCTACTTTGATTAAGATCCTACTAACGTTTGAAACTATACTTTGTGTAGGGTATTCTAATGCTGCACTAGATTAATTATTTGTATGAGTAAATTTACTATGATTTTCAAAATAATTGGCTATACACATAGGATCAATAACTTCATGATAAAATATCACAAAGTAAGCTGAGAAATAATAGAAATGTTGATCACCATTAGACTAGAATAGATGAATGTTCGTAATCTAAGTAAATATTTGCAAGAATCTTGTGTGACATTGTTACAATGAACTATTAACGATGTGCCTTGAAATTGTGGGAAATGACAAATTTGGATTATAATTCTTGAAATTCAAAAATACTATAATTAATTATAGATCAAAATAATAAGGTTTGACTAGTTGTCTTGAAGTAAACAAATTCTAAATCTATTAGACACAAATGATACTAAAACTCAAAGCATAAATTTCAAATCCCCCTTCATTTGCATAAATTTTTTCTTGATAAATTTTAAGTTTGATTGTAGACTAGTAATTGCTAATGGGTGAATCATTTAGGTTATTCCAACCCTTGTAGTTGCCTTTACATATATTTATCATATTTTATACCAACTTTGAAAATATACCCTTTTATATTTGTTATATGTGAAATGCATTCTCAATTTTTTCCTGCAAGCTAGATTAAAATGTTATAAAGCCCTAGCTTGTTCCAGTTCTAGGACCTCTGAAAGCTTTAGTCAACAAATCTGCTAATTGATTATAGGAACTAACCAATAAATTACTGATCTCCTTTTTATTGTAGTTTTTATCTAAGAACTAGTTAGAGTAAAGACACTGGTTACAGTAGAGCAGCGTTACTGTAACCAATAACTTCTTGAAAGAGTGTGCATGACAGTTTGAGCTCTTGTCAATCCAACAACTAGTTGTGCTATATTCTGCCTCTGTCCTTGACCTGACAGTTAGAGTATGATTTTCTTTTGCCAAATTTGCATCTATTGTAGCCTAGAAATCTGATAATTACCTTGTTCACAGTATATGAGATGTTTTCCTAGGGCATTCTGAAAATATCACAGAATCTGTAAAGCTCTCTTCCCCATTCCCATAACCATAGTATGGAGACGTGAGATATTGGCTAATCACACATAGTCAATGGAGATTTCATGTCAAAAAGTTCAATTATGATGATTTCCCTTGTCCTAACGTCATAATGACATTTGGGCCCATGCTTGTCAACGGAGCTAGCTCTTAACATATCTACGTACATATTTTTGTTGTGATATATGAATGTCTCATGAATAAGCAAATTTATGTTTAGAAAATATTTTAGTTTTTGATTTGGGAGAAACGAAAGTATACTTTCAACTTTGTGATTTTTTATGATAATTTCAATAAAGACTGAGAAAGATGCATTTTCCTTAATGAGATGGAAGTTGAAACACTGAATGCTCCGATACACTCTTAATCATGCTGAATTGGAAAGAATACAATTGAAATTACCAAGGAGTCGGTTCTGAGATATCAACAGCTTTGATACCATGTTAATGGAGTTGTTTGGGTTATTCCAATCCTAGGTAGCCCCTCTTAACTGTATGTGTATTTTCCTGTTACAACTTCACAAATACACCATTATATATATTTAGAATGTCAAGCAGGTCTTCCTGAGGTATAATAAGAGAGAAAATTTACATCTGATTCAGTAAATAAGAGGTTTGGGGTGTTTCCACAGAAATATTAGAAGGATGGGGTCTTGGTAAGATGGATTTCTACACAGCTATGATGTTACTAAATTGATCTTTATGGCTTTCGTCCCTTTCTTTGCTCTGATTAGGTTAGGGAAATCTGGTACAGTTGCCTGCATATTGTCTAACAAGACTGGGGTTTGGATCTGGTATAATAAACCTTTGACCATTCTAGCTATTATCTGATTTAATGAAGATATATGATCCATTATGCGAATGGAGTATTACAATGCATGTGTTTCTTATCACCTTTCATCTTTTTCTTCATGCTTCTAAGCATTCTGTTTGTCTATCCTCATTAGATGTATGCGACCACCACTGGAGGCATGCAATTAGAACTGCAAGTTATACCATCAGTCAAGTTGGATCCCAACATCAGTTTTTTCAACCATCACCTCGCAAGTTGGTCCAGTAGTTTCTAATAGGTTACTGCTTTCCCAGATAGGCACAAAATCTTCTTTTGATTGCGGAGAAAATAGATTGTTTGATCCTCCATTACTTGCGGTTTTACGTTCACTGTAGCTAGTAATAAAAGTGGATCTTGGAAAAGGAAAGGGTATCTTGCAAAGGTTGTGAAGCAGTTAATTCTGGCCCTTCTATCATATTCCGATATTAATAAAGTCGGCTTTTTATCCAATACATCTTTCTATATTGCCACAACTCTTGCAGTTGATTTGACCACAACCCTTGCTATTTGGAGATGTAACGCCAGTTCTACAATAGTGTTTCATTCTTTATATAAAATTACAATAACCATAGGTTATCCAACAGAATTCCAACTGGATTTCGAGGTTTCCCGACTATGACTTGGATTTACCAACAGTACAATTGAGACTAATGTGACAAACTACTAGCAATAGTCTTCCCTGCTTTCAGGAGCTGGAAGTGTATTTTGATGCGAGAAGACATTGTCAAATTTAGGATACCGTGTGACAGCTTCAACTATTGACCAGGGTTAGATCTTTGCTTGCCTTATGTTTGCATCCACAGTGACTCATCCATAGTTGCTAACACAATCCATCTTATAATGGTTGTTCTGAAATTCTTTTTTTTTCTCTTCTCTCTTATTTATTCTCTTGCAAGGCACTTCCTCTCAACGGCGAAATGCATACTAAAAAGTTAGATATCCTATTGAACTTGCAGACGCATCTCTTGTATCAATTACTGTCCATGGACCAATGAATTTTACATAGACATGTTTCCCTTACCAGTGGTTCTATTATTTCCAACGTTGTACTTGAGTTTCCTCTCTTTGTTGAGCTAAATGCTAAACTATCTACGACAGGTTGAAGATTCAGGAATCTAAAACCTAGATAACCTATGGTTTTTGTTCATCATACCCATATTCTTTTGGTTTCATTTTCAACAATTGTTCAGATAGGAACAATCATTTTTTGATGGTGATATATTCCTTGAAAGTTTCTTTTGTCTAAGTTATTAGACATTGACTCTCTTAGAAGCCTGTAAAACGTGAAGACATCAATATATATAAAATGCTGAGATAACTGCATATTCTGAATTTTTGACAGCGTCTGCATCTGATCTGGTTAACCTTTGATTCTATTTTATTTTAGTTCTTAATTATAAACTTTTTTAAATCTTTTAGACACGATTCACATTTTGTAGTACTTTACCTGCTTGTTATGTTTACTTGACATTGCATATTAAATTTTCCTATATACTTGCCACGGTTACTTTACATTTACTGGGTGTCACTCAATCCTTTTAACTGCTGTTAATATGATTATGCAGTACTACTTCGATACACTCTTTCCAAGGATCCCTGTCCCTGTTGTTCGCCAAATTGTTGCTAATCTGGAGAAACTGAAGCTCCCTGCCAAGCATGCTGGTGTAACTGGAGAATCTAGTCGTCAGGGATCTGATGATGTTGCTCGCCGTCCACCTTCTGTAAAGGCTGCGTTATCAGTTTCTTTTGGTCAGCGTGCTCCACACCGTGCATCTACCAGAGATTCATCTCCAGTCAGGAGGACTGTAGGTTCTGCACCTGAACGAGGTGAGAGTGATGAACATCGGAGGTCATCTCCGCACATTCGCCGGAGTAGCAGCCGTGAACGACATGATCGAGATCGTTCGGACCATGAACAACGTGATCGTGATCGAGAACGCTCGAACCGTAATCGCAGTCGTGAGCGTCGTGATGTAGAACGGTCAGGGCATGATCGAGATAGGGACTGTGACCGGAGTCATGAGCGTGGTGATCGTGATAGAGAATCACATAAATATAGACACTTAGGGAGAGACCATGGGAGGGATCATGACAGGAGTGGAAGAGACCATGATGGCTATAGACACTCTAATTCTCGCCGAAGCAGGAGTAGGAGCCGGAGCCGGAGCAGAAGCCGAAGTCATAGTATCATTTATGGCACAGATTCTGACCATCAATCTAAACCATTCATAGAAGAAAATAAAGACAAGACTAAGGTGGTCTCAAGCAATCTGATAAAGTTGAAAGATTTATATGGTGATGCAAGCGAAAGGAAAAGTGAAGAACCTGCAGATCGGCTGCGGAAAGACACTAGCAGTGAAGAAGTTATAAGATTGGGGGGCTTTACATGGAAATGAAGTTGTTATGGCACTTCCCAATGGTTGTTTTGTAACATCGACTAAGGATATAGCGATCTCTTGGCCTCACTGAAAATCAACCAATTCTCTGGGTGAAATGCTAGACTCTGTAACATTCAATGCAAGGAAACACTGTAGAGGTGTCACTGAATCTGCAGGGACATCAATTTCTCTTTGTTCAACTTTAAAATTGTTTGGAATTGGATATCACAGGTTGTATGCTACTCCTGTACTCTATCAATTTCTTTTAAATTAATTGGCTACTGGATTCCTGTCAGGATCTCAAAACTCCTAAGTTCTTACATATACGAGTTTAGTGTCGGTGTGCTCTCATTGTTGTGATTTGAACTGGGAATTACTTGCGTTTAATTTATCGGTTTGTTTGCTCTTGAAAGATAGGAAAGCATTGAAGATTGCTGAAACGTGAAGTGTACTTACTGGTGCATCATGTTACTCTGCCGGCTTGCCCTCTTCTTTCTTCTTCATTCCGTTGGAAGATCTTGGTCGAAGAACCGCTTGTTGCCATGAATCAATCGACTTCAAATGCTAATTCTATCATGATGTTGGTAAGCGAAACGCGTTATATTCATCCTACTCTAGTGCTTTATTCGATCCTACATAAACCACAAGCATAAAACTCTAGTGTTTTATTCGATCCTACATAAACCACAAGCATAAAAAGTTGTGTTATGGCAATTCTAATCTATTGGCAGTTTAAACGTTGCTGCGTTATTTATCTAATTGGTATTGTTCCATTTCAAGCCTAATAAATTATATGAATGAGTGAAATTTTCATTCTGATTTAAGCTCAATCAATCTATTATATTCCAGAGCAATGATCCAGCTGTAGAAAGCTCTTTTATATTTTTAGTGACTGATGAATAACTTATGTGGATGAATAATTTCGTTGGAGTTAGACTAGATATCCTAAAATTAATCAATGTGAGCTAACTACCTGTGAAAAAAAACCCTACTATTAGTTGTAATCGTTTAAAAAAATGACTCTTTAACCTATTTTAGATGTGTCCAAATTTATTTATTTATTTAAAAAATTTGTCTGTTTAAGATTGTTTATTTGCTTATTCAATTTCTTTAAATTTATTTATTAAAAATCTTTTCTTTATATTGAGCTCAATTAACAACGTTACTGTCCTTAATAATTTGAATACATAAAATTTATATTATTTTATTATTTTTTAATATATTGTGAATAAGGTTATAAAAAGTTATTTTTTATATATTTAAATATAATTTTCAGAAATAAATTTATAATTAAATTTTATACCAATTAATAAATCAATGTATGCATAATATTCACAAATAAACTTATTAATGTTCAAATTTATTTATTGTATATAATATTTATTACTGAATAAATATAAATAAATTTTATCAAATTGAACATCAAATTTGTTTACAAACATTTGTTCATTTACAATTGGTTGATTGCAGGTAAACATTTATTAGAAAAACTAATGTATAGAAAAAGTTAATATTTCAAGCATTCATTTATCATGGAGCTTTGTATATAGAATTTGTGTAATACAAGCTATTTGTTTGAAGGATGTAAACGATTAACTTCGTGGTTTGTTTAAATATATTTAAAATTTTATAAAATTAAATTTCAACCATAATTATAACATTAAATTAAACGATTGCCTGTGCGTGACCGTGAGCGACGCATTGATGTGGCATCGCTAGGTCAATTTTATTTTAGTTTCTCTCCTTCCACCCTCCGCTCAAAACCTTTAAAATGCTTTTCCAAATCTAATTTCTCCTTCTCAGTCGCTCCCTCGCTCATATGCTCTCTCCCCTTCCTTCGTCGTCGTCTTTCGTCGCTCTCACTCCTGCCAACAACGCCCCCTTCTTCTTGTCAGCCGCAAGCAAAGCAATGCCACCGCAAGCTTCTTCTCGAACGGGCCAATTTGCTCCTCAAATTGCCGTCGCAAACAAAGCTGATGCTACCATTCCCACCACTCCAATCTCGATTGTAAGCCATTCCTCTAATATCTATTTTTCTCTCTGTATAATATTTAGTCAATTGATACCTTAATCCTTCCACCTTACAAATTAATGATGAAGAATAGGCATGTTATTTGAAGTTGTAGTGTTTATAGATCTTCTTGCTTAAACTATTCCATGATGTATTAACTCTTAAACAAATTAGTAATGAAGAATAGATATTTAGGGCGTGTTTGGTTCGGGGTTATCGCTGATAACCTTAGTTGGTTATCAACGATAACCTTGTTTGGTTTAAGTAATTGGTGATTCCTGGTAATGCAACATTCCCGCCACATCAGCAATTAAGGAATAGAACCAGGAATCAGAAAACCTTGGAAATCTTAGGGTACGTTTGGTTTGCACCGTTTTCATTTTCATTTTCTGGAAAACGCGCGTTTTCTAGAAAACAGAAAACGATTTTTTGTCATTCTCTGTTTTTCTAGAAAACGATAGCCAATTTTTTAGAAAACGCGCGCGAAAAACGCAAACCAAACACCATTTTTCAGAAAACGCGCGTTTTCCAGAAAATGAAAATGGAAAACGCGCGTACCAAACGCCCCCTTAGGTTTTATACGATTCTGGGGTTATCAATATTTTTTCCCCAAAATTACCCTTCGAGGCGGAGGGGTCGGACTGCTGGTAGCAATCGGCGCAGGGGACGCACTGGATCCAATCGGCGCAGGGGACAACCTCGCTATTTCTCCGAGAAGAGAGAGCATCAACTCCTCGACCGCCGTTCGTCGCCGTCTTCTTCTGCCTCCACTTCAGCACCAACACCTTCGGAAGAAGATAGCAGCGGAAGAATGGATCAGCAGCAGCAGCAGCAGCAGCAGATTGCGGTGATTCTCGGCTCGGCGGAATCAGGCCCCTTCGAGTCTCTGATCGGCCAGTTGATAGCAATCGGCGATGGGTCCTTCAATCGCCGCCGCCGCCGCCGTCGCGGTACTTTGCAGAAACTTCTCTTCTGCAACGGGCTTCAGATCGCCCGCAGCGACGCCACCTACAGCGAAGGCCGCGCGGGCGTTGAGGAGAGGGAGCACGCGAGCTTCGGTCCCCGCTCCGCAGCGAGATCGTGGCCGCCTGCGACGCCTATGTCCTCCTTCCTGAGAGATGTCTCGAACCAAAGCTCCGCCTTCCTCATGTCCTCCTCCGTCTCGTCGTTGATGAAATCGAAGAATCTCGGCGCAGAGAACTCATACGTCTCGTAGATCTGCGGATCTTCCACTGCTCCGCCAGTCATCTGCGCCTTCTGGCGGTTCACTTCGGATGAGAGAATGAAAGGAAATGGCAGGGAAGAAGAAGTCACGGGAGAAGAGATAAAAAGATTTTTATTCAATTAAATTAATTCAAAAAGGTAAAGGGTAAATTAGTAAATGTAAAACTAAGTAATTGCATAATCTCAGTTGAACCAAACACCTAATAAGTTATATTATATTCCCCATAACCTTGGTTATATGATTACCTGGTAATCTTATAACCAAGGTTATAGATGATGACTTGAACCAAACGCGCCCTTAAATTTGTCTTGCTGTCATTGTTTCCATCTAGTATTATAGTTCGTATGTTTGATACATTTTAATATATTATAATTCAAGTTGTAGCTCCTACAGACAGTAGCTACTACAATGTGAGATCCATATTATAACAGCTACTATCGGGCAGATGTTGCAACATGTAGAGCTACTGTCGAGTAGCAGCTACAATATGTATAGTTATTGTCGAGTAGTTGTCGGGTAGCTACTACAACGTTGTAGTAGCTACCGAGAGTAGTTACTACATGTTGTAGCAGCTACCCGACAGTAGATGCTACACATTGTAGCTAGCTATTGTGCGTTATAATGTGTATCACAAATTATTTCTCTCTATATATTATTCTTCCTATACCATTAAATTTTTTAATTTAAATTAAACTAAATCTATCATTCCCTAGCAATAGAAGAAACCTATTTTAATGATCAGCTATACATTTCCTAAGTTGTTGAAGATCGAAAATAAAAAAATTAGGATGGAATTTTCATCAGTGGACGAGGTATTTTCGTTCTATAGCCAATATCTACAAGAAGCCAAATTTAGTGCCAAAATAAGCAACAATAAGAAAAATAAGCAGACAAATAAAATTGGATGGAAACAATTTATATGCTTTAAAAAAGGACATACAGATTATAAACGGAATAAAGAAGCACAAGGTGATTAATGTAAAAAGGAAAGAGCATGTGGAAAAGTTAGAACTGAATGTAAGGTAAAGATTTCACTTGTCGAAGAGCAGATTGAGCCAAATTAGGTTGTCACAAACTTCATAAAAAGTCATAATTATCCACTCTCGACTCTGTTAAAGGTACATTTACTATGCTCACATAGTAATATTTCTACAGTCAAGAAAGCATTAACTCAGTAATTTTCAGAGGCTTATGTGCCAACTAGTCAACAAATTTGATTATCAAGAAGGTATACGGTGTGTTTGGTAATGCAATTGTATTTGATATCATATATAACATCAACAATTATGAGTTGATTTAGGAGTTAATCATTACCATCAAATCATTGTGTTTGGTTGTAGCTTTCTAAATGATGAGAAAACTGAATCGTTTATTTGCTTACTTAAGAAGTTCATAGAAGTCATGCCTAAAGGTCCACTAACCGTGATCATTACTGATCAAGATCCAACTATGTCGAAAGTCATTGCACAAGTTCTCCCTCAAATAGTGCATCGATATTGTTTGTGGTACATACTCAATAAATTCCCACAAAAATAACCTTCTTTGCCTTTTCACAACTACTTTCAAAGCATGAAGAATGTTAATATGAACTCCTCAACACCCAATGAATTTGAGAAGTCATGGGAAGAGGTTATCAAGTGTTCTGACTTGAAGAAAATGATTGGTTGTCATTGATATATGAATTATGACAAAGGTGGACCCCTTTATATTTTAGCCAAGTATTTTGTCTGGAATATCAAGTAGTCAAAGATATGAAAGCTCACATTCATTTTTCAAGAAGTATGTTTCAAGTAAGAACTTATTGATCGATTTTATCATCAATTTTAATAGGACATTGCAACACCAAAGACATAATGAGTTAGTTGTCAACCATATTAATATAAATGAGTATCCGAAGATTAAGACAAATTGACCAATGGAAAGCCAAATGGTTAAGTTGTACCAAAAAGAAATAGTTGAAATTTAAAAGTGAAATGAGTGAGGGACATGATTATTATGTGCAACAAGCATTTATAGGAATTGAAATAATGGTTTATCATGTTATGAATTTTTAAAGTTGTTCTTCCTCAAATCCAAGGGCGCCACACATAATAAACATAAGGGGTGCATATCCTGTAGTTGCACGAAATTTAAGTTTGAGGGCATTCCATGCAGGCATATGTTGACTTTTTCCATATCAACTAAGTGTTTCTACTGCCTGATAAGTATATGTTGGTGCAGAAAGCATCCGACGATCGAACCTAAGTTTTGATAATGACAAAGGGTTCAAAATTAAGATTATTTGTTATCTAACATGTTTGAATGAGCTTGTAGGAAAGTCCTAAGTGTACTTAGGCAGAAGTCCTAGCTGCGGTTAGGCAGGTGGAAAACCCTAGGTCCTAGGGGGTGGTAACCCTAGGCAGGAAGTCTTGGCAGGTCGAGGGCTTCGGGCAAAAGCCCTAGAGTCGACGACTCTAGGTGGAAAGTCCTGGTGTCGCGAACTAGGTGAAAGATTGGGCGGGTCGTGGAGCAGATGTCCAACGAAAAGTCCTGGAGCCTCGAGCACTGAGCAAAAGTCCAGTTGGTCTGGAGGATCAACTGGCAACAGGTAAACTCTCCTGAGAGAAGTAGGTGAGGACGCGTTCTCCGGTGAGGGAACAGTAGGTGTCAGTTCGACCTAGGATTTTCGGATAAGAATCCGAAGTCAGAACTGGACAGTCCGATGATTGTCAAATTCTTTTATGGCTATATTATCCTAACTTTTTTTTGCAAGGTATGTTGGACTAACATATTTTGTAGGAAGTGAACTTGGAGAAACAACCTCGCGTGAGGGCACCCTCATGGAGCGCGAGGGTGCCCTGGACACTGGCGCGAGGGCGCCCTAGACCTTGGCGCGAGGGCACCCTCACAGAGCTTAAGGGTGCCCTGGACGCAGGTGGAGGGCACCCTCTATGGTGTTGGAGGTGCCCTCAGGAGCATAAGCCGTGAAGAAGTCAAGGCTTATCGACGCTGCGTTTTTGGAGGGCACCCTCCATGGTGTTGGAGGCACCCTCAATAGGCTATATATGCCTGATTCGAGAAGCAGTTGGGAACATCATCAGAAATGCAATCCATCTTCCGTGCACTGCTCAAAAGATCATCCTATAAAGCTGTAACACGACATCAACGACCTGAAGCTTCGAATTTACTATTCTTAAAATTGTTGGTATATTTTCTTACTGCACTTGAATTATTGTACCTTCTTTGTAATACTTTGCGAGCTTATAGTGATTGCCCAAAGTAAACGCTCGACGAGCATGAGTTTTGGAGTAGGAGTCACCCTAGGTTCCGAACCAAGTAAATCTTGGCATTTGCGTTGTTGGTTCTTATTTCCACTGCGTTTACTCTTATTCTTCCAAAACGAAAGTGAAAGCCATGAGCGCTATTCACCCCCTCTAGCGCTTTCAATCCAACAATTGGTATCAGAGCGGGGTCCCTTCGAATTGGTGCAACCACCATTCAAGCAATATTTTTCGTGGTAATTTTTTGATTTTTCGGAGTCGATCGGAATCGGTATAATTATCGCCTTATGATCCATTTTTCACAATCAAAGTTTTTGCTCGAAGCTGGTACAACACCACTCAAGTTCGGATTTTATTTTTCCTTATCCCACATTACTAATCCAAGACTAAGTCTTGGAACAAGTTTTTATTTTTCTTGTGTGCGAGATCTCCCTTTGCTATAATGGCCCATCAAGAAGGCTACAGCACAACCCGCCCTCCGCTCTTCACCGGTGAGGACTTCGGGTACTGGAAGGGCCGAATGGAGTCATACCTCCAAACTCAGTTCGAGATGTGGATGATCATCAAGACTGGGATTGCACTTCCACTCGACGGCTCAGGAAAACTGGTAGCATGCGAGAACTGGGACGCAAGCATAAACAAGAAAGTCGAGGCCAACGCTAAAGCAACCTGCACCCTCCAATGTGGACTTACAAAGGAGGAGCTGAACCGAATCGGCCCATTCTCAAGCGCAAAAGAATTGTGGGAGAAGCCGATCGAGCTGCACTAGGGCACGCCCGACACAAAGGTAAGTAAGCACGACTTACTTTTTAATAAATTGTATAACATCAAAATGAAGGAAGGAGAGATAGCTAGCCAGCTTCACGCGCGAATTCAAGATCTACTGAATGGACTACACGCGATCTGACAGAAGTGGAGAACCACGACGTTATAAGGTACGCGCTTAATGCTTTTTTGAGGAACACTTTGTGGGCATCCATGGTTGATGCCTACAAAGTTTCTAAGGACTTATCTTTAATTAAATTGGATGAGTTATTTTCTAAATTTAAATTACATGAACAGACTAATGCTTGGCCGCTCGAGAAAGGTGTTGCATTATTTGCAGGTACAAGCAAGACAAAGGATGCAAGGAAGAAGCATAAGATCGAACCTGAGTCCAAAGAAGAACCAAACTCAGATAATGACGACGATGAGATAGAAGCTGAGCTTGTCAACCTAGTATTCAAGCTCTATAGAAAAAAGAAGGGGCTCACAAAGAAGGATATCAAGAAGGTGGTTTAGACCAAAAAGGTACAGACAAGTCCAAAGGTAAAATTCGAAGTAACCTGCTATGGGTGCAATCAAAAGAGACACATCAAGGTCAATTGTCTGAACCTAAAGGAAGCAAAGAAGTAGAGGAAGAAGAAGGCACTACAAGCCACATGGGACGAGTCCTCTTCAGAAGATTTCGACAAAGAGCTCGAGCAGACGAGCTTCCTTGCACTAACGGCCCGTGAAAACATCGACGAATCAGAGACCAAGAATGAATTGGAAGCTGAGTTTGAGTGAAGCCACATATCTGTATCTATTTTCGAAGGGCCAAAACCCACTATAAGTGCTTGTTAGTTAGAAAAATTATACAGTTTAGTCAATTATTTGTTACGTAAGCTAGCTAAATCGAATGTCCGGGTCAAGTCACTTCAAAAGGAAGTAACATTCCTTAAAGAAGTGACTAACCCTAGCTCCTTGACCGAACTTGATCAGACTGGAACCTCAACTCAAGTCCAAAAGCTTGAGGAAGAGAATTCTAGTATGAAAAAAATCAAGTCAAGGAACTAAAGGACATGTTGGAACGGTTCACTCTGGGTTCCAAGAATCTTGATTTGATTCTTGGAAAATAGCGAGCCGTTTACAACAGATTCGGACTTGGATTCAAGACTAAAATAACATACAAGTCATATTTATCTTTGGTTAATAGAAATAATAGCAATTTAGTCCAAGCATGGGTCCCCAAGTCGAACTTGGTTAATCAAGTTGGACTTGGACAATATTGGGTCCCCAAGGATCAAATCCATTACCTTGATAGACTATATCGAGGCTATGATCCAGGGGGAGCCAATAAGAAGTGCTTTTACTGCTTTTATTATACATGCTTAGATTAGGCTAGTTAAGGACTTAGGCGTAATTTACACTTGACTAGTTAGACCTAGAGATTTCAAAAGGAAAAATTAAATATTCAATTTCTTTGAGAGGATTTGTCTAGAAGTGGTGAATCATCTCATACCCAAGAAGGCCTAGTGCCTCACCACAGTCTGGAAGCTAATATATATTTGAAATATGTATTTAATTGACCAATTAAAAAACTTGAGTCTAACTCAAATATAAATTAATCCTTAGACATAACTTAAATCAAAGATAAAATTAACCATCTCACAAAATCCATAAGATTCTCTGGTTGATAATTTAGAAATAGATAAGATGGACCTAGGTAAAATTTAGATCTAATTAAATTAATTAATAAATCTTAACTTAATTAATAAATAATTTTAACTAAATAATTCTAACTAAATAACTTTAACTTAATTAATAAATAATTCTAACTAAATAATTTAAATTAATTAATAAATCTTAACTTAACTTTATAAATAACTAATCTTAACTTAATTAATAAATAATTCTAACTTAATTAATATATAATTTTAACTAAATAATTTTAACTTAATTAATAAATAAACTTAATTAATTAATCAATATTAATAATCTTAATCAATTTAACTTAAAACTTAATAAATCAAAGTAATAATAAATTAAAAAAATGCTTAATCCGCTTAGGGCGCCTCACGGAGGTGCCTCCAAAACAAAAGGAGGCGCCCTCGTGAGCGGCGGGAAAAATTCCCGCCGAACCCCTGGAGGGCGCCTCCCACTAGTTGGAGGTGCCCCTATATAACTCTAGGTTTAACCAAAAAGAACAATCGAATCACAAATTTAAAAAAATAAAACAAAAGAAACACAAATTCGAAACAAATCCGAAAACTCTAGAATCATATGCCTCTTGTGTTTGGTATTTCCAAAAATAACTATACAAAGAAAACTAATATGATGCGGAAAACAATTACTAGTTATACCTTTCTTTGAAAGCAAATAACCTCTTGATCTTCTACCGTATTCCTCTTCTTATCCCGGGCGTTGTGTGGGCAACGATCTACCGAGATGAGAACCACCAAAGCTCCTTCTTCTCCTTACAAGATTCGGCCATCACAAGTACTCCAAGAATAGATGTGGTTCGACCACCACCACTAAGCTCCAAGGGATGCTTCCTTTTTCTCCTTCTTCTCCAAGCTAGAATCCGGCCACCTTCAAGCTCCATGAGATTATAAGGTCCGGCCAATGAAGAAGAAAGAAAAGGAAGAAGGAAAAAAACAATAGGGTCGGCCACCACCAAGGAGGAAAAGAGAGGAAGAAAAATAGAATAGAGTCGTTGTTCATGAAGACACCTCTACCCCCTCTTTTATAATCCTTGGTCTTGGCAAATAAGGAAATTTAAATAAAAACTTCCTTAATTCCTTTGCCATGAAAAAGAAAATTTAATTAATTAAAAATGAATTTCCTTTTCTCACATAACATGGCCTGCCACCTATATTTCCTTCAAGGAAAGTTTTTATTCACAAGAATTAAAACTTTCTAATTTGTTTCTGGAAATTTTAATAAAAATTTCTCTAATAATTTGTCCCTTCAAGGTGGATTATAAAAAGAAATTTTTTAAATTAAAATCTTTCTTTTAAACATGTGGATGATTTTCAAAAAAGAAAAATTATCTCTAAAATTAAAATCTCCTTTTAATCTACAAATAATGAAAGATATTTATTCTTTTCTTAATTTTTGTAGAAAGGAAATATTTAATTTTTAAAATCTCCTTCTTATTATGAGTGTGTTAGTCTCTCTGTGTTTAAGATGTCAAATGTCCACTAATTAAATGAGTTATGACAACTCACTTAATTAATATCTTAGTCCAAGAGTAGTACCACTCAACCTCCTCGTCATGTCGGACTAAGTCCACCTGTAGGGTTTAACATGACAATCCTTATGAACTCCTCTTGAGGACATTCTCAACCTAGATTACTAGGACACAGTTTCCTTCTATAATCAACAACACACACTATAAGTAATATCATTTCCCAACTTATCGGGCTTATTGATTTATCGAGCTAAATTCATCCATTGATAAGTCAAAGAAATAAATACTAAATATATGTGCTCATTATTATATTAGGATTAAGAGCACACACTTCCATAATAACTATGGTCTTGTTCTTTTATTAAATCAGTATAAAAAGAACTTACCTTAAATGGTCCTGCTCAGTACACTCAGAGTGTACTAGTGTAATTTATTAGTCAAGATAAACTAATCCCTAATCACACTATGACTTTACCGACGGTTTGTTCCTTTCCATCTTAGTCGTAAGCAACTGTTTATAATTTATAAAGAACTGATAACATGATCTTCTGTGCGTGACACCACACACCATGTTATCTACGATATAAATTAATTGAACAACTACACTTAACATAAATGTAGATATTTTTGACCAATGTGATTCTTTATTTCAAAATAAATGTTTACCAAAGCTAGGCTTTTAGTATGCATTCCAACATCAAGTAGGTCAAGGTTGATCGAATACTTGACTAGGAAGTCCTAAGTGGAGGTTAAGCAAAGATAAGACCAATGAAAAGGTTGGAAGAAGAAGAAAATCTAAGCGGGTCAATGTTGACCGGATACTTGGTGTGAAAGTCCTAGTGAGTGAAGTTATGCAGTTGAAAAATCTTAGTAAGTGAAGCTAGGTGGAAATTCTAGTGAGTGAAGCTAAGTGATGGAAAATCCTGGTGAGTGAAGCAGGCAGATGAAAATCTTGGTGAGTGAAGCAAGACAGTTGTAAAATCTTGGTAAGTGAAACCATGTGAAAATCCTAGTGAGTGAAGCTAGGTGATGGGAAGTCCTGGTGAGTGAAGCCAGATAGATGAAAGTCCTAGTAAGTGAAGCCAGGTGAAAAGCTCTAGTGAGTGAAGCTAGGCAAATAGAAATTCTAGTGAGTGAAGCTAGGTGATGAAAAGTCCCGGTAAGTAAAGCCACGCATGAGGAAATCTAAATGAGTCAAGGTTGACCAAACACTTAGTGTTTTGGAAGTCCAAGTAAATCATAGAGGACTTGGCACAAGGTGGAACGTCTAAGGGGGTCAAGATTGACCGGACACTTGGCATGAGGAGAAAAGTCCAAGTGGGTCAAAGGGTTGACCAAACACTTAGTGAAGAAGTTCCAATAAGTCAAGGTTGACCGGATGCTAGGTAAAGAGGAGTCCCAACATGTCATGATTGATCGGGTGTTGGATAAAGAAACCCTAGACATAGGTTTAGAAGTTAGGATTTGGTAATCGATTAGGCCAATCGATTATCATAATTTAAGTGATTACCCTAATCGCTTAAGCTTGGAATCACGAGAAACAAAAGGGAGCTGAATTGCTTACCTTAAGAGATTCAACAGGGCTTAATCGATTAGTCTAATCGATTAAGCATCATTCAGTGAGAATAGAATGTTTGGTAAGCGATTAAGCAGGGAGGCTTAATCGCTTACAGGCCACTCTCGTGCGAACAGAAAGCTTCCTAATTGATTAGGAAGGCATAAGGCATAATTAAATAGGATAATCGATTATGCTTGAAAACTAGTCGTTGTCAGCCCGATAAAAGGATTTGACGTGCACTATTTTCATCAATCTCTTCTCTCCCACTCTCTTCACCGATCTCAGATCATCACCGTCGATTCTTGAAGCTTCTTGGAGACAAGTGTTGTTGCACTTCTAAGGTCAAGAGGCGTTCTCAAGCAAGAAGGAGAAGCTAGCTAACGTTTCATTATTGTAAATCTTGTAAGATTTCATTTGTATTTACTTCTCTTTTCTTCTTGTTGTATTGAGAGCTTGTACAAGACTTCTCTGCCTCTAGAGTGTTTCCAAAAATGAGTATATTTATAGTGGATATGTGTGAGAGGGTCGGATCCTTGGATTAGTCATCTCATTTGAGGTGGATACCAAGTAAATTATTGTATTAACATTGGGGAGCTTGGCTTCAAGTTTATCCGCTACAACAACATCTACAAAGTGAGCAAGCAAGCGAGATGAGCTATTCACCATCCCCCCCCCCTCTAGCTTCGAAGTGTCCCAACATGGACTTCAGGTCATTGTAGAAGCAGATCAGTATGGAGTCTACGTCAGCATACTCCAAGCACCCAAGAAACCCATGACCGTTGCTAAGAATTGTTGCCAAGTGGATCGACTTGACCGAGTCTAGGTGTTCGGATAACTTCCAGGCGCCCTGGATGTGCCATGTCAGCAAACGACTAATTCGACTAGAGAGCTATAAATAGAGGTCTTGACCTTTTAGTTCAATAACACACTCATTTTTAACTTCTACATTGTGTAATTTCTTTCTGTGCTTTTAACGTCTATAAGAGGTTACTTCGCCTTCACGAAGGATGTCTTCTAGTTGAGCTTCCACTGTCTTAGATTAGCAATCTCTCCGATTGCAAATCAAATAGATTCACTGTGTCTCTTATTTCTTTATGTTTATATTTTTATTTATTTAATTAAGTGTGTCCTTGCTTTGTAAGTAGAAAGAGAAATTTTTAACCTTAATTGTAGGGTTATTCACCTCCTTCTAGTCGACCAACATGGACCAACACAAACTTCCTAAATCCTTTTAGACTAAAGCTCTTAAAACGACAGTGTATATATTAAACTGAGTTCCAACTAAGGTTGTTTCAAAGATGCCATTTGAGTTGTGGAAAGATCGAAACCGAGTTGCTACATATATGCATTCAGGGATGTTCATCTAAATTAAGAGTTTATAACCCACAAGAAAAGAAACTTAACCCAAAGATGATATGCCAAAAAGTATAAGGATATATATTTTATTGTCCATCTCACAACACTAGAATTTTGGAATCAAGAAATACAAAATTTCTTGAGAATGACTTGACTAGTAGGAGTGATAATTCTCAAGACATAGCTTTTGAGATAGATCACATTAATGATCAACCACCTTGTTTAAGTTATGGATGGGCTGTCATTCACACCCCTCAAGCACAAATGGGTATTAGACAACAAATTGAGGAGATTCCATAAAATATTGATGAAATCTAGTCTATCAAATTATTAACGAGGAACAACAAAGAATTGTTCAACTGATTGAACAATAAGTTCCTCAAGAGGATAACTTAAGAAAATCTACTAGAATAAGGAAATCAACAATATCTAGTGATTATGTTGTGTATCTACAAGAAATAGATTTTAATATTGGAGTCAAAATGACCCTGAAACATTTTCACAAGCCATAAGTTATAGTGAATAAAAATTTTGGTATGATGCTATGAAAGAAGAATTGAATTTTATGGCATCGAATGGAGTCTAAGATCTTATTGAGTTTCTCAATAATGAAAAAAAAAATCATAGGATGTAAATGAGTTTTCAAAATAAAGAAGTACTCATTGGGCAACATTGAGAGATATAAAGCAATATTCATGGCTAAAAGATTCACTCAAAGGGAAGGAATCCACTATAAAAAGATAGTAGCTCCTGTCTCTAAGAAAGATTCCTTTTGCATTATTATGACATTATATTGGTTGTACATTTTGACTTAGAACTACAACAAATAAATATGAAAAATGTATTTTTTTAATGGAAATCTAGATGAAGAGGTTTACATTGGATCGAAAGCGCTAGAAGGGGGGGGGGGGTGAATAGCGCTCGTGGCTTTCACTTTCGTTTCGGAAAACTTTCTAGTAAATGCAACGGAAAAGTAAACAATGCAAACACCAAGGATTTTTTACTTGGTTCAGAGCCTGGGGCGACTCCTACTCCAAGACCCACGCTCGTTGAGCGTTTACTTTGGGCAATCACTATAAGCACGAAAATTCTTTACAATTTAAGTATAATATAAGAGCAATAGTAAAATTTATACCGACAATAAAATACAATAAGTTTGAAGCTCCTGGTCGTCGGGATCTTGATATAGCTTTTCTGGATCGTCTTTTGAGCAGCACAGAGAAGACAGATTACAATTTCATTGTTCTTATTAGTTGCTACTCGAGACTACCTTTTATAGCCTGTAGAGGGTGCCCTTAAGCTCCATGAGGGCGCCTCCAACCTGCCGAGTCAACCGCGCATAGATAAGCTTCTGATCTCCGTTGCTTATCCGCTCGAGGGCGCCTTCAACTGCATGGAGGGCGCCCTCGCGCCAATGTCCAGGGCACCCTCGCTCCAGTATCCAGGGCACCCTCAAGCTCCATAAGGGCGCCCTCGCGCCTTGCTGCGAGGTTGCTTCTCCAGGTTACCCAAGGCAAGCACGTCCAATTCACTTCCTACAAAATACGTTAGTCAAACATACCCTGCAAAACAAAGTTAGGATAATATAAACATAAAAGATAAAGAATTTGATAGTCATCGAACTGTCCGGTTCTGACTTCGAATTTCCAACCGGGAACCCTAGGTCGAACCGACGCCTACTGTTCCTTCACCGGGGAACACGTCCTCACCTACTCTACTCAGGAGAATATATCTGTTGTCAGACCGCTCCTCTAGACCGACTAGACTTTTGCTCAGTGCCCGAAGCTCCAGGACATTCCGCTGGACGTCCACTCCATGACCCGTCCAGTTTTTCACCTAGTTCACAACACCAGGACTTTCCACCTAGGGTTACCACCCCCTAGGACTTTTGTCTGAAGCCTTCGACCGGCCAAGTCTTTCCGCCTAGGGTTACCACCCCTAGGACCTAGGGTTACCGCCCCCTAGGGTTTTTCACCTGTCTAACTACAGCTAGGACTTTTGCCTAAGTACACTTAGGACTTTCTTGCAAGCTCATTCAAACACATTAGATCACAAATAAACTTAACTTTGAATCCTTTGCCATTATTAAAACTTAGGTTTGATCGTCGGATGCTTTCCGCATCAACAATCTCCCCTTTTTGACTATGGCAACAAAATTCAAAGTTAAGTAAAACAAGAGTACACAAAAAGTATAAATATATTAAGAATCAAGTAAATGCAATAACTAGAACACGTTAAGCAATTATAACAAATTGAGCAAAATGTTCTAGTTTTATTCATTTTTACTTTAACTTTCTCTTTCTTAATTTTTACTTTCCTCTCCCCCTTTGTCATATATCAAAAATATAAAGTATAGAAAGGGATGTAAAGAAAAGATAGTTTGCTCCCTCTGAAATGAAGCTTTGTTACTTAGTAAAAATTCAAGACTTAAAGTTACTTAGTAAGACTTAGCAAATATTTAGTCAAAATAACACTTTTTCAAGTTAAGTACTTTAGCTTTTAAGAAAGTGACCAAATCTTTGACAAATTGTAAATTTAAATGAAGTTAATATTATTCTTGAACATAATTTTTAACCATCATTAACTTTAAAAAAAATAGTTAAGAACTTAGTTAAGTACACAGTTAAAAACTTTGAAATATACTAAGCTTAAACTTTCAATTTTAATTCAAAATAAAAAATTTTAATCCAACCTTAAGCATAAATAAGTCAAAAAATATTTTTTATTTCAAAGCCAAGTCAAAAATAATTTCAAATCCAAGTCAAAAATAATTTTATTTTAAATCCAAGTCAAAATAATTTTATTCCAAATCCAAGTCAAAAATAATTTTATTTAAGAAACCAAAAAACTTGGTTAAAAAATGTTTTCCACTCCCCCTTGATTAATGCCAGTCAATTTAACAAACATTTAAAGTCCTAAAGTCCAAGCATGAGTAACGAGAGACAAAAATTCTACTCTCAAACAAATGTCTAATCTTTAGTTACTAGCTGTTTACCAAGAGGTAGTAGCTTTCACTTGGTTAGTCAAATTAAGTAAGTGTTCCATTTAGTATGACTAAGCATGGATAACTTAATTTGATTAATATAAATTTTATATTTATTGCACAGACATAAGCATTCTGAAGTCCAAGCATTACCCTATGCATCTCACATCATTCTAAGTATTTTCATTCACAAGCAAGGTAATTCTAGTGTGCTTGTGAGATGCTCTGGCTAAGAACTAGGGGTACATGCTTTGTAGGGTATAAATACCTAGGCTAAGTCCAATATTTTGAAAAATAATAAATTTGGAATTTTGAAAGTATTTTTCCTAGAATTTCAAAACTAAGTAACAGACTAAAATAGCAGTTTTAGAAAGTAGAACAAACAAAGTTTATAAAGCAAGTTTATCAAATAGACTAGAACAAACTCTCTATAGTATGTCAAACATATACAAAGCATAGAGGAATATATGGACTGATCAAGTCGGAGCATCGTCAGTAGGTGGTGGTAATGATCGTTCAGGGCCCTGCAGAGTCTAAAGAATCTGGTCAAGTCTGGAAGTCACATCATCCCGGAGAGCAGTCATCTCTCCCCGGAGTGTGCTGAAGCCATCTGAGACTAGCTGCTGTAAATGCACGGAGGACTCCTCAAGACGAGTGAGGTGATCCTCGATGGACAGTGAAGTCGAGGGTTGGGTCGAAGTCGAGGGTCGGGTCGAGGTCGAGGGTTGTGCTGGAGGAGGATCCTCAAAGAGATATGCCTTGTAAACTCTAACCACTCCTCTTCCTCGGCAGGGGCATAAAAATCATCTCCTGCAGGAGCAGCTGGCTGTGGCCCACCTCTCCAGGCTAGGATCCCCTGATTGATAATATCTACATGCACTAGGGCTAATTGACGCTGTCTGAACTCATCATAAGGACTAAGGGAAGTAACCCTCCCCTGGGTCGTGTCTATCTCTAAGGTCGAAAACATATATGTCAAGACATGACAATAGGGCGTATGGATCTCGAGCCTAGTGACGAGACTGGAGGCACGTATAGTGTTATGGAACATATGTAAAGCTATATCTATGTCGAAACGCTAACAGAGGGAGTACAAAAAGAAAGAATGAGAGGGGTGCATCTTCGGAACGTTCCAAGATGTGATCGGCAAAATGCAGGAAGTCAGGACTCGATACATAATATAGTCCTGGCCCCTAAGAGAGAGTGATCTGAAGTCAGTCACTACAGGTGGTCTCTCCTCCCTAAAGAGATACATATAGATAGTATCTAGGGTGATATTGGAATAGGGCTCACCAAATGGCAAGTCCCTACTAGGGTAGCACAAAAAGGAACATGTGAATGGCCTAAGTCCTAGACTAGTGCATAAAAGGATGGGAGAAAACTGAAAATCTCTTCCACCAACTCTGGTGGAGTAAGTCAAATCATCCACTCTATCTAGATTATTATAAAACTATACACATAGGTCATGGTTTAACTGCATGGCTGCAGTAAACTAGCTTATCTAGCTGGTAGTGCTCAAACATTTGGATGATATATGGACAATATCTAGTAAAAAAGGATCTATTTAAATAACGCCATTTTAAAGGAGTAAATTTATACCTAAGGAACTCTATCCTATGTCGCTCAGAGGGAAACCTAGAATCAGTGGATGGGGTACTACCAGAAGCAGCATCTACATTCCTTCTCTTCCTATTTTATACATGTAAACATATAACAACAATATACAGAAAAATACATATTGAAGCAACATAATTAAATAGGGTATACCTAGGAGGCATTTTGGGATCGGAAGGGAGAGAATCTGATCGAGGAGGGCGCCTCGGTGTGAGTTGTTTCGTGGTTGGACCGTGAAAAACACGAACAGGGAGTTCTCTGTTCGTTGGGAAAAATAACATTGAGGGCGCCCTCAACCTCATGGAAGACACCCTCAATTGGTTATGGGGGGTGCCTCCAACTGGTGGGAGGCACCCTCCAAAGTTTCGACAGGAATTTTCCCACCGCTCACGAGGGCGCCTCCTTTTACTGTGGAGGCACCTTCGTGAGGCGCCCTAAATTTTTTTATTTATTTATTTAGATTAAAATTGATTTATTAATTTAAATTAGTTTTAAATGATTTATTAATTAATTTAAATTGATTTATTAGTTTAAAATGATTTATTTATTTAAATTGATTTATTAGTTTAAAATGATTTATTTATTAATTTAAATTAATTTATTAATTTAAATTAATTTATTAATTAGGTTAAAATTGATTTATTTATTAAATTAAATTGATTTATTAATTAGGTTAAAATTGATTTTATTCTATATTTTACCTAGGTCCATCTCACCCATTTCTAAGTTATCAATCAAAAAATCTTATGGATTTTGTGAGATGGTTAATTTTATCTTTGATTTAAATTATGCCTAAGGATTAATTTACATTTGGGTTAGACTTAGGTTTTTCAATTAGTCAATTAAATACACATTTTGAAGATTGACTTCCAGGCTGTGGCGAGGCACTAGGCCTTCTTGGGTATGGGATCATCCACCATTTCTAGACAAAGCATTTCAAAGAAATTGGATATTTAATTTTCCTTTTGAAACCCCTATGTCTAACTAGTCAAGTGTAAATTACGTCTAGGTCCTTATCTAGCCTGATCTAAACATGTATAATAAAAGCAGAAAAAGCAATCATCAAACAATTTTATCTGTTGATAAAAATGGTCTTTCTATTGGCTCCCCGTGGATCATGGACTCGATAGGGTCTATCAAGGTAATGAATTTGATCCTTGGGGACCCAATAGTGTCCAAGTCCAACTTGATTAACCAAGTTTGACTTGGGGACCCATGCTTGGACTAATTTTCTATTATTTCAATTAACAAGAGATAAGTAAGATTTGTATTTTCTATTAGCCTTAAATCCAAGTCCGGAACGGTTGTAAATGGTTCTTTGTTTCCAAGAATTAGATCAAGATTCTTGGAACCTATAATAAATCGTTTCAACGTGTCCTTTAGTTCCTTGACTTGATTTTTCATGATAGAATTCTCTTCCTCAAGCTTTTGGACTTGAGTTGAGGTTCCAGTCTGAATGAGATCAGTCAACGAGCTAGGGTTAGTCACTTCTTTAAGGACTGTTATTTTCTTTTGAAGTGACTTAATCCGGACATTAGATTTAGCTAACTTACGCAATAAATAATTAACTAAATTGTAAAGTTTATCTATTTACACGTAGTTACAGCGGGTTTAGGCCCTTCGGAAATGGATATGGATCCGTGGCTTCGCTTGACTCAGCTTCCAATTCGCTCTCGGTCTCTGATTCATCGATGTGTTCCCAGGCCGTCAGCGCAAGGAAGCTCGTTTTTTCGAGCTCTTCATCAAAATTTTCTGAAGAGGATTCGTCCCATGTCACTTGTAGTGTTTTATTCTTCCTCTGCTTCTTTGCTTATTTTAGGTTCAAACAATTAACCTTGATGTGTCCCTTTTGATTACATCCATAGCAGGTTACTTCAAATTTCACCTTTGGACTTGGTAGAGCCTTTTTGGACTGAACCACCTTCTTGATATCCTTCTTTGTGAACCCCTTCTTCTTTTTGTAGAGCTTGCGTACTAGGTTGACTAGTTCGGTTGTTATCTCCTCCTCGTCGTCATCGTCGTCGTCGTCATCTGAGTCCAGTTCTTCTTCGGACTTGGGTTCGATCTGAAGCTTCTTTCTTGCCTCCTTTGTCTTGCTTGTACCTGTAAACAATGCAACACCTTTCTCAGCCGGACGTGCATTAGTCTGTTTATGCAATTCAAATTCAGAGAAAAGTTTGTCTAACTTAATTTGAGAGAGATCCTTGGACACTTTGTAAGCATCAACCATGTGTTGGAGCAATCTGGGTACCCTAAGTTTTGATGTTTGGGCAAAGGTTTAAGTTAGGTTTATTATTGTATTTGATATGCATTGTGAGTGTGCAAGATACAGGTACAATAAGGAAAGTCCAAGTGTGATCTTGGCAAAGGAGGAAAATCCAAGGATGAGTCTTGGCGGTGTAAGTCCAAGCATGTAGTTTTAGTAACGTAAGTCCAAGTGTGACTTGGCAATGGACGAAGTCCCAGAGGTGCGATCTCTTGGCAAAAGAAGACCCGACAATAATGACAAAGCCGATGGAAGCTCCAAAAGGCAAGGCGTGAAGGATGAGGAGGCATCTGAGGGACACAAGGCTAATGAGGAGGCTAGAAGGCTAGGTCTAGATTAGTCGGGTGAGGATGAGTGCTAAGTGAATGTACTCGAGGGTAAAATCCTAGAATTAGGGTTTTGCTGTAGCGTTACTGTAGCAGTACTATAGAAGTCGACTGGTAGTTTCATCAGTCAACTGGTGCAGTCGACTGGGCAGTCGACTGAGAGTGAATAGAATGCTTCTGTTCGTTCGGCCAGTGTGGAGCAGTCGACTGGTACTTTTACCAGTTGACTGATATCGAGCCGTTGGGATGTAATAGTCGAATTTCCACAAGAGGGCAGTCGACTGATGGTTTTAGCAGTCGACTGGTAGGCAGGATTTTCCAACCCGTGTCCTATATAACCAAGCCTTGGGAGCTTGATTGAGGTTGATGAAATAGAGGTGATTAACCCCTATTAGTAGTTTACCTATGCCCTAGCGTTTCAAGTATTCTTGTGAGAGTTGTGGTGAGGTTTCTCCACCCACAAGGAGCTACGTGAACTAGCTGGAGTTTACCGGGGAGTCATCCACCGACAAATCGGGATCGTCCACCTTACGAGTAGCAGTGGAGTAGGAGCCCTAATATCCGAACCACGTTAAATGATCATGTAGCTTGGTTTGCATTTCTTGTCTTGTATTTAGATTAACTTTCTACTTGTTTGTTTGTATTTCCACTGCACACTAATCATTGTAGGAAGCAACGATTTGAGTGATACGCTATTCATCCCCCCCCTAGCGAATGTCAAGGTCCCAACAAGTGGTATCAGAGCAAGGTGAGCTCTTGTTGGACTAGTCGCCAAGGGAGCAAGTGCTAAAGGAAGAAGATGGAGTCGGAAGGTCCACTAGGATGGGACATCCGAATCGCACCTCCATACGAGCGCGAGGACTTCGACTATTGGAGGAAGCGCATGGAGATGTGGTTCCAGATGAATTGGAACCAATGGATTGCGTTGGAGGAACCATTTAAAGCTCCAACGGACAAGAAGGGAAAGCGTCTCCAACCTCGATATTGAACCGAGGAGCAAAGAGAACAATCGGAGACGGACAAGGAGGTAAATAGAATTTTAATTAATTTATTGCCTCCTAATGCGATATTGAATGTAGGTGAATACGAGAACGCAAGTGACCTTTGGAAAAAGGTAATTACACTTCATAAGAGTCCTACACAAATCCAAGAAGAGGAGGAGCCCAAAGAGAAGGGCTCATTGGTCCAAGAAGAGAAGAATCAATTGGATGTTGACACGGATTCAACATCTGAGGAGGAGAAGGAAGATGAGGAGGTATCATCCACATCATCAAGGGAGGAAGAAATGGAACCGTCCACATCTTCAAGTGAAGAGGAAGAAGAGTAATCCAAGGAAGAGGAGATCTTAGAAGCTCAACCCTCCACCTCAACTACCAAGAAGAGCACAAAGGACCACATCAAATGCTTTGAGTGTGGTAAGATGGGGCACTACAAGAGTAGGTGTCCTTCGCTCAAGAAGGTAAAGGAGGTAAACTCTAAACTCACTAAAGTTAATTTAGAAACTAATGTGAGTTGTAGGAAGAAGAAAAAGGAGAAGAAGCACATTAGGTATTTCACGTGTGGTGAGTGGAGACACTACCACACAAAGTACCCAAGGAAAGGAGAGCTCAAGAAATTGGCGCACTTGAAGAAGTGGGAGAAGAAGAGAGCTTCAATGGTAAGGGAGGTAAACCCTAACATGAATTTAAGTTCAAATTTAAATTCCTCCATGCATTCTAGAAATAATTTTTATTATTTACCCAAGCATAATCATGGATTTAGATATAATGATAGAAATAGGGTTAATGTAGGAGATAACCCTAGGAGACCTATTCATGCTAAATCTAGTAAGAGTAGACCTAATAAGATCCAAACCACTTTGCCAAAGGGAAGGAAAGTAGGTGAAAACCTAAGCATTAATCCCAAGAAAGGGTGACATATGCCTAGGAAGGTGGGTAGGTCTAGGGATGTCCAAGGTAGACATGTTGACATTATGGTTAGAACCCTAGTTGAAAAATCAAGCCTTGAAGGTAAAACTTGAAAAAATAGAAAAGTCCTAGAGAGGTTCATTATTGGACTTAAAGGACTTGACATGTATTTGGGTGATCAAAGACCCAAAAATATCAAATTAGGTTCATCCAAGATCAAAAGGAGGTCAAGTGCTAAGGTAGCACATAACATTGGTAAGGGAGGTGTGACCAAGGACAAGGGAGAGTCATCCAAGGCCAATAAGAAGGAATATACTAGAGTGACATATAATTATGGTAAAGATGAGGTGTCCAAGGTGAAGGATAGGAAGAAACTAACCAAAGTCAAGGTGTCTAAGGTTAAGAAGGTGAGTTTTGTAGGCCAAGTGTCACCCGAGGTGCACCGAAGTGGCCTAGCCATAGTAAATGAGTCACCTAGGGAGGTGGATAAGATTAAGAGCTCAAGAGGGAGCTCAAAGAGTATTTGGAACATATGATAAATGATCTCAAGTGAACCAATATGTGTCAAAGGGATTAGAGATGGATTTGAGTCTCTATTGTAGTTGGTTGGCACAATTGGATTAAGTTTCATGCATAAAAATATGAATTGGATTCATATTACATGAAAATTGATTTTTGATGTATAGATGTCATATAAACTAATGCAAGAGATGCATTATGGTTTAGTATAGGCAGATACATCAAGAGGAAGCCAAAACTAGGACTTTTAGTCAAGGTTCAATTGAACTATTTAGCTAGTTTTGAATTTTATGTCAATTATAAATATTTATATATATATATATATATTTCCCAATTAGACAAGGTTAAAATAAACTTCTCCATAAAATTTGAAAATTTTTGGAGGTTTGTAGAATTTCTGGTGTATTTCTGAAGTTGGTCAGAAAAGGTTGATTTTTTCATAAATAGAGTACCAGTCGACTGATAACATTGTTCACGAGCCCAGAATGTCTCTGTAAGCTCATTTTGACGATGGCAGTCGACTGGGACTTATATCAGTCGACTGATACGGTCTGAAAATATTTTTCAGCATTAGAAAATGACCAAAAGAGTAGGGAACATGTATGTAATCTTATGGGGGTTAATACATGATGTTTATGGTCATTAGAGGTCAAAAAGTCCGATAATTGAGATATTGTTGGAGCTATTTTTGATGTATGGCAAAGGGGGAGAAGTTTAGGTTTAAGTGGAAAACCTACATACCTTTGCAAGAAATCCTAACTCAAGAGGGAGCTTAGGAGAAGGGGGAGCGATTGCTCATTTATTAGCAAAGGGGGAGAAGTTTGCCTTTTATAGGGGAGCTTAAGTGAAGGGGGAGCCTAGGATTAGGTTCCATAATTTATGCATGTGTAGATTGCATATTTATTTATATTATTATTGTTTCCCTAACTTAAATGGATTGCCAAACATTAAAAAGGGAGAAATTGTTGGAGTAATCTGGGTACCCTAGGTTTTGATGCTTGGGCAAAGGTTTAAATTAGGTTTATTATTGTATTTGATATGCATTGTGAGTGTGCAGCATACAGGTACAACAAGGAAAGTCCAAGTGTGATCTTGGCAAAGGAGGAAAGTCCAAGGATGAGTCTTGGCGGTGTAAGTCCAAGCATGTAGTTTTGGCAACGTAAGTCCAAGTGTGACTTGGCAATGGACGAAGTCCCAGAGGTGCGACCTCTTGACAAAGGAAGACCCGACAACTGACAAGGTCGATGGAAGCTCTAGAAGGCAAGATGTGAAGGATGGGGAGGCATCCGAGGGATACAAGGCTGATAAAGGAGGCTAGAAGGCTAGGTCTAGGTTGGTCGGGTGAGGACGAGTGCTGAGTGAATGTACTCGAGGGTAAAATCGTAGAATTAGGTTTTACTGTAGCGTTACTGTAGCAGTTGCCTAGTGGTTTCATCAGTCGACTGGGAGCGAACAGAATGCTTCTGTTCGCTCGGCCAGTGTGGAGCAATCGACTGGTACTTTTACCAGTCGACTGGTATCAAGCCGTTGGGATATAACGGTTGAATTTCCACAAGAGGGCAGTCGACTAATGGTTTTACCAGTCGATTGGTAAGCGAGATTTTCCAACCCGTGGCCTATATAACCAAGCCTGTTGGGACCGAAAATGGAGCTAGAGGGGGGGTGAATAGCTCAGCGCGATCTTGTGCTCGTTGTTTCTTGTTTCTTCAAAGATATGCAGCGGAAAACAAATAAGAAACAAAAATACAACGCTAACAAGAGGATTTACTTGGTATCCACCTCACAAGAGGTGACTAATCCAAGGATCTATACACTCACGCACCCTCCACTAATAAAATACTCATTTACGGTAACTACCGAAGGCGGAGAAGCCCTACAAGTTCATACTACAAGAAGAAAGGGGAATGAAACAAAATATAAGCAAAAGCTTACAAGTTTGCACAAGAAAACCCTAACCCTAGTTTTCTTCTTCTCGTTGTAGATCCGCCTCTTGACTTGGAAAAACCTCCAAGAACCTTCAAGATCTGGCGTGAGAACTGTGGAGAAGTGGTTGGAGTCGCTGTAAGGATCGGAGATGAAAGCCGTGGAAATTCTACCGAGAGAGACGCTCGCCAACAGTTATACCTGCGCCAACGATCAAATCACGATCGATTGGATTGCTCCCAATCGATCGGGGAGGCTTTCGATCGATCGGTCGATCAATCCAGAGCGCCTCTGTGCTCTCGGTAATTGCCTGGATCGATCGGCTGATCGATCCAGGGCTTATCGTGTGAATCGTACCTCCCAATCGATCGCCCGATCGATCGGAGGCTCCCAATAGATCGGCTAATCGATTGGGAGGCTTTCTGTTCGCGCGACACTTCTCCCCAATCGATCCACTGATCGATTGGAAGGAGGCTTGTCGCGGGGACTCACCCAATCGATCGGCTGATCGATCCAGCTCTTGTTTTTGCCCAAAAATAAGTCCAAAGTCCCCTAACCCAACATCCGGTCAACCATGACCTGTTGGTACATCATGCCTAGCATCCGGTCACCCTTGACCTGTTAGGACTCCCTCACCAAGTGTCCGGTCAATCCCTTTGACCCACTTAGACTTTTCTCCTCGTGCCAAGTGTCCGGTCAATCCCTTTGACATACTTGGGCTTCCCAACACCAGATGTCTGATCAACCTTAATCCATCTAGATTTCCTGTGCCTGGCTTCACTCACCACGACTTTCACCTAGCTTCACTCACTAGGATTTTCCTTCTGCCTAGCTTCACTCACTAAGACTTTCACCTGGCTTCACTCACCAGGATTTTCCTTCTGCCTGACTTCACTTACCAGGACTTTCACATTTTTCCTGGCTTCACTCACCAGGACTTTCCATCTGCCTAGCTTCACTCATCAGGACTTTCACCTAGCTTCACTCACTAGGATTTTCCTTCTGCCTAACCTCCCAGTTAGGACTTTCACCTGGCTTCATTCATCAGGATTTTCCAGTCAAGTATCCAGTCAACCTTGACCTACTTGACTCTCCTTCACAATCTCACCACATGAGCAATTGCACCTGCAATCTCCATGTCTTGTCTTCATGTGTTGTCAAATATTGAAACTCAAACATCAAGACTCGAGCTTGACCCAATTCAAGCTCAGTCAACTAGGTCAACCTTGACCTAGGGAATATTATACCAACAATCTCCTCCTTTTTTATATTTGACAATACCACTTGTAAGTTAGGCTAATCTCATAACCTCATCTTCCTTCATGCCAATATGAGAATGATGGTTTCCTTCATTCTTCTCCTTTCCTAGAGGGCAAACTTCCTCTTTAGGTAATGAAAGTCTAACTTAACTACACATTCTCCCCTTATTGGCACACATCAAAAACTCTCTCCTTGAAGAGTTATCCAACGTTGTTGACAACTTCACTCGTTGTTCACAACACAATAACGAAGGTCTCATACCCTTCATTATTCTAAACGCTCATCCTTGAGCATATACCACTTGGTATATTCACACACGATTCAAATGAAGGTCTCATACCCTTCATTGTCATCAAATGCTCATCTGTGAGCAAACACTACATCAATAATGAAGATATCCACTCTTCATTACATTCAAACGCCCAACCTTGAGCATTTTTGCTAAAGAAGGTTAACCACCTTCCAAGGTGTATGAAAAATAAATTTTCATGTTCTTTAAGAGTAACTCCCCCTAAAGAGATGCACGTAACTTCTGTCATTGCACCAACAATGACTTGGAATCCCTAAACCTTTAGGAAACCCAAATTTAGAAGTTTTGAGGTCCAAAAATTCAATATTGAAACCAAACCTCCACCTAAACCTCTACTTGGTCTGTCTTAACCAATCCATCCTTGTTTTCATCATGAAAACTCCCCCTAAATGTATACAAATGTGTTTTGAGGGGTCCCAATCGATTGGAGTTGGGTCCCAATTGATTGAACCCTGTTGAATCGATCCACTGATCGATTCAGACTACGTGGATCGATCGGCTGATCGATCCAGCGACCTTCTACGCGTGAGAAAAATCCTCTCAATCGATCACCCGATCGATTGAGGCACTTCAATCGATCGGGTGATCGATTGAAGCACTGAAAAATTGAAATTCAATTTCAGTGAATTTCAGAAAGCCCTAGAAAATTCTATAAAATTCGAAAAATCATGAAAATTGTTGTGAACATTATTTAGGGCATATATTATCATGGAAAAATAGTTTTCTAAGAAAACACTTCATATTTCCAAAATTGACACAAACTAGAAAACTTGTAAAAACTTTAGTGTTTTCTTCTAGTTTGTGTCTAACTTTTCAATGATGAGTACTATCAAAAGATAGTCTTCACCAAGGTTTTCCAAAAGAGATGACTAATCCAAGGATCCACACACTCACGCACCCTCCACTAATAAAACACTCCTTTACGGTAACTACTGAAGGCGGAGAAGCCATACAAGTTCACACTACAAGAAGAAAGGGGAAGGAAACAAAATATAAGCAAAAGCTTACAAGTTTGCACAAGAAAATCCTAACCCTAGCTTTCTTCTTCTCGTTGTAGATCCGCCTCTTGACTTGGAAATGTTAGGATGTATACTAAAAGCCTAGCTTTTGGTATAAACATTTATCTAGAAATAAGAATCACATTGGTCAAATGTCTACATTTATGATAAATGTAGTTGCTCAATTAATTTATATTGAAGATAACATGGTGTGTGGTGTCATACACAGAAGATCATGTTATCGATTCCTTATAAATTATAAACAGTAGCTCACGACCAAGATGGAAAGGAACAAACCATTGGAAGGTCGTAGTGTAATTAGGTATTAGTTTATCTTAACTATATAATTACACTAGTACACTTAGAGTGTATTGAGTAGGACAATTTGAGTTCATTTCTTTTATACTGACTTTATAAAGAAACAAAGACCTCAGTTATTATGGAAGTGTGTGCTCTTAATCCTAATATAATAACAAGCACATATATTTGATATTTATTTCTTTAATTTATCAATGGGTGAGATTTAGTTCGATGAATCAATAAGCCCGATAAGTTGGGAAATGATATCACTTATAGTGTGTATTGTTGATTATAGAAGGAAAATATGTCCTAGAGATACTAGGTTGAGAATGTCCCCAAGAGGAGCTCAAAAGGATTGTCATGTTAAACCCTGCAGGTGGACTTAGTCCGACATGACGATGAAGTTGAGTGGTACTACTCTTGGAGCTAGATATTAATTAAGTGAGTTGTCAGTAACTTACTTAATTAGTGGACATTTGTTATCTTAAACACAGGGAGACTAACACACTCATAATAAGAAGGAGCCCAAAAATATAATTTGGGATTGGTGCGGTAGTTCAATAATAATTCTCTAGTGGAATGAATTATTATTGATAAAATTAAGTTGTGTGTTAAGGCGAACACGGGATGCTTAATTTTATCGGGAGACCAAAACCAATTCCTCCTCTCGGTCCCTATCGTAGCCTCTTAATTATAGAGTACTATACCCACCTATACCCACCTTCTTACACATCCTATAAGGGGCCGGCCAAGCTAGCTTGGAGACCAAGGTAGGGCCGGCCATGTTTTGGTTCATGGGTGAATTCATGTGGTCGGCCCTAGCTTGAATTCAAGCTTAGGTGGCCGGCCCTATTAAAATAAAAAGGAATTTTATTTTTTAAATTTTTCTTATGTGGATAACATGATTTAAAAGAGAGTTTAAAAATTTAAATCTTTCCTTTTATAAGATTCTACAAAAGATTAAGAGAAGAGTTAAATCTCTTTCCTTATTTGTAGATTAAAAGGTTGATTTTAATTTTGGTAAAAACTTTCCTTTTAATCATGTTCATGATTTAAAAGAGAGTTTAAAAATTAAATATCTCTTTTATAAAGCTTCTATAAAGATTAAGGAAAGATTAGATATCTTTCCTTATTTGTAGATTGGAAGAGATTTTAATTTTTTAAAGATAACTTTCTTTTTATCCACATGTTTAAAAGAAATATTTTAATTTATAAAATTTCCTTTTTATTGACCATCATGAAGGGAAAAATTATTAGAGAAATTTTTTATAAAATTTCCGGAAACAAATTAGGAAAGTTTTAATTCTTGATTGAATTAAATTTCCTTTGCTTGGTTTAAAGTGGCCGGCCACATTGTTGATGAGAAAAAAATTATTTTTAATTAAATAAATTTTCCTTATCAATGGCAAAAGAATTAAGGAAATTTTTATTTAAATTTCCTTATTTGCCAAGGCCAAGGATTATAAAAGAGAGGGTAGAGGTGCCTTCATGGCTAACAACTCTATTATTTTTCCTCTCTCTTTTTCTTCCTTGGTGTGGCCGGCCATCCTCTCCTCCTTTCTTCTCTTTGATGGCCGAACCTCATCCTTCTTGTGGAGACTCATATGGTGGCCGGATCAAGTTTAGAGAAGAAGAAGAAGGAGGAGAGAAAGAAAGCTTTGTTTCTAACATCCCTTAGAGCATGGTGGTGGTGGCCGAACCTCTTCATCCTAGAAGAAGTTTTGATGGCCGAAACTTGCAAGGAAGAAGAAGGTGCTTGGTGGTTCTCATCTCGGAAGATCGTTGCCCACACAACGTCCGAGGTTAGAAGAGGAATACAATAGAAGATCAAGAGGTCTTTTTAAAAGGTATAACTAGTATTTTTCCTTTCCGCATCATACTAGTTATTTTTGGAAATAATACCAAATACAAGAGGCATACGATTTTAGTGTTTCGAATTTGTTTTCGATATAGTGTTCTTTTGTTTTTCTTTTCCTTGTGATTTGATTGTTCTTTTCGGTTGACCTAAAGTTATTTTAGGAAATTAAATATTAGCTTTCCATAAAAGGTTTTGTCTAGTCGGTGGTGGTTGCTCCCATATCCAAGAAGGTCATGTGCCTCGCCACGTCAGTACTGGGAACCAATTATGGAAATTAATATTTAATGGAATTAATAACTTAAGGTGATTTGGATCGAACGTGTTAAGTTCCGAAGGAGATCCAAGTCTAAACCTAAAAGAACAAATAGATTAAGTTTTGGATCAAACATGTTAAGTTCCGCAGGCGATCCAATATTTAATTTAAAAGAACACATGGTAGCTAGGAAAAGGTTCAGACCTTTGTACAAAATTTTGTATAGTGGAACCTCTAGGTTTTCTGAGTAGCAACCAACAATTGGTATCAGAGCTAGGATTTTGCCTCTGTGTATTTGGTATTAGGTTAATTATGCACATGTCATACATAATTTAGGCAGGTTAATAATAGGATGTGCTAACTTTGTGGATGCAGGATCTAACTATTATGGCTTTTAATTATTATGTGTGTGATTGGACCCTTGGACATGTCAAGGGCATTTATATGTGTGTGCATAATTGTATTAAAATACAGCAGGAGCTGTATTTAGTTTTATTAGGATTTTATTTTTGATCTAAATATATGTACATTCCTTTTATGGAATATAGGATCAAAATGTAAAATTCTATTTATGTCGCGGATCAAATCTTGCAAAGCGTAGAACTTTCTAAGGACCAGAGGCGCAGCGGAACTAGGAGCAAGATGGAGGCGACATCTAGACCCGGTGGCGGTGGCCAAATATGGCAGCAGCTTGGGATGACAACACACGGAGGACAATTAGAGATAAAAGTCATAATAGTTGAAAATTAGATTTTCTATTTATTGCTTTTATATTGTGCTGTGTGTGCATGTTAGTTTACAAGTTTAGTAGGCTAGCATAGTTAAAAATTCTTCATTTATAAATAACTAAGTGGGAGAGGGATTTTTAAGTAAATCTCATGGTCTCCATTACTGGTTTGTAAGTGATGCAAACAAGCTTGCGCGTTGGCTCTGAGTGCCTTTCTCCATAACGGATGAGCTTGTTTGCAGATCACTAGAACAGACTTCCATTTTTGGATGACTATAGGAAGTTAATTAAGAGCGTGTGATCTTCCCCAATGGAAGGGGCATAATCTTATTAATGGACTTAGTGTCAAGTAATGGTATACACTTAGACACATCTAATAGTATCCTCCCCATCGGAGTCACTGCTATTATTTGTGTGACCAAATGAAACCAACTATTAATTTGTCATAAAACTAGGTTGACAAGATAATAAAATTAAAGGGTTAAAACCCCTCTTACAAATGATTGATTTTGTATACGTCCACACTAACGTGGCATACAAAATTAACGGTGTTTGAGATAATTTTATTTGTCATGAAGTTACGTTGACAAGATAGTTAATGGGTAAAACCCTCCTCTTATAAATGTTGATTTTGTATACGTCCACACTAACGTGGCATGCAAAATTCACGGTGTTTTGAGATGTTGGTAAATTTAAATAGTATTGTTAGAGGAATCAATATTATTTTAAATTTAGAGTCTTGACCAAATATTTGATTAAAGATAGACCAACTATTAATTTTATTCGTCATAAAGTAAGGTTGACGAGATAATAAAATTAAATGATAAAATTTCCTCTTTGAATTTGTATACGCCCACACTAACGTGGCATACAAAATTCATGGGGATTTTTTAAGGAGTTGGTCTTAACCAAATATTTTTATGATTCTTAGGATGATGGTCAATCCCTAGCTGATATACTTTAGGATAGACTTAGTGGTCCCAATTATAATTGATTGGAAATAGGATTTGGACATTAAGGTAGACTGTCCTCTTAGAACTAAGAACAATATAGGTGTATTTTATTCATTAGTTGATACATGTTTAGTGGAGTTATCTACCGGTACCTGGTGTGTAGATATGGGAGCCACTTATCATGTCTGCAATTCATTGCAGGGTTCCAGGAAACCTGACAACTAAATGAAAATAAAAAAAAAACACCGTCCACATGGGCACTACTGCAAAAGTAGCAGCTGTTGCAGTGGGAGAGGTTTATTCTCTAATAGGAATAAAATTTGGATTATTAGGAATTGCCTTTACATACTAAGTTTAGAAAGAACCTGATTTAAGTTTCTAAACTATTATAGAATAGATATTGTGTCTATTTTGATAACAAAGTTGTTATCAAGAAAAATAGGCAAGTTATCTATTCTGGTATGATGGTTGACAATTTATAATCCAATAACTCCCACGATGCAACAAATGGAAATTAGTAACACATCTTCTAACTTAAGAGAAAGCAACCTTCAAAAATGAACCAATTATATCTTTGACATCTAAGGCTAGGTTATATTAACTTAAGTAGGATTCATTGGTAGCTGATGAACTTTTGGGTTCATTAGTAGTGAAAATCTTTCCAACCTGCGAGTCTTACTTGGAAGGAAAATAACCAAGGAGCTTTTAAGTCTAAGGGGTATGGAGCCAAAGATATATAGGAATTGGTTCATTCTGATTTGTGTGATCCTATGACTATCCAGACAAAAAGGTATTTTCAAATATCTCGTCTATTTTATAGACAACTATTTGAGATACGGATATATTTACTTGATGTGCCGCAAGTCTAAGTGCTTTGATTAGTTCAAAGAGTACGAGGCTGATGTGGAGAAACGTCAAAGTAAACGTATCAAGACACTACGGTGAGATCGTAGTGGCAAGTACCTTTTTGGGAGAATTTAGGAGTCACTTATCAGAAGTAGGGATTCAATCCCAACTAACAACACCTGGTATACCCCAACAGAATGGTGTAAAAAAAGGAAGGTATAAGACTCTTATGAAAATAAGTAGATTAATGATGAGTTATTTAGAAAATTACCAAATTCATTTTAAGGATATACTCTGAAAACGGAAGTGAACATAGTACCTTCCAAAGTCAAAACTCTCTACTCATATAGAATTGCTGAATAGCCGTAAGCCTATTTTGAAGCATATTCGGGCTCGGGTAGTCCAGCACATATGCTGAAGAGAGACAATGATAAGTTGGACAGGAATTCACTTGTTTGTGAATTATCCTATAGAAATGAAAGTAGGTTTATAGTCTTAAAAATCAGAAGGTCATTGATAGTATCAATGACCGATTTTTAGAAAAAGACTATGTAATAAACCAAGTGCCCATAAGTAAATTTGTTCTTACGGAAATAATAAAAGACATGTCTAATCTAGTACCAACTGTACAAGATGAGATACCACAAGGAAACTGCAACACGTATCACAAATGATACACAATTGCAAAAAGTGTCTCATCGTAGTGGGAGGGTTGTTAGGCAACCTAAAAAGATTCATGTTTTGGGAGAGTTTTTGGACTCGATCCCTGGAGGACATGAACCTGATCTCCGGACATATGACGAAGCACTCCAAGATAAAAATACAGCATCTTGGCAAAGAGTAAATGAATAAAAGAATTAGAATATATGTATTCTAATAAAATCTGGAAGCTTGTAGAACCACCAAAAAGGTGTAAAAGCCTTTAGGTGTAAAAAGTTCTATAATAGGAAAAGAGGGATAGACAGAAAGGTAGAAACTTTCAAAGCAAGGCTTGATGAAGAGGAAACTTTTTCACTGGTAGCCATGCATAAGTCTATTCAGATTCTTTTATCTATTTAGCAAGTGGATGTCAAGACAGCATTCCTTAATGGAAGTCTTGAAGAAAGCATCCATATAAAGCAACCATAAGGGTTCATTGCAAAGGGCTAAGAGCATCTTGTGTGTAAGCTTAATCAGTCTATGGACTGAGGCAAAGCTTCAAGATTTTAGAACATCCGGTTTATCAAAGTAATCCAGACCTATGGATTTATTTAGTAACCGGATAAGTCTTGTGTATACAAAAGGTGTGATGGAAGCGTGGTGGTATTTCTTGTACTATACGTAGAAAACATTTTTGGTAGTTGAAAATAATATCAAAATGTTGTCAGAAGTAAGGGTATGATTGTCCAAACAATTCGATATAAAGGACTTGGGAGAATGTATATATTCTTGAGATCGAAGTAATAAGGGATCGCAAGAAAAGAATATTTTACTTATCCCAAGCTTCATACATCAGAAAAATCCTTGCTTGTTTTAAGCATGCAAAACTCCAAGAAAGGTTTCTTACCTTTACAGGATGGATAACTTTATCTAAAGATATGTCTCTGTAGACATCAAAGGAGATAAAGGAAATAAAGGCAGTTCTTTATGCTTCGGCTATCGAAAGCCTAAAGTATGTTATGCACAAGATCAGAAATCTGTTTTGCCAAGGGCATAGTTAGCAGATATCAAAGTAACCCTGGACAAGGACAGTAGACTGCAGTAAAGCATATATTGAAGTACCTTAGAGGCACTAGAGATTATATGCTAGCTTACAAGGCAGTTAATTTGGCCCCTGTGGGTTGCATGGATTTTGACTTCCAATCGGATAGGGACAATAATAAGTCAACCTCGGGGTTTTGTGTTTACTTTAGGAGGTAAAGTCATAATTATGGAAGAGTGATAAGCATAGGTGTTTTTCTAGATTCCACCATAGAAGCTTAGTATATGGCAAGCCTTTAAGGTAGCCATAAAAGCTAAATGACTCAATAACCTCAAGATAGACTTAGATATGATTTCTGGTTTGTCCAAAAATTATTACAATTTATTGTAATAATATTGGTGCAGTAACAAACTCGAAGAAACCATAAGTCTATAAGGCAAGTAAACACAATAGAGCGCAAGTACCACCCAATACGAGAAATCGTATAAACGAGGAGAAGTTGTTGCCACCTAGATTGCATCAGGTGATGACCTATAGATCCTTTCACTAAGGTCCTTAAGGCAAGAGCTTTTGATGGGCATGTTGAAGGGTTGGGAATCAGATGTATGGCAGTAGATATAGCAGCTTAGTCTTTTAGTATAAGTGGGAGATTGTTAGGATGTATACTAAAAGCCTAGCTTTTGGTATAAACATTTATCTAGAAATAAGAATCACATTGGTCAAATGTCTACATTTATGATAAATGTAGTTGCTCAATTAATTTATATTGAAGATAACATGGTGTGTGGTGTCATACACAGAAGATCATGTTATCGGTTCCTTATAAATTATAAACAGTAGCTCATGACCAAGATGGAAAGGAGCAAACCATTGGAAGGTCGTAGTGTAATTAGGTATTAGTTTATCTTAACTATATAATTACACTAGTACACTTAGAGTATATTGAGTAGGACCATTTGAGTTCATTCCTTTTATACTGACTTTATAAAGGAACAAAGACCTCAGTTATTATGGAAGTGTGTGCTCTTAATCCTAATATAATAACAAACACATATATTTGATATTTATTTCTTTAATTTATCAATGGGTGAGATTTAGTTCGATGAATCAATAAGCCCGATAAGTTGGGAAATGATATCACTTATAGTGTGTATTGTTGATTATAGAAGGAAAATATGTCCTAGAGATACTAGGTTGAGAATGTCCCCAAGAGGAGCTCAAAAGGATTGTCATGTTAAACCCTGCAGGTGGACTTAGTCCGACATGACGATGAAGTTGAGTGGTACTACTCTTGGAGCTAGATATTAATTAAGTGAGTTGTCAGTAACTTACTTAATTAGTGGACATTTGTTATCTTAAACACAGGGAGACTAACACACTCATAATAAGAAGGAGCCCAAAAATGTAATTTGGGATTGGTGCGGTAGTTCAATAATAATTCTCTAGTGGAATGAATTATTATTGATAAAATTAAGTTGTGTGTTCGGGGCGAACACGGGATGCTTAATTTTATCGGGAGACCAAAACCAATTCCTCCTCTCGGTCCCTATCGTAGCCTCTTAATTATAGAGTACTATACCCACCTATACCCACCTTCTTACCCATCCTATAAGGGGACGGCCAAGCTAGCTTGGAGACCAAGGTAGGGCTGGCCATGTTTTGGTTCATGGGTGAATTCATGTGGCCGGCCCTAGCTTGAACTCAAGCTTAGGTGGCCGGCCCTATTAAAATAAAAAGGAATTTTATTTTTTAAATTTTTCTTATGTGGATAACATGATTTAAAAGAGAGTTTAAAAATTTAAATCTTTCCTTTTATAAGATTCTACAAAAGATTAAGAGAAGAGTTAAATCTCTTTCCTTATTTGTAGATTAAAAGGTTGATTTTAATTTTGGTAAAAACTTTCCTTTTAATCATGTTCATGATTTAAAAGAGAGTTTAAAAATTAAATATCTCTTTTATAAAGCTTCTATAAAGATTAAGGAAAAATTAGATATCTTTCCTTATTTGTAGATTGGAAGAGATTTTAATTTTTTAAAGATAACTTTCTTTTTATCCACATGTTTAAAAGAAATATTTTAATTTATAAAATTTCCTTTTTATTGACCATCATGAAGGGAAAAATTATTAGAGAAATTTTTTTAAAATTTCCGGAAACAAATTAGGAAAGTTTTAATTCTTGATTGAATTAAATTTCCTTTGCTTGGTTTAAAGTGGCCGGCCACATTGTTGATGAGAAAAAAATTATTTTTAATTAAATAAATTTTCCTTATCAATGGCAAAAGAATTAAGGAAATTTTTATTTAAATTTCCTTATTTGCCAAGGCCAAGGATTATAAAAGAGAGGGTAGAGGTGCCTTCATGGCTAACAACTCTATTATTTTTCCTCTCTCTTTTTCTTCCTTGGTGTGGCCGGCCATCCTCTCCTCCTTTCTTCTCTTTGATGGCCGAACCTCATCCTTCTTGTGGAGACTCATATGGTGGCCGGATCAAGTTTAGAGAAGAAGAAGAAGGAGGAGAGAAAGAAAGCTTTGTTTCTAACATCCCTTAGAGCATAGTGGTGGTGGCCGAACCTCTTCATCCTAGAAGAAGTTTTGATGGCCGAAACTTGCAAGGAAGAAGAAGGTGCTTGGTGGTTCTCATCTCGGAAGATCGTTGCCCACACAACGTCCGAGGTTAGAAGAGGAATACGATAGAAGATCAAGAGGTCTTTTTAAAAGGTATAACTAGTATTTTTCCTTTCCGCATCATACTAGTTATTTTTGGAAATAATACCAAATACAAGAGGCATACGATTTTAGTGTTTCGAATTTATTTTCGATATAGTGTTCTTTTGTTTTTCTTTTCCTTGTGATTTGATTGTTCTTTTCGGTTGACCTAAAGTTATTTTAGGAAATTAAATATTAGCTTTCCATAAAAGGTTTTGTCTAGTCGGTGGTGGTTGTTCCCATATCCAAGAAGGTCATGTGCCTCGCCACGTCAGTACTGGGAACCAATTATGGAAATTAATATTTAATAGAATTAATAACTTAAGGTGATTTGGATCGAACGTGTTAAGTTCCACAGGAGATCCAAGTCTAAACCTAAAAGAAAAATAGATTAAGTTTTGGATCAAACATGTTAAGTTCCGCAGGCGATCCAAAATTTAATTTAAAAGAACACATGGTAGCTAGGAAAAGGTTCAGACCTTTGTACAAAATTTTGTACAGTGGAACCTCTAGGTTTTCCGAATAGCAACCAACAGGAAAAACCTCCAAGAACCTTCAAGATCTGGCGTGAGAACTGTGGAGAAGTGGCTGGAGTCGCTGTAAGGATCGGAGATGAAAGCCGTGGAAGTTCTGCCGAGAGAGACGCTCGCCAACAGCTATATCCTGCGCCAACGGTCAAATCACGATCGATTGGATTACTCCCAATCGATCGGGGAGGCTTTGGATCGATCGGTCGATCGATCTAGAGCGCCTCTGTGCTCTCGGGAATTGCCTGGATCAATCGGCTGATCGATCCAGGGCTTATCGTGCGAATCGTACCTCCCAATCGATCGCCCGATCGATCGGAGGCTCCCAATTGATCGACTGATCGATTGGGAGGCTTTCTGTTCGCGCGACACTTGTCCCCAATCGATCCACCGATCGATTGGGAGGAGGCTTGTCGTGGGGACTCACCCAATCGATCGGTTGATCAATCCAGCTCTTGTTTTTGCTCAAAAATAAGTCCAAAGTCCCCTAACCCAACATCCGGTCAACCATGACCTGTTGGTACATCATGCCTAGCATCCGGTCACCCTTGACCTGCTAGGACTCCCTCACCAAGTGTCCGGTCAATCCCTTTGATCCACTTGGACTTTTCTCCTCGTGCCAAGTGTCCGGTCAATCCCTTTGACCTACTTGGGCTTCCCAACACCAGATGTCTGATCAACCTTGATCCATCTAGATTTCCTGTGCCTGACTTCACTCACCAGGACTTTCACCTAGCTCCACTCACTAGGATTTTCCTTCTGCCTAGTTTCACTCACTAGGACTTTCACCTGGCTTCACTCACTAGGATTTTCCTTCTACCTGGCTTCACTTACCAGGACTTTCACATTTTGTCTGGCTTCACTCACCAGGACTTTCCATCTGCCTAGCTTCACTCACCAGGACTTTCACCTAGCTTCACTCACTAGGATTTTCCTTCTGCCTAGCCTCCCAGTTAGGACTTTCACCTGGCTTCATTCACCAGGATTTTTCAGTCAAGTATCCAATCAACCTTGACCTACTTGACTCTCCTTCACAATCTCACCACATGAACAATTGCACCTGCAATCTCCATGTCTTGTCTTCATGTATTGTCAAACATTGAAACTCAAACATCAAGACTCGAGTTTGACCCAATTCAAGCTCAATCAACTAGGTCAACCTTGACCTAGGGAATATTGCACCAACAAAGCCTTGGGAGCTTGGTTGAGGTTGACTAAATAGATGTGGTTAACCTCTATTAGTAGTCTACCTGTGCCCTAGCATTTCAAGTGTTCTTGTGAGAGTTGTGGTGAGGTTTCCCCACCCACAAGGAGCTATGTGAGCTAGCCGGAGTTTGTCGGGGAGTCATCCACTGAAGGATCAGGATCGTCCACCTTACGGATAGTCGTAGAGTAGGAGGCTTGATCTCCGAACCACGTTAAATGATCATGTAGCTTAGTTTGCATTTCTTGTCTTGTATTTATATTAGCTTTCTACTTGTTTGTTTGTATTTCCACTGCACACTAACCATTGTAGGAAGAGATGATTTGAGTGAGGCGTTATTCACCCCCCCCCCCCCCTCTAGCGAACGTCAAGGTCCCAACACCATGGATGCCCACAAAGTGTTCTTCGGAAAGGCATTAAGTGCATACCTTATGACGTCATGGTTCTCCACTTTCTGCCCGATCGTGTGGAGTATATTCAACAGGTCTTGAATTCACGCATGAAGCTGGCTAGCTGTCTCTCCTTCCTGCATTTTGATGTTATATAATTTATTAAAGAGTAGATCACGCTTACTTACCTTTGTGTCAGACGTGCCCTCGTACAGCTCGATCAGTTTTTCCCACAGCTCTTTCGCGCTTGAGAATGGGTCGACTCGATTTAGCTCCTCCTTTGTTAGTCCACATTGGAGGGTGCAGGTTGCTTTGGCATTGGCCTCGACCTTCTTAATTATGCTAGCGTCCCAATTCACGCATAATACCGATTTTCCCGAGCCGTCGAGTGGAAGTTTGATCCCAGTCTTGATGATCATCCACACCTCAAACTAGGTTTGGAGGTATGACTCCATTCGACCCTTCTAGTAGCTGAAGTCCTCATTGGTGAAGAGCGGAGGGCGGGTTGTGCTGTAGCCTTCTTGATGGGCCATTGATCAAAATATCTTGCACACACACAAAAACAAAAAACTTGTTCCAAGACTCAGTCTTGGATTAGTAGTGTGGGATTAAAAAATTAAAATATGAGCTCGAGTGGTGTTGCACCAACTTCGAGGAAAAAATTTGATTACTAAAAAACTAGATCCGAAGGCGGCAATCTTACCGATTCTAAAAAACTAAAAGTTACCACAAAAAAAATGCTTGATTAGTGGTTGCACAAAGTCAAAGCTACCCCACCCTGATACCAATTGTTGGATCGAAAGTGCTAGAGGGGGGTGAATAACGCTCGTGGCTTTCACTTTCGTTTTGGAAAACTTTCGAGTAAACACAGCGGAAAAGTAAACAATGCAAACACCAAGGATTTTTTACTTGGTTCGGAGCCTGGGGCGACTCCTACTCCAAGGCCCACGCTCGTTGAGCATTTACTTTGGGCAATCACTATAAGCACAGAAATTCTTTACAATTTAAGTACAATATAAGAGCAATATAAATAGTAAAATTTATACCGACAACAAAAAATAATAAGTTTGAAGCTCTTGGTCGTCGGGATCTTGCTATAGCTTTTTTGGATCATCTTTTGAGCAGCACGGAGAAGACAGATTGCAATTTCGTTGTTCTTGTTAGTTGTTACTCGAGACTGCCTTTTATAGCCTGTGGAGGGCACCCTGAAGCTCCATGAGGGTGCCTCCGACCCGCCGAGTCAACCGCGTGCAGATAAGCTTCTGATCTCCACTGCTTATCTGCTCGAGGGCGCCTCCAACCGCATGGAGGGTGCCCTCAAGCTCCATGAGGGCGCCCTCGCGCCTTGCTGCGAGATTGCTGTTGGAATGTATACTGAAAGCCTAAGCTTTTGTAAACATTTATTTTGAATAAAGAATCACATTTGGTCAAATTGTCTACATTTAGTTGTAGTTGTTCAATTAATTTATATTGTAGATAACATAGTATGTGGTGCCACATACAAAAGAGGATGTTATTAGTACCTTATAAATTATAAACAGTAGCTCACAACCAAAATGGAAAGGAACAAACCATTGGAAGGTCGTAGTGTAATTAGGTATAAGTTTATCTTGACTATATAATTACACTAGTACACTTAGAGTGTATTGAGTAAGACCATTAGAGGTCGTTTCTTTTATACTGACTTTATAAAAGAACAAAGACCTCAGTTATTATGGAAGTGTGTACTCTTAATCCTAATATAATAACAAACACATATATTTGATATTTATTTCTTTAATTTATCAATGGGTGAGATTTAGTTCGATAAATCAATAAGCTCGATAAGTTGGGAAATGATATTACTTATAGTGTGTGTTGTTGATTATAGAAGGAAACTGTGTCCTAGTAATCTAGGTTGATAATATCCCCAAGATGAGCTCATAAAGATTGTCATGTTAAACCCTGCAGGTGGACTTAGTCCGACATGACGATAAGGTTGAGTGGTACTATTCTTGGATTAAGATATTAATTAAATGAGTTATCAGTAACTCACTTAATTAGTGGACATTCGACATCTTAAACACAGGGAGACTAACACACTCATAATAAGAAGGAGCCCAAAAATGTAATTTGGGATTGGTGCGGTAGTTCAATAATAGTTCTCTAGTGGAATGAATTATTATTGATAAAATTAAGTTGTGTGTTCAGGGCGAACACGGGATGCTTAATTTTATCGGGAGACCAAAACCAATTCCTCCTCTCGGTCCCTATCGTAGCCTCTTATTTATAGAGTACTATACCCACCTATACCCACCTTCATACCCATGATAAGGGGGCCGGCCAAGCTAGCTTGTGGTTCAAGCTAGGGTCGGCCAAGCCTTGGTTCATGGGTGGCCGGCCCTAGCTTGAACCCAAGCTTAGGTGGTCGGCCCCCATTAAATTTAAAAGAACACATGGTAGCTAGGAAAAGGTTCAGACCTTTGTACAAAATTTTTGTACAGTGGAACCATTAGGTTTTCCGAGTAGCAACCAACAATTAGTATCAGAGCTAGGGTTTTGCCTCTGTGTATTTGGTATTAGTTTAATTATGCACATGTCATACATAATTTAGGCAGTTTAATAGTAGGATGTGCTAACTTTGTGGATGCAGGATCCAACTATTATGGCTTTTAGTTATTATGTGTGTGATTGGACCCTTGGACATGTCAAGGGCATTTATATTTGTGTGCATGATTGTATTATAAAATACAACAGGAGCTGTATTTAGTTTTTATTAGGATTTTATTTTTGATCTAGTTACATGTACATTCCTTTTATAGAATATAGGATCGATGGATGTAAATTTTTATTTTATGTTCGATCTAATTTACATGTACATTCCTTCGAGGAATATAGGATCGAAAAATATAAAATTCTATTTATGTCGCGGATCGAATCTTGCAAGGCGTGGAACCTTTTTGAGGACCAGAGGCGCAGCGGAACAAGGAGCAAGATGGATGCGACAGCTAAACCCGGTGGCGGTGGCCAAATATGGCAGCAGTTTGGGATGACAACACACGGAGGACAACCATAGATAAAATCCATAATAGTTGAAAATTAGATTTTCTATTTATTGCTTTTATATTGTGCTGTGTGTGCATGTTAGTATACATGTTTAGTAGGCTAGCATAGTTAAAATTCCTCATTTATAAATAACTAAGTGGGAGAGGGATTTTAAATAAATTCCACGGTCTCCATTACTGGTTTGTAAGTGATGCAAACAAGCTTGCGCGTTGGCTTTGAGTGCCTTCCTCCATATCGGATGAGCTTGTTTGTGGATCACTAGAACAAACTTCCATTTAGGATGACTATAGGAAATTAATTAAGAGCGTGTGATCTTCCCCATCGGAAGGGACACAATCTTATTAATGGACTTAGTGTCAAGTAATGGTATACACTTAGGCACATCTAATAGTATCCTCCCCATCGGAGTCACTGCTATTATTTGTGTGACCAAAGGATACCAACTATTAATTTTATTTGTCAAAAAGTTAGGTTGACAAGATAATAAAATTAATGGTTTAAAACCCTCCTTTTACAAATGCTGAATTTGTATACGTCCACACTATCGTGGCATACAATATTCGCGGTGTTTTGAGGTGTTGGTTAATTTAAAATAGTATTGTTTGAGGAATCAATATTATTCTAAATTTAGAGCTCTGACCAAAAGTTATTTGTGATTCTTATGATGACTTTCAACCCACTGTCCATCATACTACAACAGAATAGACTTACTGGTCATAACTACATAGATTGGAAAAGGAACCTGGACATTGTTCTTACTGCTGAAAGATATAAGTTTGTACTGACTGAGCCTTGTCCTGATGCACTCACTGGTGAATCTACCCAAGAGGAGATTGAATATCATAGGAAATGGGTAAAGGCAGATGAGATGGCGCGGTGTTACATTTTGGCTTCAATGTCAAATGTATTGCAACATCAACGTCAAGATTTACCAACAGCTTATGATATTATGAACAATCTCAAGGAACTCTTTGGTCATCAGGATCGGGCTTCTAGACAAGAAGTCATGAGAAAGATAATGACAGCCACCATGCAAGAGGGTACTCCTGTGAGAGATCATATCCTAAAGATGATGACTTATCTGAACGAAATACAGATCCTTGGAGGAGAAATTGATGGGGAAACCCAGATCGATATGATCCTCCAAACACTACCTAGAAGTTTTGAGCAATTCCGCCTGAATTACAATATGAACAAAAGGGTATATTCATTGGCGGAACTACTGACAGAACTTTAGTCAGCATAATTCTCATATTCACTATGCTGAAAATGGTTCTACTTCTAAACCGAAAGGAAAGAAGAAGAAGAAACAAGTTGGTCCAGCAAAGAAAGTGAATAAATCTCAGAGTACATGATCTAAAGCTGGAATGAAGAAGCCGAAGGGCAAGTGCTTCATCTGCAAGCAGTCAGGGCATTGGAAGGCAGACTATCCTCGTAGGAATCAAAGCAACAAAGGTATATCCCATGCTCTAGTTGTTGAAACATGTTTAGCGGTGTTATCTACCAGCACCTGGTGTGTAGATACGGGAGCCACTGATCATGTCTGCAATTCCTTGCAAGGGTTCCAGGAAACCCGACGACTATCTGAAGGAGAGATTACCGTCTACATGGGCAATGCTACTAAGGTAGCGGCTGTTGCAGTGGGAGACGTCTACTTATCTTTTAATAGATATAGAAATTTGGTTTTAAGAAATTATCTTTATGTACCCAGTTTTAGAAAGAATTTAATTTTAGTTTCTAAACTGTTTCTAGATGGATATTCAGTTTCCTTTAGTAACGATGTAGTTATTAAGAGAAATAAAGTGATTATCTGTTCTGGTGCATTAGTTGGCAATTTGTATACTTTAAATCCAATTTCTTCCACAAAGAAAAACATGGAAATTTATAACTCATCTTCTAACTCTAATAAGAGAAAAGAACCTTCGGAAATGAACCAAGCATATCTTTGGCATCTAAGGCTTGGTCATATTAACTTAAGTAGGATTCAGAGGCTTATAGCCGATGGACTTTTGAGTTCATTAGAGTTGGAAAATTTTTCAACTTGTGAATCTTGCTTGGAAGGTAAAATAACCAAAAGGCCTTTCAAGGCCAAGGGGTATAGAGCCAAAGAAGTGTTAGAATTGGTTCATTCTGATTTGTGTGGTCCTATGTCTGTCCAGGCAAGAGGTGGTTTTGAATATTTTGTCTCTTTCATAGATGATTATTCAAGATACGGATACATTTACCTAATGTGCCGCAAGTCCGAGTGCTTTGATAAGTTCAAAGAATACAAGACTGATGTGGAGAAACGACTAGGTAAAAGTATCAAGACACTACGGTCTGATCGTGGTGGCTAATACCTCTTAGGAGAGTTTAGAAATTACTTATCAGAGGCCGGGATTCAATCTCAACTGTCTGCACCTGGTACACCCCAACAGAATGGTGTGGCAGAACGAAGGAATATGACTCTTATGGAGATGGTTAGATCGATGATGAGTTATTCAGAATTACCAAATTCGTTTTGGGGATACGCTCTGGAAACAGCAGTGTACATTCTGAACTTAGTACCTTCAAAATCAGTTTCTTCTACTCCCACAGAATTGTGAAATGGACGAAAGCCCAGTCTAAGACATATTCAGATTTGGGGTAGTTCAGCACATGTGCTGAAACCAGATGTTGATAAGTTAGAATCTCGTACAGAAGTTTTCGTGTTTGTGGGATATCCCAAAGGAACGAAAGGTGGTTTATTTTATAGTCCTAAAGACCAGAAGGTCATTGTTAGCACCGATGCCCAGTTTTTAGAAGAAGACTATATAATGGATCACAAGCCCAGTAGCAAAGTTGTTTTAGAAGAACTTAGAGAGGATACGTCTACTTCAGTACCAACAGTACAAGATGAAGTACCACAAGAGACTGCAACACGTGTCACACATGATACAAAACCACAGACAGTGTCTCGTCGTAGTGGGAGGGTTGTAAGGCAGCCTGAAAGATTCATGTTTTTGGGAGAGTCTTCGGACTTGATCCCGGGTAAACATGAACCTGATCCCCGAACATATGACGAAGCACTCCAAGATATAGATGCAGCATCTTGGCAAAAGGCAATGAATTCTGAAATAGAGTCTATGTACTCTAATAAGGTCTGGGAACTCGTAGAACCACCTGATGGTGTAAAAGCCGTTGGATGCAAGTGGATCTACAAAAGGAAAAGAGGGACAGACGGGAAGATAGAAACCTTCAAAGCTAGGCTTGTTGCGAAAGGGTACACTCAGAAAGAGAGAATCGATTATGAGGAGACTTTTTCACCTGTAGCTATGCTTAAGTCTATCCGGATACTCTTATTCATTGCTGCTCATATGGATTATGAGATTTGGCAAATGGATGTCAAGACAGCTTTCCTTAATGGAAGTCTTGAAGAGAACATCCATATGAAGCAACCAGAAGGGTTCATTGAAAAAGACAAAGAGTATCTAGTGTGCAAGCTTAATCGGTCCATTTATGGACTGAAGCAAGCTTCAAGGTCTTGGAACATCTTGTTTAATGAAGTAATCCAGTCATATGGATTTATTCAGTGTCCAGATGAGTCTTGTGTATACAAGAAGTGTAACGGAAACGTGGTGGTATTTCTTGTACTATATGTAGATGATATTTTGTTAATTGGCAACAATGTCAAGGTATTATCGGACGTAAGGGTATGGTTGTCCAAACAATTTGATATGAAGGACTTAGGAGATTGTGCACACATTCTTGGGATCAAAGTTATAAGGGATCGCAAGAAAAGAATGTTGTGTCTGTCCCAAGCTTCATATATAGAAACAATCCTTGCTCGTTTTAGCATGCAGGATTTCAAGAAAGGTTTCTTACCTTTTAGGCATGGAGTAGCTCTATCTAAAGAGATGTCTCCGAAGACATCAAAGGAGATAGAGGACATGAAAGCAGTTCCTTCGGCTGTAGGAAGCTTAATGTATGCAATGCTATGTACGAGACCTGATATCTGTTTTGCCTTGGGCATGGTTAGCAGATATCAGAGTAATCCTGGACAAGGACATTGGACTGCGGTAAAGCATATATTAAAGTACCTGAGAAGGACTAGAGATTATATGCTAATTTACCAAGCAGACGATTTGCTCCCTGTGGGTTACACGGATTCAGATTTCCAATCAGATAGGGACAACAGTAAGTCTACATCAGGATATGTGTTTACTTTAGGAGGTGGAGCCATTGCATGGAGGAGTGTTAAGTAGAAATGTGTTTCGGACTCAACCATGGAAGCAGAGTATGTAGCAGCCTCTGAGGCGGCTAAAGAAGCAGTATGGCTCAGGAACTTTCTAATGGACTTAGATGTGATTCCTGGTTTGCCCAAAATCATCACAATTTATTGTGATAATAGCGGTGCAGTTGCAAACTCGAAGGAACCACGAGCCCATAAGGCAAGTAAACATATAGAGCGCAAGTACCACCTGATACGAGATATCATGAAGCGAGGAGAAGTTGTCATCGCCAAGATTGCATCAGCGGATAACCAGGCAGATCCTTTCACTAAGGCCCTTCCGGCGAAAGCTTTCGATCGGCATGTGGAGGGAATGAGAATCAGATGTATGGCAGAAGATATGGCAGCTTAGTCATTAGTATAAGTGGGAGATTGTTGGAATATATACTGAAAGCCTAAGCTTTTGTAAACATTTATTTTGAATAAAGAATCACATTTGGTCAAATTGTCTACATTTAGTTGTAGTTGTTCAATTAATTTATATTGTAGATAACATAGTATGTGGTGCCACATACAAAAGAGGATGTTATCAGTACCTTATAAATTATAAATAGTAGCTCACGACCAAAATGGAAAGGAACAAACTATTGGAAGGTCGTAGTGTAATTAGGTATAAGTTTATCTTGACTATATAATTACACTAGTACACTTAGAGTGTATTGAGTAAGACCATTAGAGGTCGTTTCTTTTATACTGACTTTATAAAAGAACAAAGACCTCAGTTATTATGGAAGTGTGTACTCTTAATCCTAATATAATAACAAGCACATATATTTGATATTTATTTCTTTAATTTATCAATGGGTGAGATTTAGTTCGATAAATCAATAAGCTCGATAAGTTGGGAAATGATATTACTTATAGTGTGTGTTGTTGATTATAGAAGGAAATTGTGTCTTAGTAATCTAGGTTGATAATGTCCCTAAGATGAGCTCATAAAGATTGTCATGTTAAACCCTGCAGGTGGACTTAGTCCGACATGACGATAAGGTTGAGTGGTACTATTCTTGGATTAAGATATTAATTAAATGAGTTGTCAGTAACTCACTTAATTAGTGGACATTCGACATCTTAAACACAGGGAGACTAACACACTCATAATAAGAAGGAGCCCAAAAATATAATTTGGGATTGGTGCGGTAGTTCAATAATAGTTCTCTAGTGGAATGAATTATTATTGATAAAATTAAGTTGTGTGTTCGGGGCGAACACGGGATGCTTAATTTTATCGGGAGACCAAAACCAATTCCTCCTTTCGGTCCCTATCGTAGCCTCTTATTTATAGAGTACTATACCCACCTATACCCACCTTCATACCCATGATAAGGGGGCCGGCCAAGCTAGCTTGTGGTTCAAGCTAGGGCCGGCCAAGCCTTGGTTCATGGGTGGCCGACCCTAGCTTGAACCCAAGCTTAGGTGGTCGGCCCCCATTAAATTTAAAAGAACACATGGTAGCTAGGAAAAGGTTCAGACATTTGTACAAAATTTTTATATAGTGGAACCATTAGGTTTTCCGAGTAGCAACCAACAGTTGCTTCTCCAGGATACCCGAGGCAAACACGTCCAATTCACTTCCTACAAAATACGTTAGTCCAACATACACTGCAAAACAAAGTTAGGATAATATAGATATAAAAGATAAAGAATTTGACAGTCATCGGACTGCCCGATTCTGACTTCGAATTTTCAACCGGAAACCCTAGGTCGAATCGACGCCTACTATTCTCTCACCGGGGAACGCGTCCTCACCTACTCCACTCATGAAAATATACATGTTGTCAGACCAGTCCTCCAAACTGAATGGACTTTTGCTCAGCACCCGAAGCTCCAAGACTTTCCGTTGGACGTCCACTCCATGACCCGTCCAGTCTTTCACCTGGTTCGCGACACCAGGACTTTCCACCTAGGGTTACCACCCCCTAGGACTTTTGCCTGAAGCCTTCGACCCTTCAAGTCTTTCCGCCTAGGGTTACCACCCCCTAGGACCTAGGGTTACCACCCCCTAGGGTTTTCCACCTACCTAACCGTAGCTAGGACTTTTGCCTAAGTACACTTAGGACTTTCCTGCAAGCTCATTCAAACACATTAGATCACAAATAACCTTCACTTTTAACCCTTTGCCATTATCAAAACTTAGGTTCGATCGTTGGATGTTTTCCGCACCAACAGTTTATATAAAATAACTAGAAGGTTTTTTCTCTAGTAATGATGAGCACTTGGTATGTAAGCTTATGAAATCCATATATGGAATATTGAAACAAGCTTCTCATCAATGGTATTTAAAATTTTATAATGTCATCTCTTCATTTGATTTATTGGAGAATGTCATGGATCAATGTATATACCAGAAGGTCAGTGAGAGCAAGATTTATTTCTTTATTCTCTACTGGGATGATATTTTACTTTTAACCAATGATTAAAAAGGTTTACTATACAAGGTAAAACTAGTTCTCTCTAAGAACTTTGATATAAAAGACATGAGTGATACATCTTATGTCTTTGGCATTAAAATACACAGAGACATATTTCAAGGAATCTTAGGCATGTCTCAAGAAACCTATATCAACAAAGTTTTAAAGATATTTTGGATGAAAAATTGTTCACCAAATATAGCTCTTATTGTGAAAGGTGACCAATTCAATATGGATCAATGTCTAAAAAATGACTTTGAAAGAGCACAAATGAAAAACATTCCTTATGCTTGTGTTGTCGGAAGCTTGATGTATGCTTAAGTCTGCACTAAACCTGACATTGCATTTGTTGTTGGTATGTTGGGAAGATATCAAAGTAATCCGAGTATAGATCATTGGAAAGCTGCAAAGAAGGTGATGAGATACTTTCAAGGGACTAAAAACTATACGTTTGTATTTAGATGAGTTGAGAATTTTGAAGTGATTGACTACTCTAATTCAGACTACGTCAACTGCATTGATTCACAAAAATCAATTTCTAGATATATTTTTATGCTAGCCGGTAGAGTTGTATCTTGAAGAAGTGCAAAGCAGACGTTGACTATCACTTCCACTATGAAGGCTAAGTTCATATCTTTTTTTGAGGTGACCTCACATGGTGTTTGAATAAGGAATTTCATTTCGAGGATTAGAATTGTGAATTCTATTTCTAAGTCATTGAGGATATATTATGATAATTCAGCTGTTGTCTTTATGGCTAAGAACAATAAAAGTGAGAGCCGAACTAAGCATATCGACATTAAGTATCTTGCCATAAAAGAACATGTTAGAGATAAAACAGTTGTTATTGAACACATTAACACTGAATTGATGATTGCTGATCTTTTGATTAATGACATGCTACCGTTGAAATTTAGGGATCAAGTAGAGAGGATGAGACTTGGTTCCCTTATATAATTTTTGTTGTTAGAACAATTTGGTTATCAATGAAACTTAATTATGATATTTTCTCATATTTATGTACACATTAATTAATTTGAGAAATATCACTAAAGTTAGACCTTCAATAAACATAAAGTTTATTCATTAAGATATATTGGTTGAGAAGCATAATACAATATAAAACATGGAAGATAATACTCGCATTTAGAGTACTTATCACAATGATTTATGTATCGTGTACACTCAATCTTTTGTCTTAAGAGGTCATATATTGTAAGATTTAAATGTGCATAATTAATTGAAATATTATCTTAATATGCATATCATATCTTTTAATATGATATGATGATTTCGTCATGATTTACCACAATATTAAGGATTGACTCAATGATTATAATGAGTCTCTATAAATAGAGATTTTTAGGGTCTCTAAACATACACATATTTTTAAGAATAATAATGTTATCTATAGAAGAGGTTTAGAGTGTTTAGAAAACTCTAAAGCATTAAGCAACAAAAGTGGTGTTCAAGCGTTCTTCAAATATTAATGGCTAGAGGTAACAATGGATTTATGTTTTCGCATTCAGTTATCATGTTTCTTTAGAATTAAGCATGATTTAAAAGTCTAACACGTCGTAGCTAGGGATCGAACAACGAAAGTCCGAATGATAACTTGATACTCTTCCACTGCACTATAGCCCCAGATGCATTAAATGTGTTTTATTGTATACAGTCTTGGTGGTCAGAAGGCTTTAATATATGGATTATTGATATAAATAGGGGGTTGGTCACCCAGAAGAAACATCCATCTTATGGCATAGTTTCATAACAAATTGAACCAAAGAAATACTAAACGAGTTTAAAACAAAAAACCACACTAATTCTGGAATTCTTTTACTAATACATAACCACCGGTCATATGCAGGAACTTTTCATTGCACTGATATAGACGATGGCAGAGGCGAGGATATTCAACCTCTTGTCTATGACAATGGCACTGGGATGGTTAAGGTATAATTAACAAGTATTTGTTGCTTATTAGTTAGTAGTTTCGTCTCATTTTGTATATTGCTTGGGTTACAAAAGAAATGTTGTATTAATCATTGTTTTGTCTTAGGCTGGATTTGCTGGGATGATGCATGCTCCGAGGGCTGTTTTCCCTAGTATCGATCGTCGGTCGTCCCCGCCACACAGGAGTGATGGTTGGCATGGGCCAGAAAGATGCAAATGTTGGTGATGAGGCTCAATCCAAGCGTGGCATTTTAACATTGAAGTATCCCATTGACCACGGTAGTTAACAATTGGGATGACATGAGGCTCCACTTAACCCCAAGGCTAATCGCGAGAAGATGACCCAAATCATGTTCGAGACCTTCAATGCTCCCGCTACATATATATGTTGGTCATTTTAAATGTTATTTTCAAGGATTGTGTTGGATTCTAGTGATGGTGTTAGTCACACTGTCTCAATCTATGAAGATTATGCTCTCCCACATGCTATACTGCGTTTGGATTTGGCAGGACGTGATCTTACCGACTATACGATGAATATTTTAACCGAGCGTGGCTACTCTTTCACTACCACTGTTGAGCGTGAGATTGTTAGAGACATGAAGGAAAAATTGTCATACTATACATCACTCCTGACTATGAGCAAGAGCTTGAGACAGCTAAGAATGGCTCATCAGTGGAGAAGACGTATGAACTCCCAGATGGGCAGGTGATCACCATTGGTGCTGAGAGGTTCCGATGCCCGGAGGTCCTTTTCTAGCCATCCTTGATTGGGAATTGGGATGGAAGCGGTCGGCATTCACGAGACCACCTACAACTCGATCATGAAGTGTGATGTGGATATCATGAAGTTTCATGGCATTGCTGACCGGATGAGCAAGGAGATCATTGCCTTGGCCATAAGCAGCATGAAGATAAAGGCGGTGGCTCCTCCTGAAAGAAAGTATAGTGTTTGGATTGGAGGCTCCCTTTTGGCATCACTTAGCACCTTTCAACAGGTCACGCATTTTCTAACATGAAATACTCAACCTGAGTTTAAGCTATAATTAATTTCTTTCATATTCTTAGAGTTTCTGACCTATGGTTTGTTCTTAATTGCAGATGTGGAAGTCAATGCCACAGCAAATAATTGTAAAATCAAGCAATTAGGGAGGGAGTATCAAACGAGTATCAAAAGGAGGGAGTCGATGGACCTAGCGGCGACGGCAGCAGCGGCGTTGCTGATTTTGTGCTTCGGGATTGCCGGAATCGCGTCGGAGGCTTCCGATCACCGCTACAAGAAGGGGGACCCCGTCCCGCTCTACGCCAGCAAGGTCGGCCCTTTCCATAACCCTAGGTGAGATCCACTTCCATCCTCTCAAGCTTCGGTGGAGTAAACTCTGCTCTGGTAGATCTATAATTTTTTTTCTTCCGTTTTTGACGCTGCTGCTTTCTTCCATCTGCTTCCGGAAGATCGAAGTCGCCCTAGAACGACCTTTGCTGATTTGTCCTTTGGCCCAAAAAATATGTAAACTTGTAGAGTGAGAGATGTGATTCCGATCTATTGTTAACAAATGTTTTTTCTTTAGAGTTTTCTGTGTGTTACTTGAAGTCGTGCATACCTTTATGATGCTTATAAATTGCGGTACTTTTGGTTTATTCCACTTGATGACACTTTCGTTGAAGATGAATTTCTCAAATTGTTAAGAAGTTCAATCACTACTTTTCTGATGCCGCCATCTTCTGTACTTATAGCTAACTGTTAATCTTAGAAGATAATGTTTTTCATGCCTATATGTTTCTTTCTTTTCAGTGAAACGTATCGCTACTTTGATCTACCCTTTTGCAGACCAGGTCGGTTCTTGATCGTTTTCTTTTCTTTTCTTTTTTTTTTTTTGGATAGATATGTAATAGTATTCTTGAGATATTCATTATTTTTATGGATTGACAATGACAACAGAGCATTTAAAAGAGAAAAGGAAAGCACTCGGTGAAGTTTTGAATGGGGATCGCCTTGTTGATGCCCCCTACAAGGTTAGTTTCCAAGAAGAATTTAATTCGAAGCTGCTTTGCAAGAAGCAGCTCAAACCAGAAGATGTTGCTAGGTTTCGGGATGCTGTCACCAAGGATTACTATTTCCAAATGTACTATGATGACCTCCCCATCTGGGGGTTCGTTGGGAAGGTCGACAAGGAAGGAAAAGATCTGGGTGACTACAAATACTACCTTTACCGACATATTGAATTTGAAATCCTGTACAATGAGGATCGTGTGATTGAGATTCTTGTTTGGTCTTGTCCCACTGCACTGGTGGATCTTACTGAGGACAGAGAAATTGAGGTGGATTTTACCTACTCTGCTAAGTGGAAGGAGACAACAACAACATTTGAGAAGAGGATGGAGAAGTACTCACAAACCTCATCACAGTTGGAGATTCATTGGTTCTCCATCTTAAACTCATGTGTTACTGTTCTTCTATTGACTGGGTTCCTTGCAACAATTCTCATGCGTGTTCTGAAGAATGATTTTGTGATGTGAGTATCAAGTTCTGACTCCTAATTATCAAGGTTTTTCTTCTCTAAGTTTCATCAATGGTGACTCAAGGACAAAGCGGGGACATGTTTAAGATATATGCTTGGAAAAGCACCATACTTGTTGGAGATGAATGATGGAATTAACCCTTGTGCCCTTGAATTTTATTTGTGATAACCTTATTATATCTGACAATTTGATTGCTAATGTCTATCTAGGAATACATGGGACAGTTGACTTTGTCTGCTCTTCTGTTTTCTCATCTCATGCATGCTGAATTATATATGTGCAAATCTAATTCTGTACATCGTCGTTATATTTCTTAGATATGCTCAGGGGCGGATCCAGGATTTGAACATTGGGGGGGCCAAAACTTGTGCCGCTACATTCATTGTCGATGGTGCGGGAGAATTTAGAATTCATTATATATTTAGAAAAACTCGTGACCTAAGTTTTCTATTGGTAGTTTGATATCAATATCTCGAAGTAATATTGTGACATTGAAATAAGCTGTCGGCCCTTGTTTCACATCGGAGCTACATGCGAACTTGTATGGTCTAAAGACCAGTTATATGATAACGTTAGGGTAGAATTCAATTTGCCATCCTTTTGATCATTCACATCTATTCAGCATCTATTACTTTGCATTTCATTATTGCTATTCATAATATGGGTTTATTAATTGGTTAGGTACTCTAATTACTACATCAAGCTGAAGCGTCTGAGTATTCGAATTGCTTTCCTCTCACATTCGTGACATTCTTCACATGCAGGTACTCCTTATCTACAACTCTATTTGCCATCAAACAAAAATATATATAGCTTTCACCTGCTCAACTTCACCTATAGAGCCCAGTAAATTCTTCACTGTTGACCAACATAACTCGATGTTTTTCAGGGGGTCTATTTGTTGATCGCAAAATGCCTCTATTTGGCATCCTATTATCAATATATACACTATTTCCATTCCCTGAATTTTGTAATAGCAGATCTGGAGTTTGTCAATGTTTTTCTTTGGCTTAGTTTATCCTTTGTTGAATGTTCATTGTATCTTATTCTTTGGAACACTCCAGTCTAGTAGATATGGAGTCTGTCAAGTCTGCAACTGAAGAGTAGAGACCTCCTCCACACTGACAGCACCCTACTTTTATCTTTCTCGTTGTTAGCGACCTCAACGCCACTGGCTACGCAATATGCTTCAGTGTTGGGATAAACCTTCACCATGATCCACCAACTTTTGGTTTCTCCGGACGACAATTTTGAAAAGAGATCTCTGCTTGAGTGTCTTCAAATTTTGCTCATGAGAAGAGAGCTAAAAGCAGGACTGATCCAGGATTTACACATGGACTGGGGTGGGGGGGCCATGGCCCCCCCAAGTCACTATGTAAATCCGCCTCTGGATATGCTCATGATGAGGAGTCTGCTGAGGAACAAGAAGAGACCGGGTGGAAGTGTATCCATGGTGATGTCTTTAGGTTCCCTAATAACAAGTCATTATTTGCTGCATGTCTTGGTTCTGGCACTCAATTGTTTACTCTGTAAGTACATCTAGTAAGCTATTTGGCACCACTATAAATGAGCTATACAGATCAATTTTGTTAGATCGAGTTAAGGCTATTGAGATATTTTAGCAGCTGTTGTGTTTTAAATACCATATTCTGTGGCACTTTGTATCTGATGATGTTTACTTGAATCAATTTTCTTTTCCTTTCTTGATATTTACTGCAGCACCGTGTTGATTTTTGTTCTTGCACTAGTCGGGGTTTTCTATCCTTACAGTCGTGGTTCTTTGTTCACTGCTCTGGTAGTCATATATGCCCTCACCTCCGGAATTGCTGGATATACTGCTACCTCTTTCTACTGTCAGCTTGAAGGGGCAAACTGGGTACATTCTTTAATTTTGATTTAATTTCTTTGATCAATTTCCCTTCTGCTTCACTCATGTTCTGGAGGATCCTTGTTCACTTCTATAATGTATGTATGAATAAAATCAAACATTCTGTAGATGAATGGAAAATTGATGTCTGATCGATCTGTAAATTGGTATGTGGTAAGATATGATTTATTTATTTTCTTCATTTTCTGTCAGGTAAGGAATTTACTGTTGACAGGATGCCTCTTCTGTGGACCTCTGTTCCTGACATTCTGCTTCCTGCATAGTGTTGCTATTTCATATAGTACTACTGCCGCATTACCATTAGGAGCCATTGGGGTTATTGTTCTCATTTGGGCATTGGCGAGTGTTCCATTGCTTGTATTGGGTGGCATTGCTGGCAAAAATAGCAAAACGGAGTTCCAAGCCTCTTGCGGGACAACGAAGTATCCTAGAGAAATTCCACCATTGCCTTGGTACCGAGGAACAATCCCACAGATGGCAATGGCTGGTTTTCTTCCTTTCAGTGCAATTTACATTGAACTTTACTACATATTTGCTAGTGTCTGGGGTCACAGGATATACACAATCTACAGTATTCTGTTCATAGTATTCATCCTCCTCCTGATTGTGACAGCTTTAATTACGATTACACTTACCTACTTTCAACTTGCTGCTGAAGACCATGAATGGTGGTGGAGGTAGGCCAATAGCACTGAGTTATATTTCTAGTGCATTTGCATGCCCATCTCATCAACATCAAATACCTGCTGCTTATAATGAATTCTTCGATTTTACCCACCTACATATGTTTATGAAAGTATTTTCCTTGTATCTGTTTAGCCTTGTTAATAATATATCCTGTAAACACTTGTGCCTCCTAAGATCTTTCTCAGATTTGAGGTGCTGCTAATATAACAGCAAATCCTTAGTTTCAGTATTCGTTATAATGGACTATTATTGTGACGCATTCCACACACTAATTTCAGTACCTGTATCTGTTCCTTCGACCAGTCATTTAAATTCAAGTATTTAAACATGAATGATGACTTGATCTATTTTCTTTTGAAGACAATTTGTTTATATCTTTCTTATATTTTAGCAGTGCATAAATACTAATAGCAATTTACTTACCAACAGGCACTTTAGCATGATTCTCTTTCTGTCATTGATTCTCACGGAATGGAACTAATATCGGCTTACCCAAATGCAGGTCTTTCTTATGTGGAGGATCCACTGGTCTGTTTGTCTACGCCTACTGTTTGTTCTACTACTATGCCCGCTCAGACATGTCTGGATTCATGCAGACGTCCTTCTTCTTCGGTTATATGGCTTGCATCTGTTATGGTTTTTTCTTAATGCTTGGTATGGTTGGCTTCCGCGTGGCTTTGCTGTTTGTGCGCCACATCTACAGATCCATAAAGTTCAAGTAGCATATCGATACCATAATTGATTGGATGAAAGTCATTGCAAAGTTAGCCTACAGAGGCTTGCTTTCATTGGGACTAGGATTAATGGCGTTCCGGAGAGTCTAATTCAGTATTAGAGATAGGTGCCAAGTTACTTTCTTTTCTTGTCTTAAAAAGTTACTTATACTGTAAAACACTTTGGCAAACCGTTGATCGACATGTAAGATACATCTTCCTGATACCTTAAAATGCAACAGCATGTTTAATTAGTATCTGAAAGCATTTGCAATGCAAACAGTCCATCGTTCACCACCTTGTTCTCCATTGAAATTTGCTAGCCAAGTGATCTGGTGAGAATGTCATCCTTGTAGGCAATGTTACAGTGTCTCCACAGGTGTGCCGGAGTGCCTTTTCCTTTGGATTTCTATCTATCATGCAGAATGACAAAGAAACCTCAGTACTCTCTTCCAAATTTAAAAGTGTAATTTGGAAAATATGTTTATGTTTAAACAAAATACAAGGAGTTAGTTGCATTTTGATTTGGAGAAATGGTTATTCAATGACTTGTGCATTTCAATGCAATAGCTCTATCAAAATGCAGCATTTGAAATATCAATTTCAGTAGAATTAGTATTCTCTTACAATCCTTCTTAAAGTTTATCTTTACCAGAGAACAGCCAAATGAAACTTGAACAATTTTGAATAATGAAAAACATTGTGAAAGAATCAAAGAGCCCAGTATTAAATCCTCCAAGTCGCTTGTCGTTGCAATGCTGCAGCTAAAGTGCTAGCTGAAAATGAGAATGATGAATTGATTTTTGTTATTGATGATCGACTGATCAAATACAGTGTGTATGTACAGGACTGCAATCTCCAATCAACTCCTTCAGAATCTTGCTATATATTTTTATGATTGATATACATTTATACACTCTTCTGTCAAAGCAATAAAATCAATTGATTTTTTACCTCCCTTCGTATAATCTAAAAATAATTTATGAGGGATATTTAGGATAAGCATAATCATCTTTTGGTACAATAAAATTAATTGATTGATACTCCTCAGGGCTACAATTTAATGGTAAATGATGGAACGAAGGCACATTATACACAAGAAGTTTGAATTACTTGTGACATCAGATTGCTTGTCAAGACCATTTGTACTTTATCATTTACTTAACGTTGGTATGGAAAATTTTTGTAGAGCCGAATTGGTTATTTCTAAGTCATATAGTAATAACTAGGTACCAAGATTATCAAAATAATAATAATAATAATAATTAAAAAACAAATCAATTGATTTGTCCTAAATGCGATGAGTGATAAAATATTTAAAAGAGAGTAACAAAAAGGTTAAAATTTGAATGTATATCTTAACTTTTGAATATATATATATATATATATATAAAAATTAAATTGACACTAAAATCAATTCTCAATTTTTTATACAAGATAATAAATCAAGGGGTAAAAAAACGTCCCTTTTTTTGGAATCTGGAAAAAAAATTCTCGAATATTACAAAATAACATCTTATTTAATCTCAGTATATTTTATATTATTTATTTTTCAAAAATATCCTTATTTTTGACGTAGTAACTACAGATTCATAACAATGACACTTATCATCACTATTAATACTATATTATAATAACTACAATTCACAATTGCTATAATATAAATATGTTATCTCCTGTAAGTATTATTCACTATTATATTATAATAATAATTACAAATAATAATTATTATAGGTAATTTATTTCTAATCAAAGTTGATCAATGTTGTAATTAATAATTTTAAAATAGCAGTTACTATAATTATATAGTTGTAGTAGTTATGAAGTTATAACTGTTACAACTCTTTAATTGTAGTTATGAGACTATAATAGCTATAATTATGTATAATTATTATAGTATTATAGAAAATAAAGATATTTTTAAAAATAACAATAGACCCACGTCTATTCATAAAATAATTGAATATCATAAACTTTCACGATTTAGAACCGTTCAGAATCATGTCCAAAGGCCAGAACCAACTCGTTGACTAGGTTAACAGGTCCAGGTCTGGTTAAACTCAGATCTGAGTTGGGTCTGATTCAGACATGACCTAGAGTCAAATCTAAATATATATATATATTTATATATTTTAATTAATTTTATACTTCCATGAAAACTTTTATTATATATATCATAAAGTTAAATAGTTTTTCTATAAATTTAATATTAAATAAATAAAATAACATTATTGAGTAATTAAGAGAATTAAATAAAATTAATAAATTTAATGAGTTAAATGTAGAATAGTTAATTCAAATCAAATAGATTGTAAAATTAATTTTAATAGAAAGGTAAAATGGTCCTGTATTAAAAAAAACTCAAAGCAAATAAAAAAATAATTTTACTAGAAAAGTAGAATAGTCATATACATGAAAAATTAATACAAGTATATTTTTTTAGAAAAAATAATAGAACGACAAAACAGATTAATTGATATTAAAAAATATTATTAGAAAAAATATAATTAAAAAATCTATTTTGTTTTAATGAATCGACGGTCAACTTACCTTTCAAATCGACAGCTGAACTCGCCTATTAGTCAGTTCATAGGGGCCCAACCTGCAGTCGGATCTATCTCAACACTAACATATGGCATCCATCTCAAGAAGCAAAAGAAGATGGACGTTGACAATTCAATGGGCAGCGGTAGACTTTGAAATTTGAATAAGAGAGATGAGATGGCAACTAGAGGTGTTAGACTAGCTAGGCCACCAACTTTGACTAAGAGAGAGGATATGGTATAATAACTCAAAAAGAATAAATCATTGTGATTTGTGGCCAAATAATTTCTTTGGATGACGGGTTTTTTATTTCTTATCCTATTATTTTGGTATGAAAATTGATTCGTTCGAAATATGAGTTAGATGGATTGTCAAATAAGATGAATGAAATATTGATCGAATTGTGATAATTCAGAAGAAGGTATGCTAAGATATTTTCTATTTGATTAAGTTATCAGAAGTCCTCTTATCAACGTCACGCGCAGCTAGTGTCTGTATTGCTCCGGTCCTTGGTACCATAATGATCAAGGCAGATCCAACGAATATATAAGTAACAGACTAATAATATAATAATGAAATGAACAAGGGATGAGTACGGAAAACATACCCTAGTCAAGGGGGCGCCCTAAGATGAGACGCTGCTCGAGTTGTCGTGACCCAGAAGAGTAGATGACTCTGAGTAGAATGAAGAGCTGAATCTGACGGCGCCTAACCGAGCACGACCTGGATCCGGCTGGAAGACGACACGCAAACCAGGCTATGACATCGGTTTCATTTGAGATGACACGCAAACCAGGCTATGATATCATAAAAATTTAAGACGACCTTTGAGCCTTCTGTGACCACTACTTTAAGATATCAAAATTTTCGCTATCTGTTTCATTAAAATCAAAAGAAGTCATAAAATAATTCTCAAGTTTCTGTGTGGAACTTGAGGATTCTCATGGACGTTTTGTCCGTTCTTTTAATAAGAGTTGTACTTTTGTAAGTTTTAAATTACTACTAGTAGTTTGTTGTATTTCAGAAATATTAATTTGTGTTTCATATTTTACATAATATTGATTATAAATATCATATAAATAAATTCTAACATTATATATTAGGGGAAGAAGAATCTTTAATTGAAATTAAAATGTCATAATATAAAGTTAACATTTCTGGTAAAACTTTTAATTTAAATCTAGTATCTAAATCAAATGCAATTAAATAAATTTCAAGAATTAAATAAAAATATTTTTCCCATTTAGTTTTCATAACTGAGATGCAAGGAGATAAAGATTCATTATTAATATGTTCATTTAAAACTAATACAATATTAGAAAAATTTCCTAAAACCAATTGAGTAGTGAGATAATAAACACCGGAAAGTTGTTCGGTTGCATCATTAAATACTTTTAAAATTTCACAAATACTACTACAAATATTCCATTGTTGTGAAAATAAATATATATTAGTATTAGTATTTTGTGCAAAAAATGAACATAATAATTCTTTATATTGAAATAATCTTGTAATAATTGGTATGTTGAATTCCAACATGTTAGTACATCACGTGGAAATTTTTTAGGTCTCATTCCATTAATTTTACAAAACTTACCTCATTGTTTCATTATAGATGGATGAGACCATAAATAAGAAATTATAATTCTAATTGGTTTAATATAACTTTCTAAAATTTTTAAACCATATTGAACACTTGAATTTAAAACATGACATGCACAATAAATATGAAAAAATAAACCGCCAATAATAGGTTGACAAACAAATTTTAGATCATCTATACAAGCGGTATTGGAACTAGCATTATTTAATAATATTGAAAATATTTTATGAGTTAAGTCATATTCTTCTAAAATTAAACATAATAATTGTATGGTATTATGAGCATTATGTGATTCATCAAAAACTCTATAAGTTAACAATCTTTTTTGAAGGTTCCAAGAGTTATTATCGATCCAATGACAAGTCACACCCATATATGAATGTGTTTGCTAATGATCACTCCAAATATCGGAACATAAAGAAACTTTATTATCTAATTTACTAAATTCATCAATTAAATTCTTTTCCCCTTGTTTTACTAATTTTTTAATTGTACGAGTAAGTGTAGTCCTAGGAACACGTTTAGCACATTGATTAAGAGATTCTTTAAAAAAATCTTCAAATGTGCATTTAGATCCAAAACTAAAACAAATATGTTCTACGGAAATAAATTTAGCTAATGATTCTCTTAATTTATTATCCGAATATAAAATAAACCGGAATCGGTACTACCGCTAGTTGAAGAAAATATTGATAATTGTGTTTGAAAACGGTCGAGTCCATATTCCGTCGGGTGTTTCGTTTCTACATGTTGTTTCAACGACCCATAATCGTCGCCGGCTTGGAATTTGTAGGAAGCATTGCAGTATTTACATTTTGCACACATTTCTCCCGACGGAAGAGTGACCTTCTGATCAAAATGTTTAGCGAAAATAGAAGACTTTAGAGGAGGAAGTTCCCGAACCTTAGAAGTAATTGCATCGGTACTTCCTTATGTTTCGGGTGTTGAATTCGGAAGATGCTCGATCTCATCATCGGTGGATTGAATGTTAGGGTCCTCCTCCCACGGATTCATTATTTGCTTTCCCTTCCGAGCTCGAGATGGTGCACCTCCGCGACCTTCTTCCATTGTTATTGAAAATTAGAAACGAAAGCACGTAGAAAATATGAAATTGAGATTAAGATTAAGAGTAAGAGTAGAGAAGATGTGTATGAAAATGATGAAATGATCTATCTATTTATAGAGTTTTGATAGTAACAGATACTAAATCATAGTCATTGATAAAAAAACGGTCAAATGACCCTCACCGTTGAAAAAAAAATCCAAAAAAACCCCCCAACGGTTATGAACCGTTGGTTAATCGACGGTTCCAACGGCTATGAACCGTCGATTAACCGACGGTTCAAGCCGTTACAAAAAAAAAATTACGACTGAACCGGCAATTTGTCAGTTTTACAGCAGCTGAACTGGAACCGGCCCGGCAACTTGCCAGGCTGGTTCCGGTTCGACCTGGCGAACTGGGTCAACGGGCAACCGACCTGTTGACCCGGTTACGGACCCAGGCCGAGTCCGAGCCACACCCGCCTCGGGGTCGGGTCTAGGCCCATGTTAAGGTCAAGCCGATGAATTTGATGAGTGTCGGTCTTCTAGTCCGTCAATAATTTTTGGTCCCTTCTATAAGTTATACATTAGATCGTTAGTAGGTAAAATCTTAGTAGAATATCTTAGTAGAAATTTGATTGATTATGATCTTTTTTAAGTTTTATTTTTCTCATTTAAATTATAGTTTGAGTCGAGATATAAGATCGAAAGTTATCGACAACGGATAGATCACTCCTTGCTCTGTGCCATAGAGTCTGCTCACCGTCAACCGTCTACGATCGTCTACCATAACTACTCAAACTATAATCTGAATAGAAAAGTGAACTTATATAAGATCATAGTAAATTTTCATCGGATTCCGACCTTGATCCAACTTGTAAATTATGAAAAAGACCATGAAGAAATAAAAAATTACTGATGAGAAGAACTGCTTTCCAAATAGGAAGGCAAAATAAACTTCTTAAGCTACATTTGATAAGATGTAATCTGACGTAATATAATTAAGATTATATTACAATGTTGATTATTTTATTTAGTATAATTTTTTTAAAAATATAGATCCGCTACATTAATAATCTCTTAGTGTCGATCCCACGGATATGAAGGGAGGTACATGCAAGTACATAGGCGTCAGACGCATGATAAGGTAAACTCCAGGTCGTCAGTTCTTGAGAATCGACCCCTGACCATTACGCCAGAAATGTCATGCACGATCGTCTGTGTTGCGCCCTTGGGGCACAATTTTAAAACTGTAATGTAATGTAATGTAATCTGGATTACAAAAGGTAATAAAGTTTTATAATCTGGATTACAAGACCACCATGTAATTCGATTACATTACAATGTCGCCGTTTAACTAAAATTTAAATACCAAATATACCCCTAATTCATTTTCGACTTTCAACCGATTACCCACGTCACTTCCGCCTTCGAGCGCCTGTCGTCGCCCGATCTGGCCGATTGGTCAAGTCAGCCGCCGCCGCCGCCGCCTCCTCCGGGCACAACTGTTAGCCATCGTTGCCCACTACCCATCGCTGGGCGCTGCCACTGACCGCCGCCTTCGAGCGCCACCATCAGCCATCACCGTCGATCGACGCCAGCTGCCACCTCTACCGACCGATGCCGACTACCACCTCTGAGTATCGTTGGCCACCGGCTACCACCGTCGACGATCGCCACCAACCATCGCCTCCCACAGAAATCGTAGGATATTTTTATCATTTTATAATAATACAAATTATATTATTTATAAAAAAATATTAGACACCAAATAAAATAATCTAATCATTCTTATACTTAAAAAAAATTACATCTATTATATTACTATACTTAGTAATATAATCATAATTACATTATATTATATTATAAGATAAATTATATTACACCTAATTAAAGGTAGCCTTAGATTCACGTTGAATCCAAATATAACACAGACTTTATCAATATAAATGTAAAATAGTACCATATCAAGAATTCAAAATAAATATTAAAAAATTAATTTTAATACAATGATAGAATAAATTAATTAATATTAAATCACATCATTAATATTATTAAATAAAAATTTTGATAAAAAACTAAATTAAATTGCATTTAATTTTTTAAATAAACCGATAGATATTCGTCGGTTCATTTAGGGTACAATCTTTAACTCATTTGTGTCTAGATGGATAGATTATGGATAAGGTCTGTTGAACTAGGTCAATCGATAATTGACCTGCTGACTTTGTCACGGGTTGAATCCGATCCAATCCGATCCGATCCAGGTCGGGTAAAGACTATCCAATTTCTTGAGAATTAATAAGGCTATTAAATAATTAAATATACAATTAATATTTGATTATATATATATATATATATATTAAATATACAATAGTGAATTTTTAAATTGTATAATCGAATCTTATTTTTTATAAAAATATTTAATTTTCGTCGTGAATAAAAAAATTGTAAAATATATTAAAAAAGAATAAAGTAGATATATGAATATTTCTAACTAAATAAAATATTTAAAAAAGTATAAAGTATATTTATTTGAAAATATTTTTAACTCCATCCATTAATTTTACATTTTTGTAATCTCTTACAAACAGCAAACAAGAGTTGCTGTCTTAAATAGTAATTTCAAGCCTGGTCCATCCTCAAAAGAACAAATATTTTCTACTTTCTTCCGTCGCACCTTCTCTGCGAGTTGACTCGATCCGAGCCAGCGACATGGGGAGGGAGTCTATGGATCTAGCGGGGGCGGCTGCGGCGACAGCGGCAGCAGCGTTGCTGATTTTGTGCTTCGGGATTGCCGGAGTCGCGTCGGACGCTTCCGATCACCGCTACAAGAAGGGGGACCCCGTCCCGCTCTACGCCAACAAGGTCGGCCCTTTCCATAACCCTAGGTGAGATCCACTTCCATCCTCTCAAGCTTCGGTGGAATAACATATCTGTTCTGGTAGATCTATAGCTTTTTTCCCCGTTTTTGATACTCTTGCTTTCTTCCGTCTGTTTCCCGAAGATCGAAGTCGCCCGAGAACGATCTTTGCCGATTTCGCCTTTGGCCCAAAAAATATGTAAATTTGTAAAGTGATAGATGTGATTCCCGATCTATTGTTAAAAAAATTGATTTTTAGGTCAGATCCACAAAATGGTTTTTCTTTAGAGTTTTCTGTGTGGTACTTGTAGTGCTGATTTTTTTCCCCTTTGCTGTTGCTGACTTATTTGATGGTCTCTAAGCTCTTCAATTTGTGTGGATGGTGTTGTAATCCAGTGAGTATCAGCTAATCGTGATTATAGACATGTGAAATATACGAAGTCGTGCATACCTTTATGATGTATATAAATTGCGGTACTTTTGGTTTATTCCATTTGATGACACTTTGTTGAAAATATAAAAGAGAAAGTTGGGCCTTCAATGTTGACTGAAAACTATGAGAGACATTTAAAATTATATGAGCATGTACAACTAATAAATATTCGAATTAGTCAATGTAAAACTATAACAAATGTGCCCACAAGGAAGAGAAGACAAAAAAATAAAAAAAAACTTAGTTAGCAATAATAAAATAATTTAAATATAAATGATGATATAGTAAAGGATAGAGCTCACAAGTGAAGGACATCACCTAGTGGGATAAGATTTTTTTTTTTTTTTTGTTGCTGTTGACGTTGTTGTTAAGAAGTTCAATCACTACTTTTTTGATACGCCATCTAATGTTAATCTTAGAAGATAATGTTTTTCATGCCTATATGTTTATTTCTTTTCAGTGAAACGTATCGCTACTTTGATCTGCCCTTTTGCACTCCAGGTCGGTTCCTGATCCTTTTTTTGGGCTAGATATGTAATAGTATTCTTGAGATATTCATTATTTTTATGAATTGACAATGACAACAGAGCATTTAAAAGAGAAAAGGGAAGCACTCGGTGAAGTTTTGAATGGGGATCGCCTTGTTGATGCCCCCTACAAGGTTAATTTCCAAGATGAATTTAATTCGAAGCTGCTTTGCAAGAAGAAGCTCAAACCAGAAGATGTTGCTAGGTTTCGGGATGCTGTCACCAAGGATTACTATTTCCAAATGTACTATGATGACCTCCCCATCTGGGGGTTCGTTGGGAAGGTCGACAAGGAAGGAAAGGATCTGGGTGACTACAAATACTACCTTTACCGACATATTGAATTTGAAATCCTGTACAATGAGGATCGTGTGATTGAGATTACTGTTCAGTCTCATTCCACTGCACTGGTGGATCTTACTGAGGACAGAGAAATTGAGGTGGATTTTACCTACTCTGCTAAGTGGAAGGAGACAACAACAACATTTGAGAAGAGGATGGAGAAGTACTCACAAACCTCATCACAGCCTCATCATCTGGAGATTCATTGGTTCTCCATCATAAACTCATGTGTTACTGTTCTTCTATTGACTGGGTTCCTTGCAACAATTCTCATGCGTGTTCTGAAGAATGATTTTGTGAAGTGAGTATCAAGTTCTAACTCCTAATTATCAAGGTTTTCTTCTCTAAGTTTAATCAATGGCGAATCAAGGACAAAGCGGAACCTTGACATGTTTAAGATATACGCTAGTAAAAGCACCATATTTGTTCAAGATTAATGATGGAATTTACCATTGTGTCCTTGAAATTTTATTTGTTATAACCTTATTATATCTCGCCATTTGATTGCTAACGTCTATCTACGAATACATGGGACAGTTAACTTCAGTTTGCCTTTTTTCTTTTTTCTCATCTCATGGATGCTGAATTATGTGCAAACCTAATTTCTGTACATCGTCGTTATGTTTCTTAGGTATGCTCATGATGAGGAGTCTGCTGAGGAACAAGAAGAGACTGGGTGGAAGTATATCCATGGTGATGTCTTTAGGTTCCCTAACAACAAGTCACTATTTGCGGCATGTCTTGGTTCTGGCACTCAGTTGTTTACTCTGTAAGTACATCTAGTAAGTTACTTGGCACCACTATAAATGAGCTATACAGACTAATTTTGTTAGATCGAGTTAAGGCTATTGAGATATTTTGGCAGCTGTTGTGTTTTAAGTACCATATCCAGTTGCACTTTGTGTCTGATGATGTTTACTTGAATTAATTTTCTTTTCCTTTCTTGATATGCATTGCAGCACCGTGTTTATTTTTGTTCTTGCACTAGTCGGGGTTTTCTATCCTTACAATCGTGGTTCTTTGTTCACTGCTCTGGTAGTCATATATGCGCTCACCTCCGGCATTGCTGGATATACTGCTACCTCTTTCTACTGTCAGCTTGAAGGGACAAACTGGGTACATTCTTTAATTTTGATATAATTTCTTTCATCAATTTCCCTTCTGCTTCACTCATGTTCTGGAGTATCCTTGTTCACTTCTATAATGTATGCATAAAATCAAACATTCCGTAGATGAAAGGAAAATTGATGTTTGATCGATCCGTAAATTGGTATGTGGTAAGATATGATTTAATTTTTTCCTTTATTTTCTGTGTCAGGTAAGGAATTTACTGTTGACAGGATGCCTTTTCTGTGGACCTCTGTTCCTGACATTCTGCTTCCTGAATACTGTTGCTATTGCATATAGTGCTACTGCAGCATTACCATTCGGAACCATCGTGGTTATTGTTCTCATTTGGGCATTAGTAACTGCTCCATTGCTTGTATTGGGTGGAATTGCTGGCAAAAATAGCAAAACAGAATTCCAAGCCCCTTGCCGGACAAAGAAGTATCCTAGAGAAATTCCACCATTGCCTTGGTACCGAGTAACAATCCCACAGATGGCAATGGCTGGTTTTCTTCCTTTCAGTGCAATTTACATTGAACTTTACTACATATTTGCTAGTGTCTGGGGTCACAGGATATACACAATCTACAGTATTCTGTTCATAGTTTTCATCATCCTCCTGATTGTGACAGCTTTCATTACTATTGCACTTACCTATTTTCAACTTGCTGCTGAAGACCATGAATGGTGGTGGAGGTAGGCCAATAGCTCTGAGTTATATTTCTACATACTGGTGTTTCTATATCAATTTCTAGTGCATTTGCATGCCGATCTCATCAACATCAAATACCTTTTCTGCTTATAATGAATTCTTTGATTTTACCCACCTACATATGTTTATGAAAGCATTTTTCTTGTATCTGTTTAGTAGTGATGCTTCATCAAGGATAATAATATATCCTGCAAACACTTGTGCCTCCTAAGATCTTTCTCAGATTTGAGGTGTTGCTAATATAACAGCAAATCCTTAGTCTCAGGATTCATTATAATGGACTATCATTGTGACACATCCAACATGCTATTCAATACCAGTATCTGTTCCTTCGATCAGTCATTTAAATCTGAGTATTTAAACATGAATGTTGCACTCGATCTATTTTCTTTAGAAGACAATTTGTTTATATCTTTCTTATATTTTTTGCAGTACATAAATACTAATAGCAATTTACTTGCCAAGAGGCACTTTAACACGATTCCCTTTGTCATTTATTCTCCACGGAATGGAACTAATGTCGGTTTACCACCCAAATGCAGGTCTTTCTTATGTGGAGGATCCACTGGTCTGTTTGTCTATGCTTACTGTTTGTACTACTACTATGCCCGCTCAGACATGTCTGGATTCATGCAGACGTCGTTCTTCTTCGGTTATATGGCTTGCATCTGTTATGGTTTCTTCTTAATGCTTGGTATGGTTGGCTTCCGTGCGGCTTTGCTATTTGTACGCCACATCTACAGATCCATAAAGTGCGAGTAGCATTTCGATACCATAATTGATTGTATGAAAGTCATTGCTAAGTTAGCCTGCGGAAGCTTGCTTTCATTGGGACCAGGAGTAATGGCATTCTGGAAAGTCTAATTCAGTGTTAGAGATAGGTGGCAAGTTACTTTCCGTCATGTAGTTCAATGTTGAGAGTTCCCCTACCTTCCCATTCTTTCTTGTCTTAAAAAAGTTACTTGTACTGTAAAACAGCTTGGCAAACCGTTGATCGACGTGTAAGATGCATCTTCCTGATACCTTAAAATGCAACAGCATGTTTAATCCATATAGGACAGTCATCCTTGTAGGCAATGTTAGTGCCTCCACAGACGCGCCTGAGTTTACTTTGGATTGCCCTGTCATACAGAATGACAGAAATCTCAGTACCCTCTTCCAAATTTGAAAGTGTAATTTGAAAAATATGTTTATGTTTAAACAAAATATAAGAAGTTAATTGCATTTTGATTTGGAGGAATGGCTATTCATTTACTTCTGTGCATTTCAATGCAATAGCTGTATCAAAATGCAGCATTTGAAATATCAATTTCAGTTGAATTAGTAGGTGCAGAGAACAACCAAATTAAACTTGAACAATTTTGTATAATGAAAAACATTGTCCGAGATTAGGGTTTAGGACTAGCTGAAAATGAGAATGATGAATTGACTTTTGTTATTCAAGATTGACTGATCAAATACAGTGTGCGTGTATAGGACTCCAACCTTCAATTAAAGAGTAGCTTGGTGCATAAAATTTCTGTCAATATAAGGTTTCGAAGAAGGGTTTTATCCTATTTTATAAGGAGTTTTCAAGAATTAAATTCATGATCTCGAGATGACACAACAACTCTATCATTGTGGGGTTTTGAAGAAGGATTTTATCCTACTTTATAAGGAGTTTTCGAGAAATGAATTCATGACATCAAGATGACATGACAACAACTCTATCTATGACTCCCTCTTAAAATTACAATCTCCAATTAAAATCACATAGCAACAATTTTATTATTACATCGAAACTCCCTTTATGATTGCAATATCCAATTAACTCTTCTAAAATCTTGCAGATATACATCTGTACACTTTTCTATCAATTAACAAAATGATCAGAGTTTAAATTTTAAATAGAATGAATATTATGAAGATGAACTTAACTCTAAACCTAAAACCACTTTGGAGATTAATCAGAAGAATTGTGGACATCTAAATCACAAAATAAAATCAATTGATTATGAAATCAATTCACAATCTTTTATAAACAATCTTTTATAAAGATAATAAATCAACTGGCAATAGTTGACTATCTCCACTAGCATCCATCTAGAAGCAAAAGGGAGATTGCGTTGAAGCTCTAAGAGGAGTCGAGTACGAGAGAGGAGAGGATAGGGTGACTAAAGGTGTCAAACTAGCAAGGTCACCAACTTTGACTAAGAGAGAGGAAATCGTATTAGCAAAGTCATCCATGACACTATTTATCCTACCTATTTAACATCCTTCTGAAAGGATTAGGATTTAAATTACCAGTTATCTCTTAAGAATTTTAAAAGAAAATCTTAAAATTTTCCTATAAATAATCACTCCTCATCTTTTATCCAAACAACTCTCGGTCTCCCAACTCACTTTCTATTTTTCAATCTTCATTCTCTTAATCTCTCTAATTATAAAATCTTAAGTGCCAAAGATGTGCTTAAAACTACTGAAAGGAGTGGCCACCCTAGTCGAAGAACTAGTGGCCCGGCAGCCAATGTTAGAGGGAGAGGTCAAATGAAAGACCATGAAGGATCCAAACAATGAGAGAATTCGGCCACAGCAATTAGGAGAGATTATACAGTGAACAGCTATGAGAGCATTCTGCAGTAATATTAAGAGAACTATCAGAAATTTTAGCCATGTTAGACAGAGTGCTGTTATATGAATCTATTGGGAGAGTTTATTCTTGCTGCTCTCGCTCTCAAGGGGATTATCTCGCATCTAATGTGGTACAGAAACAGCATGAGTTTGTCGAATGAAACTTTTTGTATCTACTCCATTAAAGTATCAAGCAAAAAACAGAGTTTTTTTTTTTTTTTTTTGTGAGGAAGTCAAACATAGAAACGAGGCAACATTTGATCTTGGCATAAACTTAAATGGGAAAAATAAAATGAAAAATTGTAGTTAGAGATCAATGCACACCACAAGAAGTAAAAGGCAATGACTAATCATACTTCAATATCAGACTATTCACAAAAATATCAAAATTTCTATCAAAGAACAAATAATGCAATGCTAAAGAGCTACTCTATATGGAAAACGTCAATAGCTTAATTGTAGTTCATTAAAGGTCCAGGATTATTATCTCCATCGTACTTGTTCATTTAACATAATTAAACATTGTACATATTACTAAACTATTCTGCTTCGAAAAACACCTCAATTCATAAGAAATCATATTGCCAAATCTATAAAGACTTCTTCTAGAGAAACAAGGGAACTAAAACAGCATCAGGTTATCTCAAAATTATACAGAAAATTAACCGATCAAACAATTTTCCTGCAGTAATCAGAATGGAGTTGCTACCCATTCATTCAGCAAATTGAAGTTCAAAGGATACACTTAATTTCACCAAAATGGTAGTTTAATGCTATTGAGCTAGATTGATTATCCATGAAGCAATATCATAGTGAAAGGAAAAAAAAACAATTCTACCTATCTTGCTAGACATTTATATTATATCATAAAAATAATACAAATTATCATCCAAGATGTTGGTTATAGAAAGGCAATCAAGAAGTAGAGAACTTCCACAACTAGTGTCTAGTTAACTATTACATAGAAAGGGTATGATTATGATTTTCATTCCATAAAAAGGCAAAACTACAAAACTAGAATAACGACCTGGTTTTCCAAGTTAAACATAGCACCAAAGTTGTCAATGTGGAGGCTTTAGTACATTTTCCCAGCAGTGGAAGAGAATATCTATAATGCAAATGCAACCCAATCTAGGCAAGAAAACCATCAACTAAAATGCTGATACTCTCTCCACAATTAAAAACTATAATTTGAACCTTTGACAATCAAGTTAGTAGTCACAGAAAATAATGACAAGAAATTATCTCAAAATGAAAACTAATCTACCATTTCCGACCATGAAACACTTATCATATCATAAATGTATTACTACTGCTACAATTCCTTCAATTTCAATATCAGCATATGGATAAAATCTAGTAAATCTATTCTTGATTTATCCACTGTATCCATCTGCTTTATTCGCTGTGCCAATCTGCTCGGTTCTTTGCACCTAGTTTTGGTGTAACAGCTACAAAAAAAATTTAAGAAAGCATCACAAATACCAAGTACATCGACAAGACAAGCAGATAGCTTAGAACTTCAATCAAATTACTAATTAAATGCTGGATTCCTTAGACACTGCTCAATTACTTCACCTGTTAAACAGATAAATTCACACCATAGATTCAAGCTAAGAAAATGATACATTTCCCGAGTAATTGCAGGAAGGAAGAACCAAGGGTTCTAAGAATCTAAAGAAGTATCAAGAATGCATTGTGTTTGCTGTGGTAAGTGAAAGGACTGATGCTCTCAAATGGTCAGGTTCAACTAAGTGGTTTTGTTGTGTTTGACGAAAGATTTAAGTTAGATTTGACATGTGTTGTTGATGTGTGCCTCAATTATACAAGGACTTGAAAAAGTGCACATAAAAACTTGGAGAACTTGGTAACTCATTGTGATTGAGTTGGTTTGTTGGATGATTCAATGACTTGGAAGGTCTGCTATGAGGCACGTGGAGCAAACTTGAAGAGTTTGGTGCATCCGAGTTACTGAGGGTCTGACATGAAGTGTACTCTAGAATGGCTGAAGTGAGGTGGATACATAGGTGATGGGTGAAGAATGGCATGGTGCATATTGGGGGGTGGGGGGTGATGGGGGGCTGACATGAGGCAGATTAGAGAGCAACAAAGGCCATTGACAAAGTTAAAATCCTAGCGACAATGCGACATAAAAGTTATGGGACATTATGATATGGATTGTAATCTTGGGCTTTCTCTTTTGGGCAACATCATCGAAGAAGATGTGTGTGGTTAGGAAGGAATTAGGCTACCTAATTGTTATGAAGTCTTCTACTGAGGGACAACAAGTCAAAATTGTAGTTTGTGGCTCAGCTCAATCCCAAGACTTCATGTAGGCTTACGAGACCGTAAGTTGAGTGAAGAATGGATCACCAAGCAGATTTAGTCACTCGAGGGTGAACCCTATCAACTAGAGAGCTCAGTCAACTCATAAGCCAAGTGAAGAGTTCGATAACTTGACACTAGATTAGTGTTATATTTGTGTTACTTGACATTATCAACTGGACTCACACATGAGCATCTCACGATAAACATCCATGCTAGCATTATATTTCCTTTGTTATTATTATTCTTGCTGCGTATATAACTTCACACTATCAACTGGACTTACACATGAGCATCTCACGCACACTAACAAGCTTGAATTATTTTTGTTTAGCAAGAGCTATCATTTTAGGATTATGGCTATTCATCCACTCCCCCTCTAGAGGGTGCAAGCAATCCATTACACGATCCTACATCAAGCAGGCTGAACTAGAAGAATTTCAAAACACCTCACCCAAGTAATATCAAGGGTCAAAATTGTTCGTACAAATCTGATCATTTTTAGTTTCACGGAAGAACAGAATCTAACCAGGTATTCTGACCTTATTATAAGTTTATAACAGAATTAGGCAGGGAAAAAAAATGCAAGTTTTTGGTATCTCATCTTTGAGTTTGGTCAGTCCGTCGATCCGTTCATGAATTGAATGAACATCCTGTTGTGGTCAAGTGAGTTCAATCATCCTCCACCTTCTTCTCCGATTCAGGATCATCGTCGCCGGAATCCGTGATAGAGTCGGTCATGGCCTTCTCGGCTCGGAGGATAGGCTCGTAGTAGTCGGGGTGGGCCTCCATGCACTTCATGAGCGCAGAAGTGACCTCCATGCATTTCTCGGCAGCGTCCTCGCCGGTATCCCTGGCGACCGTTATACAGTCCTCCCAGGCGATGAAGGCGTCTTTGCAACCGCCACCCTTCATGAAGAGGCAGAATCCGCATTCCATCTCTTCCTCCTCCGATCCATCATCTTGCGCTTCCTGTTCCGTTGCCTCTCCTCCTTCGACCGCTTCCGATCCCTCCGCTTTCGCCGGCGTGGCCTCTGCAGCGCCCTTGGGCGCCGAGAGGTCGGCGGCGGGCAAAAGGGACTGCTGGTCGGCGGGGGACAAGGGAGGAGATGGGGAGACGAGAGGATCAAGCGTTTGGGAATCGGAGGGCTTCTCCGCGGGAGAAGGAGGAGACGCCATGTGAGAGAGGGAGAGGTTTTACTGTTTTAGGGTTTTCTTCTGCGCCAAGAATCCAACGGGTGAGGCTGCCAAACTTCCTCGCTTATATTAAAATATAGATTTCCAATTTTGAAGTCAAGTTCTTCCATCGTGGTTTGGTTTGGTGAAAGAGCTGGACTTTTCTTCTAATCAAAGTAGGGCAAAAATTAAATTAATAGATGGTCCCAAATAAATGAATAATCTAAGGATAATTTTACATGCAGTCCCTATTGATAAACAAATTTTTACATATAGTCTCCATCCATGAAAATTTTTATTTTCACTCTCCAGTCAAACATCTTTACCTAATTGCCCATGATATTTTTAGGTACAAAAAGTCTAAAAATCAGTATAAATCCTCTTAAATTGAGTATATTAACTTAGAATCTAGTATATTTTTTATCAAATTGAGTACGATTCTTTTTTCACCTCAAAATATACTCGATTTTAGTTTAATGTGCTGAATTTAATAGGAATTATATTCATTTTTAGAATATTTGTACCAAAAAATATGAGGGTTAATTTCGATAGAAAATATACTCAATCCTAGTATAGAGTACTAGATTATAGTGTAAAGTGCTGAATTTAACATGAATTATACTTATTTTTAGACTTTTTATACCTAAAAAATAAGAGGGACAATTTTGATAGAAAATATACTTGATTTTTAATATAAAGTGCTGACTTTAAGAAAAATTATACTCATTTTTGTACTTTTTGTACTCAATTTTGGAATTTTTGTATCTAAAAAATTTGAGGGGCAATTTAGATATCAATATTTGCATGAGGGAGTTGAAACAAGTAATACTTTGCATGCAGGGAGTGGAAACAAAGTTTTTTGGACATGGGAATTACATGCAAAGTTAATATTATGATTGGAGATTTTTCTCTAATTTATCGATAATCTAAATCGTCAAAGGATTTTTTTTTTTTTTTTTTTTTTTTTTTTTTTTTTTTACATCCTACCATAGGTTTTAGATAAAGATACTTTTTATTTAAGTGAGTAGTTATTATCATATGAAAAATTAATTATTTTGTTTTAATCAAAATTATTATTATGTATAAAATATTATTACATCAAAATATTTTTTATCATTTTTAAATTGATCAAAATTACTTTAAAATAATTTCAATAGTTACTTAATTATTTGCTCCATAGTCATAGCTTAACTCTAAATTTTAAAACTTGGAACCTTAAATTTCAAATACTATTATATTAAAATATTTTTTTATCAACTTGGTAAAAATATTTAAATTTTATTAAAATCACTTTATGTTAGTTAAAATTATTTTCAAATAATACGGTACAATAATATTATATTAGTTGTTACATATTGTAATAACTAGTGAGCTACTATAATAATGTTAGAAGGGTTGTAATAGCCTAATAGTAGTTAGTTGTAGATGGTATAATAATGTTGGAAATAAGAATATTTTTGGGGTAAAAAAATAAAGTTGGGGCTCATTTAATTATTTTTATCAAAAGAGTATTTATTTGACTTTTGATGTAAAAATATAAATATGCTCATGCTAAACAGCTCTCGTTGCCCTCTAACGAGGAAGATTATTTGTTACAATCACAACTAAAATCCTTATTCATTGATATAAATCTATCATTTAAATATCAACTTAATTATATCCTAAGGAGAACGAACACTTATTTGACGGCCCATTAAATTTGAGAGTCCTCTTGATTTTTACCCATTAAACTAAACGGTATAATTTGTTTTTTTTATTCAATAAAAAATAAAAGAAAAAAAATAGAAAATTTAAAAGAAGTTGGGTAAAAATTAAAAAGGATACTCTAATTATAAAAAAGTGTATTTTTTTTTAAATAAGAGAATATTTATTCAATATATTTGTTTATGTCAATTTTGTCAAAACACTTGTAAAAAAAATTAATTCAATTTAATAAAAAAAAAATATATGAATCATTTCTCATATATGATCTTGTCCGAAAGTCAAGGAGACGGATACTGGAGATGTGGCGCTCTTGTTGACCTCCGGTGGACTTCGCTCCCGTCTGCAACACAAGCAGCGTCAGTGTCGATCCAAGGAAGGGGTCCCCAATGATGGTCCGCTGACGCTCAAGTCAGTCTCCCACGAGGTAAGAACAAGCAAAGAGAACTGTAGCGCAACAATAGAAATCGCGAGAAAAGCATACCTTCATCGTTGACTGGACCTCCCTTTATATAAGGCTTTTGTAGCGTGTGTGCACGCTTCTTAAAGCGGACACACTATCCCAAGCTTTCTCTGAAGAGACATGTCAGTAAAGTGTCCCTAATACAGTACCTTAACGGGTCGAGCATATCTCTGAAGTGATAGTGGAAACTTCCGCCGTACGATCCTCTGTTTGACCATGTCGTCTGTCAGTGACACTAGCTCCCAAAAGGATGTCGAAGGATATCTCGCTATGTTTGTTGCTTGGCCGAGCGGAATGGTTGCTCGGCCAGAATTCTGATATCCTTGCGTCCGCTGCCACACTGAGCGAGATAGTCGCTCGGCTGAAAGTCCCCTGTCCAAGTGTCGTCCGTTGCTGGGCCGAGCGGAATTACCGCTCGGTCGGAAGCCCGCTGTCCATATGCTCTATTGTTTGGCCGAGCGAGATAGCCACTCGGCGGGCAGTTTACTGTCCATGTGCCGCTCAGCTCGGCTTCTGCACGTCCCTTGAGCATCGGCTTGATTACTCCGTGTCGGAGACGATAGGTCGGTGCTTAACCCCCGGTCGGAATATGCCTCGCCCGACCTGCCAAGACCGTCCATCCGATTGTATCGAGCCGTCCATTCAGTGATCGTCTTGACTTTGACCTCCATTGACTTCCACCATGACAGCGGGGTGGGGCCCCTCATCATCACCGCATCACAAGCCTCCCTTTCAAGTCTAGTCGAAAGAGGCTATAGTCCGACTGACTGGACCATTATATGAACTGATTCCCTCCCGATCGCCCTTCGTCACTGTGTGGACTCCGAACAGGATGGGCCCGATCCTCGCCAATCGGCCTTTTGAGGCTTGTCACTCGGTCATAAGCATGCTCCCTCGATCCGATTGGACGGACAAAGGTTTGCACTTGTAGAACTTTTTCCTTAGGCTATCTCGGGTGAGTGCGGACTAGGCTGACATCATCCTGATTTCTTAGGAATCGTGCAAATCCCCTCTCATTAAGGCAGAACATGTTCTCGCGCTTGCATTAACTACTGACCCGTGGTAGCATGCCACGTGTCACGCCCACCACCGCTGCATGTCTGACGTGACCGACATTGATTGCGATGCTTGACGGTTTGAATTCAACGGCGAGATCTCGTCCTAGGTTTTCGTGACCTAGATCGGATGGCTCCGGTCAGCCGAGCATGGGGTATATGAGCCCGCTGTGTCTCCGACGACTTCTGTGCCTCTGCACGATTTGCTAATCCCGTGCGCTTTGCTCTCCGGCGATCCTCCGTCCCCCGTTTCCCCCTCTTTTTCCCAATAAGATATCTTCCTATCACGTTCGTTTTTGAGCAATTGATTCACTTTTTGGTTCCGGTGAAACCCCCAGCGACTTTTTTCCTTTGATCGCGTCTCCGTCTCCCAACAACCTCCCTTTTCCTTTATTTTCGAGATGGCAAGCTCTTTGCTGTCGTCGACTCCCATCCTTGGATTCTGGTATACCACCATGGAGTCTATGTTCGATGAGGGCGGCGCTGAGGGCCTTAGAAATGCCTTTGAAATTTCATCTAACCACGAGATCATTCTGCCTTCCTCGTCCGATCGACCAAATGCTCCCTCGACTGGCACCATCTGTCTGTTCAGGGATCATTTTACCCTCGGTCTGCGATTCCCTATCCATCCTTTCATTATCGTAGTTTGTAAATACTTCCACATCTCTTTTACTCAACTCGTGTCGAACTCCTTCCGTCTTCTGTGAGGCGTCGTCGTCTTATTTCGGCTGCACAACATCCCTCTTATCCCTCGTGTCTTCCATTATTTTTATTACCCGAAGTTGTCCGAACCGGGGACCTTCCTCTTCCAGTCTAGGGTCGGTTTAGTATTTTTTGATAAAATACCAACTTCTAATAAACATTGGAGCGAGTACTTCTTTTTCATGCGTCTTCCCGAGCGGCCGGAATTCTCGACCCACTGGCAGCTCGAAGTGGCACCTCAACCCCCACTGAAAAGCTACAAGAGCTCATTGGACTATCTGAATGGTGCGGTGATGCTGGCCGGGCAGAAGTATGGCATCCACAAGTTGCTGCTTGAGGGTGTCCTCTACATCTTTGGTTTCAGTCTGATCCGCACCTAGCTCCCGACCAACCTAGGTATGCAACTACTTTACCCTTTCCCTTTAATGCTAACTGATTTTTCTTTTTCTCCTGCAGTCGATGTCATGATGTGAGTGTGGATGGCCAGCAAGGCGAAACTTACGGACACTACGATCGAGGCGATGACTATCGAAGAGCTGACGAGTCTCGGTCTGCAACCGGTCGGCTACCACGAAGATCCACTCGGCCTGAGCGAGGAGGTGCCCGTGGAAGTGGGCGAAGGCGAGGCCAGCCATGCGCCGAGCGAAGGAGCCACCCCCGGCTCGTAGCCTCCGGCAAAGCGGCACCCCATCATTCCTGTTGAGGAACCATCGAGTTCGGCCTCCTCTGACATGCCACTGACCAGGCGCAAGAGGCGCCGAGCGGAGCCATCTTCGCGTTCTGCTACCTCGAGCACGCAGCCGACCGAGAGGGTCGAAACTTCGACTCTAGCTCTACTCCCATAAACTGTGGAGGCTTCATCGCCCGATCGGGCACCCTCCCTGGCCAAGCTCCATGATCAAATTATCTCCAAGGATGTCGCGCTAGCCGCCGTCAAGGATGAGTTGGAGGGATCCCGCGCGGCGCTGCGGATTTACCAAGATGCTGAAGGGAGTAGGTTTGAAACTATGAAGCAAGCCTACCTCCGCTCGAACGCATTCTGCGACAAATTCATCGATCGGGCCCTTCGACTGTTCGATTTGGCGATCGAAGGGACGATCGGTCACCTTCGCGAGGGGGGCCACCTGTCGGCCGCTGTGACTAGTAAGGTCATAAGCTGGGACAAGCTAACAACCGCTCTGCCCCAACAACATACTAGATTACCTAGAGTGAGGCTGAGGGCTCCATCTTTGTAATCTCTGCTTTGTAAATTTTGAAGTATTAATGCATCTTTGGCCGTTCGGCGAGGCTTTTTCTTATTATGTTTGCTTTTTGGTCTTCCTTTGGTCGTATTGTAGTCCCATAACCCCTCCGCTCGACCGTGGTTTGTATGTGTGTTTGCTCAATTCGTCTTTCTTTTCAAGTTGCGGAGCTCAAAGTGTTTTGGTACATTCTCTCGAACAGGCCATTCATCTGCAAATTTGGGGGCTTGGGCAACCCTTATTTACTGTCAGTCGTTCGACAGCTCGCGTAGACTCGGGTCTATCATTGCCGATTGACTATTTGATGAAGCCTCGGGTTTAATGTCGTCGTTCGACGATTTGGTGTAGACCCCGCATTTAACGTCGCTGCTCGACGGTTTGTTGGAGACCCGCGTTTAAGGTCATCGCTCAACCATTGGTGGAGACGAGGGTTTAAGGTCGCCGCTCGACCGTTGATGGAGATGAGAGTTTAAGGTCGTCGCTCGACCGTTGATGGAGATGAAAGTTTAAGGTCACCGCTCGACTGTTGATGGAGACGAAGGTTTAAGGTCATCGCTCGACCGTTGATTGAGACACGCGTTTAACGTCGTCGCTCGACGGTTTGTTGGAGACTCGCGTTTAACGTCGCTGCTTGACGGTTGATATACACTCGCACCCGGGTTTAAGGTCGCTGCTCGACTGTTGATGGAGACACGCGTTTAACGTCGCCGCTCGACGGTTGGTGGATATACATGTTTAACATCGCCACTCGACGGTTGTTATATACTCTCACCTGGGTTTAAGGTTGTAGTTCGATCGTTAAGGGAGATGCACTTAAAAGAGGCCTTTGCTTTTTTATTCAAACTTTGCCTTGCATTCGGCAAACATACAATAATTATGAAATATAGGATTCACTTGTGCACCTCTCATCCAACCCTGTAGGGTTGAAGATGTTTCACGCTCCAGGGTCTCTCAAGCTGCCTCCCTTCTTCGTCCTCCAAATAGTATGCGCTCGAATGGAGCTTCCACATGACCTTGAATGATCCCACCCATGGTGCCTTAAGCTTGGTGACGTTGTCGACCGGCTTCACTTTCTTCCAGACGAGGTCACTGACCTAAAAGGACCTCGGGATCACTTGCCAATTGTAATTCTGCTTCATACGCTGTCAGTAGGCCGTTATCCGAACAACGACTTTTGCCCTTGCTTCGTCCGCCAAGTCGAGCTCCATCAACCTCCGTTCGATGTTCCCTTCGTCGTAGTGCTGCACCCGATCAGATTCTACCCCGACCTCCATGGGGACAACTGCTTCGGCGTCGTATACCAAATGGAGTTACGACGGTTGCCTCTTTCAGAGTCGTGCAGAGAGCCTATAGCACACTGGGGAGCTCGTCAACCCAGCTGCTTCCCATGTGGTCGAGCTGAGCACGCAAGACTCGGAGGATCTCTCAATTGGCGACTTCCGCTTGCCCATTGCCTTGAGGTAGGCCACCGAGGTGAAGGATTGTTGGATAGCATAGCCTTCACACCATTTTTTGAGCTCCCGATCGACGAACTGCCTCCCATTGTCAGACACGAGTCAACGCGGGATTCTGAATCAGTAGATCATGTTCTGCTAAATAAATTTGGTGAACATCTGCTCAATGATTCTGGCAAGCGACTCAGCCTCTATCCACTTCGAAAAGTAGTCCACCGCCACCAATAGAAACTTTCACTGCCCGGTTGCTATAGGGAAAGACCCCACAATGTCCATGCCTCATTGGTTGAATGGGCACGATACCGTGGATGCTTTCATCTCCTCGTTTGGTCGGTGCGGTATGTTGTGGTACTTCTAGCAAGATAGACAAGTTAGCACCGTCCGAGCGACATCCTCTTGGAGGGTCGCCCAGAAGTATTTTTTGGGCCAATGTATGGTCGCCTGATAACCATGATTTTACGGCATTATTATGATTCATTTATGCATGGTTTTGATGTTGGTTTCCTAGTTTAAATCATTGTTACATTACATTTTGTGCATTGTGTGTATTTTTGGACTTAATTGTAAATTATATTATTTTTGGTGTTATTTGATGCTAATATTTGATTCTTATTTTGTAGGCATCAAAGGATCTTAGATTTGGATCTATTTGGACCAGAATTGGGCTCGAATCGGAGTTCAAAAGACAAGTTCAAGCTTTGGGTCGATTTGGGCCGTTTATCAAGAATAGGACAGATCTGGACCATCCGTTGAAGATCTGGCCGATCCAACCTAATGGGGAGCAGATATTAGCCATTGATGAAGATCCAGAAGTTTTGATCCAGATCTGAGTTCATCTAGCCATTGATCCAGCCCGAAACAATCTGGGCCGTTCATTGAAGACTGGGCAGATCCGGGCCATCCAGTGATGATCTGATCGATCCGACCTACGGGATGGTAGATCCAGACCCTAGATCAACATCAGTACCTTCGGATTGGATTTTGGATGACTTTTCACCGTTGATCAAGCGCCAAATTAATCCCAGCCGTCCGATCAGATCCAGATCTGATTTAAAACAGAAGCTACAGTGCCTTTCTGCTTCGTCGATTCCTCCTCCGCGCACAGCGTCTCGGCGCGCGACTTCCAGCGGATTTCGGCCCCGATTTCTTCTCCAATCATCTTCTCAAGCTTCTACCTCGGTGATAATCTCTACGGCAGCTCATTCCGATCATCTGGAGCCTCCGGTGGGTGTTTCTTCCGGCGAATTTTGCATTTCTGTTCTTCTCTGTTCCAGCGCCGATTTGGAGGTGGTCTTCCAATCGGCGACTCCGATTCCCATCAGAGACGCTTGGAGGTGGTCCGCCGGCGTTCCTGAGCTTCATCCGATGCCCATCCGCAATCCACAGTGCTCATTCCGATCCAGAGTTTCAGATTTGCAAATTTCCAGCATTTTCGGCACTTGAGTGGGTTCCGGGATGTTCTTAGCTCGCCGGGGGTGGTCCGTCGGTGTAGTTGAGCACTCCTTGAGCTGATATGCCATTGAGATGTTCCATTGAGGTCCAAAGTTGGGTGGTCTCGACTTTGGCACTCTTGTGTGACGGGAAGAGTGTGAAGCTTTGTTAGATTGGTTGCGAGTTGGATTGGTTAGGGTTTAGTTTACTTTTATTATTGTTTTGTAGCTTAGAACTTGTTTCTTTTAATGGTTGTTATGTTTTTATGCAAGCAATTTAGTATTTCTTTACCTTGTTGTAGTTTAATTTGAGTTTAAGTTGTGCTTGATTAATTGTTTAGAGTTTAAGTTCTAAGTTAGGGTTTACATCTTGTTTTAGATCAGATTTTATTCCTGTCTTGTTATTTCATATTTAGTTTAAATGTGTTGATGGTTTAATTATAATGTAGGGTGACAATGCATTATGGTTGGAACTTTGGCACATTGTTAGATTTCATTCTTGTTTTCCTTTGTAGATTTAAATTCCAGTTTAATTCCCCCCAAATTCCATTTATATGTTTAAAACCCCAAAAATAGGAATAAAAAGACAATCCTAAATTACATTCTACCGTTGGTTCCTCGGGATCGATCCTGGGCTCGTTACTACAACATTATTGTGAAATTAAGGGGTTCAGTGGAAAATACATTTGTATAATTTGATAAGCCTATTTGTGACATTTAATATAGATTTTCTCGCTTCATCAAATTTTGGCGCTGTTGCCGGGGAGAAAAAAAAAATGCAATGTTTAGTAATTTTAGGATTGTTTTGTTTGATTTCATGATTATATATCCATGTGTTTTATTTTATTTGTTCCTGAGTCTTCTGATTTTATTTGTTAGTATTTCAGTGTAAGAACAGGAAATTCAGAAACCATGGATCCATATTATCAGTATTTTGGAGATGGGATGGAGAATTATTTTTATCAGCCTCAGACTCAGTTCTATCAGTCCTACCTACCTATGGAGCAACGGAATAGGTATGAGGATGCACAAGAACAAATTGAAGAATCAATGTGGAAATGCAATGAAGTTATGCAACAAATGAGAGAGCATCAAGAGCAGCAATTTGTAAGGATACAGAATATACAGAGTCAATTGGATCAGATTGCATCGTCCATCAATCAGTTACAAGTGCAAAACTCCAGTGAGGAGATGGATTGTGGAGCGCTTGTCAGGCCTGACACTACTTCTATTTCTTCACAACAATTTTCTAGTTTTATTTGTGATGATGTAATTGTTCAAATTGTTGATTCTACTAATGATGTTGCTTTAAATGTTGTTGAAGATGCAGGTATTGTTGCAGAAGATAATATAAGTGTAGGGGAGTGCTTACTGGAAGCATTACCTCAAGAATCACCAAGAATAGAAGATGATGTAAGTGTAGGGACTTGTGCTATGGAGCCAAGCACCCAAGAATCACTACATGAAGTTGAACATTCGCCAGAACTGGAGTCTGAGCATTCATTTGATGAGAAAGAGGTAACAAACACCACTCCAGGTACCTCTCAAGATGACAAGGTGAGTATTTTGTGTAATTTTTCAGAGAATTTTATAGAGGTACCATTTGTTGATTTTATTAGTTGTGATTCATTTCTTGAAATATCTTTAAGCCACACTAATATTCTCCTATTTTCTTTTTGTCCCACATGCGTGTGGGAGGTATTTTCTTTTATTGATGTTGTAGGAGAACACAAGCTTCCGGAGTGGGTGCTAAAACTGAACCGATTAAGACCTCCGGAAAGAATGGTGAAAGGAAAAATGAGTAATAAGAAGGATTTGATTGGAACCATGATTACTCAACTTCCGGGGGTGGCTTCTTCTTTTGAATCTTCTTCAACCACCGGGAATTAAAGGGGAGTTGGTTCCAATCTTGCTTGCTCTTGCATTTTAATTTGTGCTTTGAGTTTAATAAATTCTTTATACATTTCTTTAGCTTCATACTTTGCATTTGCATTTTATTTTCATACTTTGCATTTAGTTAAGTACATAGCATTTCATTTGAATAAAAGCTACCATGGAAATTTCCTAAGTAATATTTGTAAGATGGTAAAAGTTGTTTTAAATTTGACCATCAATTTTAGGTCATTTAACATGATTGGATACTTTTCTTGCATGATATTGGTTAAAATGGTAGTGGATATCAATTTGATTAATTGAGCTTGATTGCATAATATTACCTAGTGAGGACCACTTTAAGCCTATACACGATTATATTCTTTTGTGTGACATGCACTCATAACAATTGAAACTCTAGAACTTGCTTAGTTTCTTTTCAAAGTCACAATAGCATTTGTGTGCATGGAGATAAAGGATATTTGTTATTCTTGTTCCCTCACACTTTCTAATTTCTTCTTCCACAATTTTCTTGAAACATTCTCATCTAGCATTTTAATTCTTGATAATCTTTGCTTGTCATTCTTTTATAAGAGTTTTGGAAGAATACTTGATGAGTTAGATTGCCTTGGATGGATGAGAAGTTTTAAGTGTGGGGAAGGATTGTTTATCATTAAAGTCATGAAGGTTTTCTAATACAAGTTGATTGGAAATTTTGGAATTGTGAATTCTGTTGCTGAACTTGTAAGCTGGAATTAGTTCTTTATTTCTTGTTGCTAATTAAAGAGCTATTTTGATATTCTACGGGAGTCTAATATCTGTGAAGAGATCATAAACAACTTAAATGTTCATATCTGAAACTGAAATGTTGGAGAATGCATTAAAGATAAACAACTTAAAGGAACTGTGGAGTATCAAATGGATTGCGGGTTCAATGTTGCGGAGCTAGTTTCTACTGAGCTTGTATAGACTTTAAATTGCTTGCAAGATTTATGCAGATTTCAGAGATAAGCTTCTATAGATTTATTTTCAGAATTCAGATTCTTGGATCTCAGCAGATTCCAGAATTCTGGTTCTGAGTTCTACAGTTCTGGAGTTTTGAAAATGCAGGAACTCTTTAAGAATTCTAGTACTGATCTACAGAAATATTACAAGTAAGAAGTGTACGACATTGAATTCTAATTGTTGAAACTGGAAAATCAGAATTCAGCATGCAAAATGGGTTTCCAGAGAATATAAGTTCTGGATTTGGCTTGTGTGATCTTTACTAGTAAATCTGAAGCTAATTTGATTGCTTAATTCTGAAACTATGAACTTAAGTTTGCATGATATCAGGACCAAGTTCAGTTTTGGGAATTCTTAAAGTGGAATCTGATCATTGCAGGAAGTTTCAAAGGTCAAGTGTGTTTGATTTTTCCACAGAGAAAAGAATGGTTAAAAGGTTTTGAAGTTTGTATCAAGTATGTACCAAAATCTTATCCGCAACCCTCTAATCAGTGAGAAACTAAGTGACGGTTGTGTATTTTTCAAAAACAAATGGTGTTCTTCTCCCTCCACGACTTCTACAAACTCTAGATCAGAACTTGAGCTAAGAATTACTGAATTAATTCAAGGAAATGAAATCTGATTTCAGAAACTGATGAAATGCAGAAATCATGTGTTGTTTGAAAAGTAAAGCAAGGAATGGTGATTTCTTTATCTAAACAATTTGTTGAAAGCGTTTGGAGTTCGATTTGGTGCTGAATTCTGCTATTGTTCTTAAATTTTGATACAAGAAGCAAATGGGAAATTATTGAGTCAGTAAAGAAGAGCACAGAAATTTTGCAGAATGAATCTACAGCTGTTGATTGACATTAATGGGGACTCAAGTTCTAAACAGGCAATCTGAAATTAATCTGTGAAGTAGTTGGTCTTTGATTGTTATTTGATATTCTCCTTTTTTTCAAATCTTTTGAGTGCAAAATTTTGAGGTTGTAAGGAATCAATCTGCTGATAATAAACCTGGAAAACATCCTACTGAAATCAGATTTCTGTAGTTTGCGCAATATCTGTAATACTGTGAGACTTTTAAGCTGGAATTTTTAAAAGCAGTTTACAGGAACCAGATCAGAACATAGAAGAAGAAATGCAGAAGTCAGTGAGCAAATAAAAAAATCTGCTGAGACAGTGAAGTGCAGAGCTGGAATATGGAAGAGATCTATTGAGATTAAGGCTTCAAGCTAGATGTGCAGAAATTACATAAGAGTCAAATAATTGAAACTGTACCACTCAAATACAGGAATTCAGAAGTGAAATGCAGATAAATGAGCCACAGAAAAGAGAAAAGGAATGCCATACATCACCTGAAATTGAAGAAAATCTGCTGTAACCTGCAGTGGAAATGAATGTGGCATTTCTGTGCCAATCTGTTCAGGGATTGCTGAAAACTGAAGAATGAATCTGAATTTGTGTCTTATGCCATGAATCACTTGGAAGCTGTAGATATTTGAGCCTATAATCTAAGTTGATATTACTAATGGCAATGCTAAAACTGAAACTGAATGCATGACAAAGATCTGCAGGAATGATGTTCTTCATTTTCAGAAACAAAGTATGGCTGAATTTGGACAGATTGCAGTTTCAGAAGTGCATGTTTTCTGGAAAACCAGAATTTAACATTGAGATGTGATATTACATTTGATTTTTCAATCATGTGGTGCTCTACGATTTCTTCTTTTTGCTTTCAAGTAATGTATGCAGAAATGAATGCATTTTTTTTTTTCAAGTGGATTGCAAAAGGAATGTAAATCTCAAAAGAGAAGGAAACGACTTCAAGAGAAGAGCTCTCCTACACGTTTATTGTCAATTGATGTCATTGCATTTTGAATTCTTTCTTGATTGCTTGAATCTGAATTCTTAATTGCATGATTACCAGAATTCAGAATCCAGATTCGAAATTTCTGCAACATTTGCAGAAATGAACCAATGTATCAACAAGTTCATGTTAGTGCTAAACTTCTATGAAGTCTTTGATTGGTAGTAGCATAACTGAGTTTCTATTTACAAGAATTAAGCTTGTAGGAAGAAACTGGAAATTCCAGAATATGAGTTCTATTTTATACCAGTGTAACATATATGCATTTTCAAGCTGTTTAGGAGAGCTGGAAATTCTGTTATAAGCAGATGAAATGTGGCAAAATCTGTAGAAACCAGTAAGTTTCTGGGTAGGTTTGAGAGAAACCAGTAAGTTTCAAGATGGTTCCTCTAACTCTGTTAAAAATTTAATTGAGATCTGCAGAAGTGAAATTCAGAAATCAGATTTGTTTCTAAAATTAGCAAGTGTGTGCTAAGCTCTTCTTCTCAAGTTTTTTACTACAGAAATGGAAATGGTCTGTAATTCTAATCAGTTTATATGCAAAAGCTTATTGAAGTTCTTGATTAGCAACTGATTTCTGAAACTTAGTTCAAGAATTGAAATATATTGCTGCAATTGGAGAGACTAAAATTCTTCACAGCAACTACACCAATTGTCTTAAGAGTTACGGATCAGAGATGCATAGCAGAGCTTAGAATCCAGCAGCTTCTGAATGCAGACGTTACTGGAAATGTTGGACTGAAATGTTGGAAATTAAAATGTGGTAACGATGGAGATGAATGCAGATTGCAGATTCGGATATGTAAGTTGCAGAAAACAGAATGGACAATGATGCTGCCATTGAGATTTGAATGGATTCAATCAACTCGGAAAACTGATTTGTGCCAACTTTTCAATCTGTTTTCTTTGTGTGCCAACTATTTCTGAAATTCTTTGTATGAAGACTTCCATGGCTCAAGTGAGCAGGTAGCTAATGAACAAGAACTTCATAAGTTAGTAGTGCATTTGCGCAAGGTTTTGAATTCTCATTTCAGGGTACACTTTGGTTATTTTAAAGCTGAATTCATTAAACGAATCATCAATTCTGAAACTGAGTATCAGAATTAGAATGCTGTTCTGTTTTGTAATTCAAACCTGAATTCTGGAAATCACTACTGATGAGGTGTAGAATGCTGAAATCAGTGAGTTAGATTAAGTGTTAAGTGAGTTTGATTGAAATCATTCAATGAAATGTGGAAAAATGTGCATCAACAGAAAGTGTTGTGTGCCAATTGCATTCTATGGTGTGTTAAATTGATATGAAGAAGAATTCTTTTCTTTGTTTAAGTAGCGAGTTTCAATTCTGTATTTGCAGTGAGTTTGGAATTCTGGAATTAAATCCTGACTAGATGGACACTGCAATTTCTGCAACATTGATTCTACTTCTGCAGATATGGAACTCATGTGCCAACAAGTGCATGTTTAGTGCTAAATTCAGTTTCTTTTCAGTTTGGGCAAGAATTCAACTTCTGATAGCTATTCTGAAGCAGGAACAGCTGAAATTCATTTAAAACCTTGCTGTACTTGAATGCTATTATATGCTGAAATTTCAGATGAAATTATGGAGGTTCAAATTACAAAGAGGGAAATAGAAGAACAAGAAAAGGAAGTGAAATTGAAGTGTTGGTACCAAAAGCTTATTAGCAGTACTCAAATCAGTGGAAGACCAATAGAGGGCATTTGTGCAGTAAAGGGAATGAAGAAAAACAGTGAGTAGAGATGCATCAAATAACTAATGACACAATATATTTCATTGTCCGAGACGGACAATGTTTTAAGTGTGGGGGAGGGAGCTATTTTCCATTAGCTAATGTGAGTTTGTTTTTGTTTCAAAATGCTAGAATTGAAGTGGAAGAACAGTGATAAAAAAAAAAAAACAGTGAAGAAGAGAAGAGAAAAATGGCACATCCAAAGAGTGTATCAAAAGAGTATCAAGATTCTTTGTTTGCCATCAAATTGAAGGGGACGTTAGCTTGATATGTTGAATTGTTAAAAACAAATGGTATTCATCTCTTTTCACATCAAATGGTCAACTCATCAAGTATATTCCTCCTATACTCTCATTCTCTCATTTTCTTCATTTAAGCCTTTTCTTTTGCCTATTTCATCCATTTCAATTGTTCCTTTTGCTTTCATTTCAATTATTCATGATAAAATCTTTTTGATTCATGTATGCTATGTTCATAGTGGCAGAGAATTAGAAAATAAGCAAGCTTATGGTAGTGAAATGTTGTGAGTGACATTGAGTGAGCTCCACATATATGCAATTTTGAGTGTGAGAGCTAGAATAGGTAAAATTCCTTGTGAGATTGCAACTTGCTTAATTTTTCAATTGGATTGAAACTACCATACCTACTGATTATTGTTTGGATTGTATTCATGATTATTTGTGATCTTTAAATGGTCTTAGTTAAATTCTTTTTACTATCTTTTAGATATTGCTAGGGAATTTTCTATGGAGATGATTTTTAGTTTTCTTTACTTTCACGGGACGTTCAAGACTAAGTGTGGGGGATTTGATAACCATGATTTTACGGCATTATTATGATTCATTTATGCATGGTTTTGATGTTGGTTTCCTAGTTTAAATCATTGTTACATTACATTTTGTGCATTGTGTGTATTTTTGGACTTAATTGTAAATTATATTATTTTTGGTGTTATTGGATGCTAATATTTGATTCTTATTTTGTAGGCATCAAAGGATCTTAGATTTGGATCTATTTGGACCAGAATTGGGCTCGAATCGGAGTTCAAAAGACAAGATCAAGCTTTGGGTCGATTTGGGCCGTTTATCAAGAATAGGACAGATCTGGACCATCCGTTGAAGATCTGGCCGATCCAACCTAATGGGGAGCAGATATTAGCCATTGATGAAGATCCAGAAGTTTTGATCCAGATCTGAGTTCATCTAGCCATTGATCCAGCCCGAAACAATCTGGGCCGTTCATTGAAGACTGGGCAGATCCGGGCCATCCAGTGATGATCTGATCGATCCGACCTACGGGATGGTAGATCCAGACCCTAGATCAACATCAGTACCTTCGGATTGGATTTTGGATGACTTTTCACCGTTGATCAAGCACCAAATTAATCCCAGCCGTCCGATCAGATCCAGATCTGATTTAAAACAGAAGCTACAGTGCCTTTCTGCTTCGTCGATTCCTCCTCCGCGCACAGCGTCTCGGCGCGCGACTTCCAGCGGATTTCGGCCCCGATTTCTTCTCCAATCATCTTCTCAAGCTTCTACCTCGGTGATAATCTCTACGGCAGCTCATTCCGATCATCTGGAGCCTCCGGTGGGTGTTTCTTCCGGCGAATTTTGCATTTCTGTTCTTCTCTGTTCCAGCTCCGATTTGGAGGTGGTCTTCCAATCGGCGACTCCGATTCCCATCAGAGACGCTTGGAGGTGGTCCGCCGGCGTTCCTGAGCTTCATCCGATGCCCATCCGCAATCCACAGTGCTCATTCCGATCCAGAGTTTCAGATTTGCAAATTTCCAGCATTTTCGGCACTTGAGTGGGTTCCGGGATGTTCTTAGCTCGCCGGGGGTGGTCCGTCGGTGTAGTTGAGCACTCCTTGAGCTGATATGCCATTGAGATGTTCCATTGAGGTCCAAAGTTGGGTGGTCTCGACTTTGGCACTCTTGTGTGACGGGAAGAGTGTGAAGCTTTGTTAGATTGGTTGCGAGTTGGATTGGTTAGGGTTTAGTTTACTTTTATTATTGTTTTGTAGCTTAGAACTTGTTTCTTTTAATGGTTGTTATGTTTTTATGCAAGCAATTTAGTATTTCTTTACCTTGTTGTAGTTTAATTTGAGTTTAAGTTGTGCTTGATTAATTGTTTAGAGTTTAAGTTCTAAGTTAGGGTTTACATCTTGTTTTAGATCAGATTTTATTTCTGTCTTGTTATTTCATATTTAGTTTAAATGTGTTGATGGTTTAATTATAATGTAGGGTGACAATGCATTATGGTTGGAACTTTGGCACATTGTTAGATTTCATTCTTGTTTTCCTTTGTAGATTTAAATTCCAGTTTAATTCCCCCCAAATTCCATTTATATGTTTAAAACCCCAAAAATAGGAATAAAAAGACAATCCTAAATTACATTCTACCGTTGGTTCCTCGGGATCGATCCTGGGCTCGTTACTACAACATTATTGTGAAATTAAGGGGTTCAGTGGAAATATTAAATTGTTAATTTGATTAGCGGATGTGACAGATTCGTTATATCATCGCCCGGATGACCTCCTTCAAGAGCCTTGGTGTACCTCATTCAGGATGTAATCGGCGTCTTCCGGTTCGACGCATTTGAGTAAGGGCTGGGAGAATGCTTTCTTATAGAGCTGGTCTCCGATCAACGTGAACTGACTGACCCTCTTCTTTATCAAGTGTGCATCCTCCGGATCATCAGGTACAGTTCCCAAACAACTGGATGACCCTAACAAAGTTCTTACATTCGGGAAGGTGATTCCCTCCATACGGTCGATTTGGGCCACCAGTGAGACTTGCTCGATCGGCTGACCTCTGAAGATCGGCGTTAAGGAGTTGGCCAGCTTCACTAGCTCATCCGCTGCTTGGTTCTCCGCTCGGGGGATCTTCTGTATAACCACTTCTTGGAAGTTGGCCTTCAGCTTTTCAAAAGTCTCAGCATAGAGCCTTAGCCGTGTGTTGCTTATTTCAAAGGTCCCGGATAGTTGCTGGGCGACGAGCTGGGAATTCGAGTGTATGAGGACTCTATCCGCTCCCACGTGCTAAGATGCTTACAGGCCAACTATCAATGCTTCATACTCGGCCTCATTGTTAGTAGCTCGGTAGTCCAGCCGGACAGATAACTGCATCCGGTCTTCCCGAGGTGAGATGAGGATTAAGCTGATCCCGCTGCCTTGCCGAGTGGGCGAGCCGTCCATATATATCTTCCAGGTTGTCGCTGGCTCTTCACTCTGGACTTCTATGACAAAATCCGTCAGGGCTTGAGCCTTGATCGCTGCTCGGGGTTGATATTGGATGTCGAACTCGTTAAGTTCGGTCGTCCACTTGATCAGCCTTCTGGACACCTCCGGATTGTGGAGAATCCTCCCCAAAGCACTGTTGGTTATCACTATTATTGAGTGTGCTAAGAAGTACGGGTGAAGTCTTCGCGCGACGAGTACCGGTGCATAGACCAACTTTTCAAGACCCGTGTAGCGAGATTTAATATCCTTTAATATATGACTCAGAAAATATGCAAGTTGTTGATCTTGACTATTCTGCCTGACCAGAGCGGATCTAACGACATATTTGTTGGATGGCAAATATATCTAGAGTAGCTCTCTCGCGATTGGCTTGGCTAACACAGGTAGTGCGCTCAGATACTCCTCCTCCAGCGCCCGGTCACACTCAGTGTCCCATTGGAATTTTGTGGCTCAGCGCAGTATCTTGAAAAATGATAGGCTTCGATCGGATGACTTGGATATAAACCGGGACAATGTCGTGATTCGACCGGTCAGCCTCTGAGCTTCCTTCAAATTTCGAGGCGGAGGCATGTTCTACAAAGCGTGGACCTTGCTGGGATTGGCTTCGATGCACCGCTCGATGAAGATGTAACCTAGAGAGCAACCACTCTTCACGCCGAACAGACACTTGCTCAGGTTCAACTTTATTTCGTATACCCTTAGTGTTCGGCGGGATTCGTTGATATTTATGCATAGGTTAGCAACTCAGAGGGATTTGATGAGTATGTCATCGACGTATACCTCCATATTATGATCGATATACCATCAGAACACTTTAACCATTAACCTCTGGTAGGTGGCTCCGACGTTCTTCAGTCTGAATAGCATGATGTTGTAGCAGTACGTTCCGTCGACCGTGATGAAGCTGACCTTCTCTTGATCCTCGTGGGCGAGCGGCACTTGATGGTATCCTTGATACGCGTCGAGCATGCAGATCAGCTTACAGCCTGCTGTCGAGTCCACCAGTTGATCTATCCTGGGCAACGAATATAAGTCCTTCAGGCATGCCTTATTTAAGTCGCGGAAGTTGATGCAAACCCGCCATTTGTTGCCCGGCTTAGAGACTAGCATCACATTGGCTAGCCATCTCAGGAATTGGACTTCCCTTATGTGGCCGACTTCCAATAGCTTTTCTATCTCTGCCCGTATGATCATGTTTTACTCTACACTGAAATCCCTTTTTCTTTGTTTGACCGGCCGAGCGTTCGGTCAGACGTGAAGCTCGTGTTGGGCCACGCTTGGGGAGATGCGGGGCAACTCATGTGTTGACCAAGCGAACACATCGTGATTCTGCTTGAGGCAGGTAATCAACTCTGCCTTCTTCTCTTCTTCTAGTAGACGCCAACGAAGGTCGTGACTTCTGACCGGCTCGGGTGGATCTGTACCTCCTCCTTTTATTCATACACCAAAGTGGGAGGTTTTTCAATGATAGCATTTACCTCTAGCCATGGAGTTTTCCAAGCGGCCTTGGCCTCGGTCTTGACCATTTTCACGTAGCAGCGCCGAGCGGTCAGTTGGCCGCCCTTGACCTCGCCCACCTGGTCGTCTACTGAGAACTTTATTTTTTTATAGTAAGTGCATACTGCCGCCCGGAATTCATTAAGGGTCGGTTGACCCAAAATAACGTTGTAGGCAGATGGTGCGTCTACAGCTATGAAGTTGGTTGTCCGGGTCCTCTTCAACGGCTCCTCTCCCAGCGAGATAGCTAATCTTACCTAGCCGATCGGCAATACTTCATTGCCTGTGAACCCGTAGAGTAGGGTCGCCATGGGCAGCAGCTCGCTGCGATCGATCTGCAGTTGATTGAACACCTTCTTAAAAATGATGTTCACCGAACTCCCCATGTCGACGAAGGTTTGGTTAATGGTGTAGTTGGCGATCACCGCTCGGATGATTAAAGCATCATTATGAGGGATTTAGACACTCTCCAAATCGCTAGGACCGAAGCTGATCTGAGACCCTTTGTTGTCTCTTCGCAAGTATACGGAAATATCGCAAGTAATATAAAATATTATCATATCCACAGGGACTAGAATAAGCACTAAGAATATCTCAACACGAATTAGCTAGACAACAAATCAATGGATTGACAAAGTCTAAGTGTAACTATGAAAAGTAAACAAAGGAATGAAAGAATAGGCAACAAGAATAAAGATAATGATAAGGGATATTCTAGGAGTTTTGGTTTCTTTGTAAGGTTATTCAATGTAAATGATCTACCAAACCTTTTTTCTCAATTGTCCATCATTTGTAGCAGGTTGTCGGTTCTCTCTTGCAATAGAGAACCGACCTAGGACTGAAATCCATATCTAGATTGATCAATTAGGAATAAATCTATGTTGTCCTTACACGGGCTTGTCTGTCACGTGCGTCCCTCGGAAAATCAACATAGGAATCCATCACTCATCAACCCATCAAGATATAAAGATTAACACAACCTATCTATCATACTCCCTTGAATGACCTTATTTCACCTTCAAGATTCTCCCTCAAACGTTCTTACACGGGCATGTTCCTGTCATGAAGATCCCTCAAAAAATCAAATGAGAAATCACCTCTACAAGATCCACAAAGTATCCAATCATTCAATCAAGCATGGTAATTAGGCACAATCTCGACAATCCACACAAGAAAGAATAGATACAAACAGGACAAAATCATAGAAATAAGAAATTGACATATCCACAAGAGTTTTACATCAAGATATCCTTACAAATACTCCCTCTATTCCTAAAACAAAAAATCTACTCCATAAATCCAAGAAAGAAATCCCAAGAAACAAAGATTATAAGCATTCTTAATCCCTCAAATCCAAGAAAGGAGAGAAAGAAAACTTATCTACGGAGAAGAATGATCTTAGGATCCAATCCTTCGATCTTGGAGTCGAATCGGTGAAGATCCTCCCTAGAATCGCCGAAAAATCCCTCTAAGATGGAGGGAAATCGTCCAAATCTTCCTTTCTCCCAAAGGGGAGAAGATTACCTTTCAAATCTTGAATGAAGCCTTATATAGAAGAGGGGTTTGGGCGCCACACGGCCCCGAAGCACGGCCGTGTGAGGTTCACACGGCCTGCTCCATTCTCTTCTCTGCCAACCTCACACGGCCGTGTGAGGTACACGACCATGGCTTGCCTCTACCAATGATCCCCTTGCACGGCCGTGTAGATCTGCACGACCTGTACTGCCTTCGCCTCTGGAAACTCGGCACGACCGTGTGGTGCACACGGCCAACACTCTCTTGCTCACTGGAAACCTCACACGACCGTGTAGGGTACACGGCCGAGGCTTCTCTGGTCTCTGGAAAACTGGCATGATCGCGTGGTGTACACGACCTAGGCTTCATTGGGCTTCAAAACTCGGCACGACCGTGTGAGGTTCACACGACCAAGCCACCTCCCTTCTTTGCTGCAACCACACGACCTCTCATCTCCACACGCCCTGGGCAAACCCCCATGGCAGGGCCGTGTGGGGTTCGGGTACAATGCTTTCCTCCATTGCTTTGCTTGCGGATTTGGCCTCGAACACGCATCCTTCACCAAATTCGACTCCTGTGTACAGAAAATGCACAAAAATAGATCTCCGAACAAAGAGAGTAAATATGCTAAAAAGGAAAGCTAGAAGTACGGAAATGCATAGATCAAACATGCTCAAAATATGTGAATGTGCGTCAAAACATGCTAACAAGTGTATACAATCTACGCACATCACCCTTCAGCCTTCTCCTTGCTGCACCCGATGACATGGATCCCGAGCATATGATTTCCTGGCACGGTTGGAGTCTTCACTGGTCGGGCCTCCGATGATCATGCTTATCTCTCCCTTGGAAGCGTTGTTCCTGTTTCCTCTTCCCGGGCAGACGACCTATTTCACTCGGCCGAGATCATGGAGGGATCAATTTCCTCCCTCCGTTGGTGGTGATGGCTCCCGAGCTCCCTTCTTTCTTCTCGTCACTCGGTCGAGTAGCGACGACCTCGTCGATCAGGAGATGGGGAGCGACGGCGATACCCCCTGGGGCGGGGGCGTCTCCCCGTGTGTTATGTGTCGCTGATTGATGGAATGAACAAAACATATGCGCCCATACCTTGCCCTTGGATGCCTTGGGCCGATCGGACGCCACATGCTGTACGACGTGCACCCTAGTCTCTTGGTGCGGTTGTGCTCCTTCAGTTCGCGACCGCTTGGGCGGCAGATGGCTGCTAACCGGTCGATTCTCGGTCGGCGCCGAGTGCTCGGTTGACGCTTCCTTTCTTCTGGCCACCTAGGCCTCCTCCATGTTGATGTATTCGTTGGCCTTCTTCAGCATGTGGTCAAAGTCCCGAGGCGGCTTCCTGATGAGTGATCGAAAGAAGTCCCTTTCGGTGAGCCCCTGGGTGAAAGCATTCATCATGGTCTCAGAGGAGACCGAGGGAATGCTCATGGCCACTTGATTGAAGCGCTGGATGTACGCTCAGAGCGCTTCCTTGGGCCCTTGTTTAAGGGCGACAAGTCTGACGCTTATCTTCTGGTAGCGTCAGCTGCTGGCGCCTGGCGAAGTGGTGTTGGAAGGCGGCTCGAAAATCTTTGAAACTTCGTATTGAGCCGTCCGGCAGCCTTCTGAACCACCGTTGCGTCGATCCAGAGAGAGTTGTGAGAAAGACTCTGTACTTTACTCCGTCCGTGTACTGGTGCAGCGTAGCCTCATTGTCGAACTGATCCAGATAATCATCTGGGTTGATCGTCCCGTTGTACATCTCGATCGCCAACGGGCGTAGTGTCGAGGCAGAGGGTCTTGTAAGATCTCCTCGGAGAATTGCCTATTGATCCGTTCGGGGGACGCGACGTTTCGGGTCGCGTTTCCTTTCCGCGCATCTCGAACAGGCGCCTCGTCGGAAGAAGATCCCCGCTCCTGATGCGCTTGGGCTATCTCCGAGGGGGTTTGGAACAGAGCCCGATGGAAGGGGATCGCGGTGGGCGGCGCTTCCCCTTGGGTGTCGGTTGGCTTTCGGTTCTGCTCCCATACTGAGAGTTGCTCCACTTGGTCTTCTTGCCCCGCTCGCCTATCGACCGCCGAGGTTGCAGGTTACGGTGCTGGCCGATCGACTATCGTTTGTTGTTGATGCTGCTCCATCATTTTTGCTGCCCGTGCTTGCACAAGCATCTCCAGCTCCTCTTGAGTGAGCGTCACGGTGGTAAGTCGTCCAACGTCTTCCATTTTTTTTGGCTCGGATTTAGGTGACGTTCCCACAGACAGCGCCAAATATGATTCTGTCTGAAAGTCGAGGAGACGGATGCTGGGGATGTGGCGCTCTTGCTGACCTCCGGTGGACTTCGCTCTCGCCTGCAACACAAGCAGTGTCAGTGCCGAGCCAAGGAAGGGTTCCCCGACGATGGCCCTTCGACGCTCAAATCAGTCTCTAGCGAGGTAAAAAGAAGCAAAGAGAACTGTAGTGCAACAGTAGAAATCGCGAGAAAAGCATACCTCCGCCGATGATTAGACCCCCCTTTATATAGGGCTTTTGTAGCGTGTGTGCACGCTTCTTAAAGCGGGCACACTATCCCAAGCTTTCTCTGAAGAGACATGTCAGTAAAGTGTCCCTGATACATTACCTTAACGACCCGAACATATCTCTGAGTGACAGTGGAAGCTTCCGTCATATGATCCTCTGTTTGACCATACCGTCTGTCAGTTGTACTAGCTCTCAAAAGGATGTCGAAGAATATCCCGCTGTGTCTGTTGCTTGGCCGAGCGGAATGACCGCTCGGCCAGGATTTTGATATCCTTGCGTCCGCTGCCACACTAAGCGGGATAGCCGCTCGGCTGAAAGCCTCCTATCCAAGTGTCGTTCGTTGCTAGACTGAGCGGAATGACCTCTCGACCGGAAGCCCACTGTCCATATGCTCTATTGCTTGGCCGAGCGGGATAGCCGCTCGGCGGGCAGTTCATTGTCCACATGCTCGACTGATGCCGAGTCTGCTGCTAGGCCGAGCGGAGGAGCCGTTCGTCTCGGCTTTTGCGCGTCCCTTGAGCGTCGACTTGATTACTTCGTGTTGGAGACGATGGGTCGATGCTTAACCCTCGGTCGGAATATGCTTCGCCTGACCGGCCAAGACCGTCCATCCCACCGTATCGAGCCGTCCATCCGATGATCGTCTTGACTTTTACCTCCATTGACTTCCACCATGACAACGAGGTGGGGCCCCTCATCATCAACGTATCAATATATTTTTTAATAACTTAATTAAAATTATTTAAAATTAAATTTTTTTTTTTTAATATGCTCGTAGTCCGCGCAAAAATGTTGGAATAGCGTTAGCACTTAGCAAGTCATTAAAAGGACTTATTTGGGCGGGTGTTCTACTGTTAATTTTCTACCTTTTTATTTGCATTCATGAGAAGACTTGATTTGCTTGAAGTCTTGATTGTTTAATGGCAAGAATCACCGTCTCGTATCACATTGCCTGATCAAACCTGTTATATATTCCGACACTTGCAAGGTTCTTATCAACTGTTCTTTATTTTTTGAAACCATCGGTCAGTCTAGTATTTAAATACTCACTAGTGGCGTCTCTACTATGTTTCACAGAAGAAGCTATAGCTAGTCATGGTCAATGAATAGTTTATGAAAAACAAACAAGGAATATGGCATCTAATCTGTTTGTATTATTGCTTGACTGGGGAAATCAAAGCCATATTGGACCAATCAAGCTCTTCATGGCTGTGAGTCCCACACCAATCCCTTTCGCTGATGGAAGGGGCCAGAGCCCAGCCAATGGCCTGCTTCAAGCTGACTTCCTTCCCTCAAACACTTTACATTGACTCCTGTTTCCTCTTCTCTTTGTGTCTGAAGCAACCGATACACAGGTATGACACTCTCAATTCACCTTTTCCTTTTGCCAGTAATACAGAGTTACTCATGCTTTCTTGTTTCTATCGTGAAAGGGATTAATGGTCTCTTGTGTTTTTGTTGCTTCTCTCTGGTGGAGCTTTTATTTGCTTTTGTATTGTGAATTATAGCTAGTTTTAACTTTTGGGGCTTTGGAAGTCTTGAGGGACAATGAAAGTTGAAAACAAGCTCGAGTGGTGCCAACGTCTGAACTATCATAGAGTTTGGTGGAGTTTGATAATATGGAAGTATCCGGATAGTGTATGCAACAACAAGATTGGAGTACTTGTTCATTGTTCTTATTCATTAAGATAAATTGTCATTAGGAAAATGCTTAAAGGTAAGATCATAAGGACAAATAAAGTTTGTAGGGATTTAGTAGGTTGCCCATGGGTCGACTGTGATGGTTGACCTGACGCAGCCAAATTGTTTTGGTTTATCTCAATGACTTAGAGTTCTGGTACGAGGTGAACTTGGAGGTGATTGGTGAAAGATGACATGAGGTATCCAAGAGACTAAAAAACTCCAGGCAAAGTGGAGTCTAGGACGAGGAACATGGAGCAATGGATGGTTCGACGGCCTAGAACAAGGTGAGCTCATAGGTGGACAACGAATGACATTAAGCATCCAAAGGACCATAGACTTGGATTATCTATGGACATAGGCTTACATCAAATTACCTAAATTTCTTGTCTTTCTTTGTGTTTGTGTTATCTTACCAAGGGAGATGAAGATTACACTAAAAGGGTTGTGGCAAAAGTTATTCCACATTTTAGAGGCATCAAATTTGGATCTACAAGTTGGTAGTTTAAGGTGGCCATTTTTACCAAGTTGTATTAGAACAATATTCCAGATCTCTTCTAGTGGTATTAGTGACACTGGTGATCCCAACAATTCAGCCTTCCTTTCCGTCAAAGAAAAGAAACACAGAGCCAGTAAATTGGTTACAGGAACATCAATAAATGTAGCTTAATTTTGGCATATGCAATTCGATAGGTTATAGTGAGAGTAGAGTACAGAAGATCTTGCAGGGTGAATTACAATTAGTATATGTGTCATCTGCTACATTGCAATTGTGCAGGTTGAGTAAAATGAGTGTGAATAGACGAAACAAACTAGTGGAATCAGCTTTTTTTATAACAACAAACAGATTTGGCTTGTCGTATTACCAACATCTACATGCAATTATTTGATGAAGTTGCCTGGTTTTTCAGGATGTTTATCAGAAGCATGTAGAGATAATAAAAGATAAATAATGGATTCTTTGAGGAACTCCAAAAAGCTCCAGTATGATTCAGCAGAAACTAGAAATGTAGCTACTAGACCTGCAGAGTTTCTGAAACAAAATCCTTCTAGTCGCGCTTTGAATTACTCTATTCAAACTGGTGAGGAGTTTTCATTTGAATTCATGCGAGATAAGAATGTTTCCAGGAGTCCTTGCATTCCAAATATTTCTGAACATCAAATCACTAGCTCTAGTTCTGTAGATTTAAGACAAAGGCGAGCCATATCTAATGCAGCCGGACTTCAAACTGTTTCAGATTCTCCCATTAGTGCCACTGAAAAAAGAGAATTGTGCAAAGAAATGCAGAAGAAAGTATTTCTTGAAACCAAAAACAGTGATCAGGTAGCATTAACAAGGACAGTATCTCATGCCTCAGCCGGAAGCAATAGTACTTATCGGGGATTTAACATGAGGTATGCATCATTAAAGAGCACACCAACAAGAGTAAAATCTCTTTGCAGTTATGGTGGTAAATTTCTACCTAGACCCAGTGATGGAAAGCTGAGATATGTGGGAGGTGACACACACATTATCCAATTGAGCAAGGATATGCCCTGGAAAGAACTCATGAAAAGAGCAAAAAGAATGTTCAATCAAACTCAGACAATCAAGTATCAATTGCCAGGTGAGGAAATTGATGCTCTAGTGTCTGTATTCTGTGATGAAGACTTGCAGCATATGATTGATGAGTTCATTGTTCTAGAATACAATCAGATAGAACAAAAGCCCAGGATGTTCCTGTTCTCCTCAGATGATAACGCACATGTCACTCTTGGCACCATGGAAGGAGATTCTGAAACTCAATTTCTTGCAGCAATCAATGGTTTTGATGTAGCTGAGAAAACTTCGAGTTGCGATGTTTTGATAAGAACATCAGCTAGTGGGATGGACCAGTCCCTTATTTTTAGTGTTGAACTTGATGAAGTTAAAAGAAAGAACAAGGCTGAAACTCCATACTCTTCCATCCATCATCATGACAATTTCAGCAGTGACGAAAATGGAATTCAATTTTCTTCATCTGTGCCATCTAATTATGAGCTGCTGATCCATCATCAGCAAGATGCTGACAAAAAGGAGGTGACACCTCAATCAGAACAAAAATTTTCTTCACCAGTGCAGTTACATGATGTTTCAGTTTCACATTTGCAACTTGAAGCACTCTATGGTACTCCAGCACCAGATTTTATATCCCCAAATCATCATATGAAACATTTGGAAACTCGTGTATCATTGCCACTTGATGTCCTTAGTGCAATCAAGAGCTCTCCTAAAGAACTTCCCCAACCTTGCATATGTTCTAGAGTTACTACTGGATGTTCTGATAATAAGCCTACAGTAGTTGGCCTTGACACTGAAGATCCACTCTCAATGCTGTCAAGAGCATTTTACAAGGACCAGATGACATCAAAGCAGGAAAAAATAGAATTTCAGCTATCCAACTCTAAGGATCAAATTGGTTATCAAAGGCCAACACATGAGCAATTCTCCTATCAGAAAAAAGAACTAGGTGAAGTTTTACATTCTTTACCTGAAGAAGATATGGTTACTGAGTCTGGTAACTTAACCATTGCTGGAAAATCTCCAAAATCTAATCAATCCAGTATTAGGGATGAGTTGAGAGAAAATCAGAGGTATCGAGCTTCTGTTCCAGTTATCCAAACAAATCGGATTGAGCTTGAATCTACAATGTCGAGATCAGATAATTCAGTTTCTTTCATGCAATCTGAAAATTCAAGTTATAGTGAAAGTAACCAAGAAGATGTTACTTTGGCATATGATTTAGCATCCAACGACAACAAGAAGGTTAAAATGGGCTACCAGTTTCAGCAGCAGTTTGATAAAAACAGTAGGAACTCAAGTTCATCCATGGATGATGAGAAAGACCCTTTAAATCAGGGTAGGATCTGGAATGCATCTGACAGGACCAGAAGCATAGATAGTTCCAGTTCTGATGGTAAGACAAGTATTTCCAAAGTGTATTCACAAGAACTGGTTGGTGATGGATCAGATGCAGTGAAACAAGCATCTCTGCCATTAATCCTTGGAAGCATTCAGAAACAAAAGGAAAGAACTGCAGTTGTTCCTCAAGGAAATTGTTCTCCTTCCCCTAAAGAACACAGCCACCATCTAAACTCTAGTAATTCTCAGTTTATCTATGAGATAGGTTCCATTTCAATTCCGAAGGTTAAATCTGCTAAAGAGTTCTCTAATTTAAGTACCTCCAGCACCCATGGTATCATAAATGACTTGAAAATGCCAAGTAATGAATGCCAGTCTCCTCTTATGAATCTCTGCCATGATGAGTTAACCAGTGAAGAACCTACACTTAAAAAACAGCCTCATGAAACACCTTTTCTGATGAAAGTCTCTTCTTTAGAACATAGGGATCTTGGCATGAAGAATCCTCATGTTGATTTTGATGAGGTAATGAAATGTAAAATTCACAGTATGGTTGAAACTGATGTACAAATCAAGTTTAATTAATCATGCTGATCTTGCTTGCAGGTGGAGAGTTCCCTGGCAAATGTCGGAGAACACTTAAGAACAGCTCTTACGGAATATGAGGTAGGTATTAATATGTTTTAGTTGTATGCTTTATACAGAACCTTTCTTGTTCTCCTGACTAGATGCCTTATTGATACGATGGTTGGATACAGGAAATTGCTTCTGATATAAAGGAAGTGAATGATCCTGGTCCTGATACTTCCACGGAAATCCCAAGTCTAAGAAACTTGCAGGTACATTTTAGATCAGTATTCAGAAACTTCAAGTTTCTAGACTTTGGAAATTCAAGATCCTTTACATGGCATCTTCTTATATGAGTTCTTGGTTATATTGACTGAATTATTACCAGCGAATTAATAATGAAGATCTTGAGGAACTGCGGGAACTTGGTGCTGGGACATTTGGAACTGTGTACCATGGAAAGTGGAGGGGCACAGATGTGGCCATTAAGCGGATAAACAGGAGTTACTTTATAGGTCATTCGTCTCAGACAGAAAAAATGGTAGCATTCTAAGACAAATAAATCATAACTTATTTTGATTCCCCACTTCTTTTTTGTTCTTGTCAAATTTCTTCACCAAATTGTTGAGAATTAAAAATGTGTAGTTGAAGTTCAAACAGAATATGTATTGATGAAACAAGAAGCCAACATAGCATACTGTTCATACAGATCTCTGGGTTTTGGCGTGAAGTCGGTATCCTGTCGAAACTTCATCATCCAAATGTTGTAGCCTTTTATGGTGTTGTGATGGATGAACAAGGAGGAACAATGGCAACTGTGACAGAATATATGACCCATGGATCTCTCAAGCATGTTTTACGACGCAAGGAAAGGTATAAAATCATTTCGAGTTCTAACCTATGAATAAATTTTGTTTGGAAAGGTCTAATGTAGCATGACAAACTTCTTAGGCATCTTGATTTCCGTAAGAGGCTGCTAATTGCTATGGATGTAGCTATTGGCATGGAATATCTGCATTCGAGGAATGTTGTACATTTTGATTTGAAATGTGATAACTTGCTTGTAAACTTCAAGGACTCATCAAGACCTATTTGTAAGGCAAGTAGTATATTCAGTTGTATAAACATTTTGCTTTCCTAACAAACTCATTTGAATGAAGTTGGTGGATATCTTATCCAGGTATGCGATTTTGGATTGTCGAAAATGAAACTCCACACTATGGTTTCTGGTGGTGTGAGAGGAACACTTCCATGGATGGCTCCAGAGTTGCTCTATATTAGTAGCAACAAAGTTTCTGAAAAGGTAAAATGGCTAAGTCTTTGTTATTCTAAAAAGAACAGATAAAAGTCGAAGTTTAGAAAATAGCTTCATTGTCCATGACGGACTTATAACTACATAAAATGATACAACAACTATAGAAATGCCAGATGGTAAATATGGTAGGTAGTTCTGAAAGACATTCGACTGTCAATTTTTTCTACCACTATTTTCATACCGAACTTGAAATGTTGAACACGATATTTATTACTTGTTGACATTGGTTGCAGATCGATGTATATTCATTTGGCATTGTCATGTGGGAGATTCTCACGGGTAAAGAGCCTTATGAGGATATGCATTATGGAGAAGTAATAGGTGTGTTAATCAAACTTACAAGAAGCAGTTTGCTTTGAACTTGAAGATACAACATACTGAACTTTATTTTCTCTGCAATTGCTAACTTTGCTCGTCTTCTTCTTTTTTTTTTTTTCCTCCAATAAAACCAGGTGGTCTTTTGCATAACACATTGAGGCCAATTGTGCCTGGTTCATGTGACAAAGATTGGAGAATTCTAATGGAACAATGCTGGGCAGTTGATCCTGAGCAAAGACCAACATTCACACAAATTGCCAGCCACCTAAAATCAATGTACAAAGGCCATCAAATCAGGGAATAGAAATGATTCAGAAAAGAAAATTACATAACTCATTGTTGTGGGTGTGTGTACTATATATATATAGTACACTGAAGGTATGCCTGATTGTTAAAGATTCATATAGCCCCTTGTGAGGATGTTGTGCTTGATATAGCAATGCCTTTCTTTTTTTTGGTGACCCATATGTCTATTCTGTTCGTATTTATTTCTCCGTTTGGTGGGTTTACATGTTAAAGTTGTAACACACGATGTTGCTGTTAAGATTTAAATTCAATAAAGTGATCTAATTTATGTTTTAATCGTGGACTGAATTAAAGATATGATTTTTGTGTGTAAAAGCCGGTTAATATGTTAATTCATTTTATGTTATTATTGATGGACTGATAACCTAAACGGGTCCAAGGTCTATATAAAGATCCCATTAGAAAGAAAATTTCGACAGCTGATGCTCTCTCCTTTGAAAGATCATTTGCCGCAAGAAGTGTTTACTTTTGATCTTTTGGAAATTGTTCCAACGACAATTAAACAATAGCGATGACTCTGAATTTATTATATTCGATTTAAAGTTATTCATCGTTTTTATTTTGTTAAATATCAACCATAATCTTGGGTACCTTCTTGGTCCGTCGTTCTTGATTTGTCCGTTACAACAAAGAATAATTTTGTGATATGGCCGTTACTATAAAAGGAAGCATTTAGAAACAGTTGAATCCAACCTGTTGATCTCAATGAACAAGGCCACTTGATCCCGGGCTTTGATTTGGGTACCTTCCTTTTTTACGTAGAAATAGCTGAGAACCATTTGATCAAACGTGCGATGATGATGGAACAGATTGGGAATGGACGGGTGTGATTAAATATCTCTAGTTCCAATCCCTAGTTAGGTTGTCCTGCGGCGAGGAAGAGAGGAGAGGGAGAAGAGTGGCCGACGAGGGAGCGTGCGGCGACACCACGGCCACCGGAGGCGAGAGTGCGAGCAGAGCGGCTAGGTAAGAGCGTTCGTGAGCGCGAGATCTGTATGGCCTTTTCTTTTCCCTTTTCTCTCCTCTTCCACCCTTTCGCTTCTCGGCCGGATCCCGGTGGAGAGCCAAAGCGGAGGGAGGAGGTAGCACTGGAAGTAGGAAATAAATCAAACGATTCTTGTGCGTTGTGTGGTCCTCTGCAGGAGAGTGAGAGGTTGAGAGAGTGCTGTAGAGAGGGATAGAGGTAGAGAGATAGACATAAAGAGCCATCTTGAGGGAACTAAGTGAAGGAAAGGGAGGAGAGGGATAAAGTGAGCGATAAAGTTTGAGATAGCGTCTCTCCCTATCCTTGATCCGTGTTCTCTACGTCCATCATGGCTAACAAGCTCGTGGTCAGTATTTCTGATCGAAGTGTGTTTTTTTTAATTTTCTTTCTTTTACTTCGAGGAATGTTTTACTGATTGCATTGGGCTTTCCATTTAGGTTCTTGGAATTCCATGGGATGTGGATACAGAAGGTTTGAGGGAATACATGACCAAGTTTGGACCTTTGGATGATTGTGTGGTCATGAAGGTAAGTTTGGTTTGCTTTTTGCATGCGGAATATTTTCTTTAATCTACCAAGGTCTTACTGTTAAGTGTTTTTTGGAATTGGTGGTGCATGAGTTATCTTGTTGTTAAATTTAACATTGTTAGTGCCATTGATGCGTAACTTCAGATGCATTCTTTAACATTATAAACACTGATTTCATTATCATCATCATATCTATTTATTGTCATCGCTGTGTAAGTCCCAATTATTTGGGGTTGGCTACATGGATTTTATTTCATTAAACTCTATGCAAGGCTAAATTACTACAATAATCATTATTGATTGAATCACTTAAAATTACATTAATTGGAGTTTTCTTTGTCTCTATACCTCTTCCAATTCAATTCAACCTTTTTAAACAAGCTTCTATCATTTTATCATCTATTAGAGTTACACCTCTTGAATAATAGTGTTCCTTTATTTTTAACCTTCATAGTCGTATCCATTTTAGTTCTCTCGTCTCTACTACTTTAATTTTGTATGTGCTGCTTCTCAGTCGGTTTACACTCAGATTCGTAAATTATGATGAATCGTACTATTGACATGGAGTTTACCTTAGCCTAATGTCAGATAATGATCACACAACTTTAGAAACACTTTACTAAAATCATCTACAGGTTATCCTATTCTGATATCTTAATTACCTTTTCATATTGAATGATAGATCCTTCTCTAAAACTTTAACACAAATTTCATTTCAATCATATACATTTTTTTATTATTGAAAATACATTTCATATAATAATTACTGTTTTACTTTACTTAAATCTGTAGTTTATCTAACATGAATTTCATATCATGATATAAACCATTTTAGTTATCCCATGCATTTTCTTATATTGGAAAACATTTCATATTATAAATTTTGGTTCTATTGAACCTATTTATTTAGTTTTAAAATTTCAATCTATAATTCAAGCTTTGATGATAATTTATTTTTTCTCTCATCAATTAACACGGAGGTTTATCTCTAATATGATTAGTAAGTTTATGTAGTTGTACAATTATCAAGAGATAGAATATCATATAATTATATGCTACATTTGTCATAGCTCTAATGTTAGAAAATATATTATTATAGATGTTCATTCACATTGGTATAATTAGTGGTGTAAATGGGTTGTGCCTAAGTCATGAATGACACCGGTTTGATTGACTTGTTTAGGTGTCGTGCTGGGTCAAACAAGACGCTGTGTCATGACTTGTAATGCCATACTTTTTTGTCCGACACGTCTTATACAACTCATACAACTTCCAAGTCTTCTAACTCCACATCATCCTTGATGATATTGCCCAAAGACTTTCATTTAGGTTTCATATCTCGCCTAAAGTCTACTTGCCCTTAGGTCTTTAATCATTTGGCCAAAGACTCCTTGTCTCTATATCTTCAACCTCTTGGCCAAAGGTCTCGCCTCCAAGTTTTCAACTACTCACATCAAAATACAACTCGTACTAGACCTCTAAGCTATTGGGCCAAACCAACATGACTCGACTCCATCAAGTCATGAGCTCCATGAGCTCCATGTGTAACTTTTTTATTCCTTCTAAACTAGATGCATACATAAAGGACCATAGACACACCAAACTTAAATCGTCAAACATATCAAAACATCCTAAGGCATTGTGGTTGAACCAAACCACTTATGAATATTGTTACACTAACAATCTCCGTAAACCATTTAGGAAGATCATTACATCAACAATTTGTACCTTTACATAGCATGATGGATATTGTTAGTTTAACTATCGTTTCATTCTTTTATCAAACAAACTCTTTTCAATATGCGTTTTTTTATTGAGTGGACCAAGAAAAGGAACTCTATTCAAGTATATTCTCTCCTTATGTTTGCCTAACAAATTTTGATACTTTCATTGAGTGCTCTTTCTCTTTTGTTGAAATAGACTTTTGTTATTCAATAGGTTATGTGTAAGTCGTAAAGTTTTTTTTGTCATTATGTTCAAGGCAATCGTAAACAATTTTTCTGTTAAAATGGAGACCAGTAGTATATCAATTTTTTTTTTATTAATTTCTTGTTTGTTTGTTTATTTCAATTGCCTAGTCTATGTTAGGAAAATATCTCTCCCTCTCCCTCTTGGGTAGTATGTCCATAATTGAGAAATCTTATTTTCAATATGACTGAAAACTTTGGGTCTTGATAAGATGTTGAAGTACTATTGTATTATCTTATTGCCATATTTATATTTTCGTGAATGATTTTATTTATATTATATTACAATTTTGTGATGCTTTATATATCTCCACGTTGATTGAATTCCTTCTTTAACTGATCAATCACATTTAGGAGCGCTCAACTGGTCGTTCACGAGGATTTGGCTATGTGACATTCTCATCAGCAGAGGATGCTAAGGTGATTGCAATTAATCTCCAGATTTTTTTTCCTTTTTTTTTTGTAAATATGTTACAAAGTTCAATATTGATTTACTGGGAAGTCTTTAATCCTGTAATTTCAGTTTAAATTTTGCCATTTATCTATTGTGGTTTCTAGAATATGTTTTTTCACACACCCATGTGTGAATTAAAGTAGGCTGCTTGAAATGGTCCTGTTTGTCAGTTCTGTGACAATCACTAGCAATTACAAGAGATTTCCAATGCTAATGATAATTGTCATACTGTTAATGTTGATGTTGGAGCATTACTTCATTTTGAGATCTCATATTCTATCTAAAAATTATCCAAACATCGCGGAGACACTTCTCTCTTAACTAATCTTTTCTCTATGATTCATTTTGCATCCTTTAGTTACTGTCAAGGTATGAGATGTCGATCCATGCCGTGACACGACACTATTAGGCACGGAGCCACAAGGCCCACCGTGACCTTGTGGCGGGTTACGTGGCCGCGGCGGCCAAGTCCTTTTTTTATTTTTATTTTTTTTCCTTTTTGTTATTTTTCCTTTTTATTTTGTTATTTTTTTTTGTTTCCTTTTGTTTTTGTATTTTTTTTATTTTTTCCATTGAAAATTGCTTTCCCTTATTTTTTTTTTTTTTTACATTCATCCATGGTTTGAAATCTTGTACAGTGCTTGGTAAAACAGTGGAAACATATTGTTTTGGTAAATCACTGAAACTTGATACCACAGGGCACTAAGGTTTATGAATCGTGTTGTAGTTTCGGTCTTTGATTAGAAAGATACCGTTCTAGTATCATGCCGATGCTCCGATGCATGGTGCTGGAAGTTGAAGGAGGGAGGAGGGAGGGGATGAAATAAAGGAAGAAGACATTGTCTGTGGTGAGTGATATAGAATTTCGATATGCATTGAAACATTGATACGATATAGAAACAATATTGTCCAGTTCAAGACTAAAGTTTTGGTATGGCTCTAGATTTTGAATCTTGCATTCGTCAATGGGAGAAAAAGAAATATAATATTTTTCTTCCATCCGTCTATGATTAATTTTGTTGCTTCATATTTCCACATGGTAAATAGTAAAATAAAACCTCTTTAAAGATGAAGAATAAAGATTATTAGAAAAGTTAAAAAAATATAATATAATTTCTTATCTTATAAAATAAACTATTATTAATGAATTAAATTATTCTATATATAAATTTAATTTCATTTTAAATGGATCATAATAAATTCAAACTAAATTCGATTCAAACCTGCTTGATCGTGCCATGATTACTTGGTGAATTTCAGTCAACCCTAAATCAACTTTTACTCAATAATGATCAAACATTTCACGAGATAATATCAAATCTAACTCAAAAGTAAGCATCTATAGTAATCAAATAATAATAAAAATATTTTTTAATTAATATATTTTATATTTAAAAAAGTATTGAAACCATCTCGGTACGATATGGTATCGAAACTTTATTCGTCATAAACTAAATCTCCGACATGGCAATTTTAGACCTTAGTTATTGCAATACTCTCTTGGCAATTTTTAATTTGCTTTTTTTCTTTAAGTATTCATTAGACTTCTCATGGTTTTAAATCTCATACTGGGCTAGGCGATATGCTCGAAATGTATCATTCCGATAAATTACTCAAACTCGATATTGCTTGACTCAAATAATTTATCATGTATTGTTGTCTCAATCATGTAGATAAGTATCCTGTCATATTATTGTTTAGCACCCCCTTGACATGCTATAAAACACGTTAAGATGAATTGAAATAATGATTTCTATTTTATTACAATGTCAAAAATATACCATTTATATTGGAGTTAGGTATATAATTGGGAATTAGGTATATAGTCGTGTTATATTCTTATTCTTCTTTTTCAATTTCCTTCGACCTTTCCTATCCAATTATCCATCGACGCCATACATTGAAACACCGATAATGTATCAAAATCAAAGTCTGAAACTCTAGCACAACTCAAGATTTTAAATCTTGACAAGTTTGATTTTATTGTACCCCCAGCATAAATTGTAGTATTTCTTATACTGTTTTATCCTTGCGTGCTATTTAATAATTTTTTCCTGCATTTTTATGATGCACTTTTGGGTGATATCTCTTCATTGTCACTTCAAAGGTTGAATTGTCCTTCAGTGCGCTGCTTTGTCTTGAATCTGTCATTTTATTCGTGCTTTGAGATGAACTTTTATGCTTCCAGAGTGCACTTGATTGTGAGCATGTTCTTGGCAACAGAACCCTTGAGGTGAAGGTGGCCACACCCAAGGTAATTCATGAAGTACACTTGATGTTCCTTTCTTGTTACATTTAATTTTTCTGCATTACCATGTATATTACTATTTTAGCTTCTTTTTTTCAGCAAGGAATTCATATTCTTTCTTTCAGCAGTGTGTTTCATGATTATTAATTTTTAGGAAGAGATGAAGGGGCCAACAAAGAAAGCTACCAGAATTTTTGTTGCTAGGATAGCACCATCAGTTACAGAGGCAATGTTTCGAAGGTAAGTATACTCATTATCATGGATTCAATCTGATAACAACAGGTTTTTGGCTTCTTTAGATATTTCACCATCAGATGAAGTTCCATTCACCATATTGCACACTTGCAGTTATTTTGAAAATTATGGAGAAATAACAGACTTGTACATGCCAAAGGTGAGCGAAGAAATTTACCTTCTTTTTCTCTAAATTTCCTTTCATTTTTAATAATAAACTATTGAGTGTGTTCTGGAACTAACCATTGATTAAGATTTTCGCATGTTTTTTATTTTACCTTTTTTTTTTCACTTTGTTTCTTTTTATGATAGGTGATTTGGCATATTGGTATCACATCTCATTTGCTTGTTTTGTAATTAAGCTAAGCAATGCAACTGTGCTTTCACAATTCAGTTACTAAGGAACTACTAGGACCCTCCTACTTTTGTTTGATTAAATTGTCTATGAACAATGTTATCCAGTGTGTTTCTTTTATCTCTTGATGAAAACATCTTTTTTCAGGATAAAAAATCTTAAAATCCTTTTTAGATGAATAAGTTATCCAAGAAGTGTGTTAACCAAAATTGTGGATGCCGCAAAAATTATGGCATGTAGGTCTTATGATAATCAACAACATGCACTTTTTCACTTTCGTGATTGCAATGTTGATCTTAGTAGGGAGAGAAATTGCATTATGGTAAGGCTAAGGTGAGTAATTTGCATGAAGAAGCAGTGTGATAGGAAGAAAAAGAGAGGAGGAGACAGAATTCAATTTGGAAAAACTTTTCCCCCCATGCCACCATCTGAGGCCATGGTTATCAGCTTGCAAATTGCTTTGTGCACCAGACTGTATTTTTTTTATTCAATTTCCAAAGTTTTCCTAGATGATCTAGATCCTAACTAGGATAAAAGTCTTGGTGGGTTTTGATGAATCTATGAATGATCATATGAACCTCTTATCATTTCTACATAGGATCTGAATCAAAACAATATTATCTTCTAAACGACAGATCTTTTATGTATCCAACCATAGTTCTGAAAAGCATGCGCATGGCTGTGCCTAGGTGCAAGGCACGCCATTTGCACCTGGGCAGTGACCTAGGTGCAGTACTTGAATGAAGTGCGCCTAAGTGCACGCCTTTTGAGAGGTTAAGGAGCAATTTTTCTCGCTTTATTGAAGTATTAATTTTTTTAAAAAGTCTAACCCATATCTTTAAATCCCCTTTAAATTAATTAGGTTGCATTAACTTGTATGCATGCGGCACATTTTTCTTGCTTGACTCTTCCTCTCCCCTAGAAAATGAACATTAACCTCCCTTGGTACCTTGCAAATTTATTTCACTGATTTTCTCTTGCATGACTCTTCCTCTCCTTAAAAAATCAGCATCAACCTCCCCTTCTCAAACGTGAACTCGTCTCTTGCCTACAACATCAACATGAACATGAACATCGGTCTTCTAGATTTGGCTACACTTTCTTGCTTTTTTTCCTTTTGTTTCGCCATAACGGTACGTTTTTTTCCTCACAGATTTAAGTCCATAACTTTTCTTATCTGTTTTGTTTTTTTTCTCTAACAAAATCAAATTGTAAATTAGTTCAGAGTTTACATTCTAATGATTTTGTTTTTTCGTTCCTCACAAATTCAAATTGTAAATTAGTTTAAAATTTTCATTTCATTTTGATTTTTCTTTAATTTGAAGTTTGATTTTGCTTATGAAGATAAACTATTTTAATATTTGAATGTTAGTGAATTTTATATTTTCATTATTGTTTAATAGTTGGTGAAATATTTGAGAATTTTGTTAGAGAAATATTTGGTAGAAATTCCCTATATATGTTTGAATTGAAAAAATTTATTCCCAAAGCGCCTTACTATATAATCATCAAGTTTTTTTTAAACTCTTTGTGATAGGCTACATAGATCAAATCTTTCCATTTTTGAACTTTATGTAAGCCACTTGTAATATTCAATAATTAAATTATTTTTTAATTATATTAACTAATATTTTTGGTCTTTAGTTCTTTTAACTATGATATGCATTGATCATCTTTGACAATGTCCATATCATCTTATTCTTTTTTGTAAAACCATTTTATTGCCTAGCATTTTATACTTTTTGTATTTATTGTATTTTTTCTTTCTAGTATGTCCACACATCTATTTTAAGATTATTATTTTCGTTACATTCATAATTTAAAATCTCATACTAGCACAGGCAGAATTTATTATTCTACCCATCGTTCGGCATGACATCGACACTGGCATGAGGCAACATGATCATGTGAGGCCCTGTGTGAGACCCCACGGTCGCACGGAGGCTTCGTATGAGGCCTCACGAAGACCTCGCGCGAGGTCCCACGACCACGAGGCCACACGGATGCCTCGCGTGAGGCCCCACAGCGGTCGCGTGAGGCTGTTGGTTTTTTTTTTTAAAATTTTTTTCTTTATTTTTTAAATTGTTTATTTTTTAATGGTTATTTTTCCCCCTTTTAATTCTTTCTCCTCTCTCCCAGTATTTATTTATTTTTTATTCCTTTCCTCTCAAACACATGGGAAAAAAATTTCTTAAAAAAATTCCTTCTTAAACTGATTAAAATAAATTCAATTTAATTTAAACCTACTTGATCCTAATCATTATGTCTGGACTTTAGTTAATCCTAAATTGACTTTACTCAATCATATTTTTAAAATATTAGTTTAATCTAATAGTAAGTATTTATAGTAATCAAATATTCTAATAATATTTTTTTTGATTAATATATTTTATATTTAAAAAGTATTGAAACTATATTGATATGGTACGATATCAAAAACCGGCATGGCTCGAAATTTTAAACCATGAGTTTCATTTGCTTTTTCTTTTGTGCATTTCTCCTATCAATTAAACTTTTAGGCTTTTACATTAACTTTTTATGCATATCTCCTAACAATCCAATGTTTACATCCATAAAGAATGGTGGGTCATACCATAGTATCTAATGTTGTCTTTTTAGCATAAAAGGGATAAGACGTTCAAACATGACTCCAAAAGCTCCCCTACATTTTGACAATCCATTTTTTATCTCATTAATTATCTATCCTTTAATATCCTTTTCTTGTTGAGTAATAATCCAAAATGCCTAAACCACTTTTATGGATTTCATGTCTGCCCATCATAACTATTCCATTAATTATTTGAAACTATATTTCATATGTTCAGCTTTTTTTTATATTTATCCTAACTATTTTTTTTTCTTCTATTTTTCTTAAGTTTCTAAAATGTTTCTCCAGAATGCAAACTTCAGATTTAATTGTATTACACTTAGTTAATACAAGCCCATCTGTAAATAACATAGCATACACTTAGGTTATTAGAAGTATGATTGGTTGGTTCATATAGTCCTAATAGGAAAATATTGACTAGCAGATCATGCCACACTTCCTCTAGCTCTAACATTGGCAACAATTATAATAAATATTTTTATCACACTAATATAATTACTAGATATTATTTTTCTCTCCAAGATCCACCATAATATTTGTCGAGCAGCTCTATTGTGATTTTTTTTCATTGGTTGTCTTATCAAAAATAACATATATGGTTACTCTTATTTCTCCTTAATAATTCTTTACAATTCCACAATATGAACCATAAACTTGATACCTTTATGGTAGGAACAGCTTTCTCTATCACCTTTTATAACTTTTTGAAATATATATTTTAACTTTATTCTGTATAGCACAAGCATGACAAAATGGTGGTGGCATAAAATCTTCAGATTATAGTTTTGCTTATTCCTCTGCCCCATCTGTGTTAGGGGGAAGACCTGCTCCGATTAGACCTGATTGACATGGGTTCATCGATGCCTGCCAAATTTTACCATCCTTAGGCTTGCCCATATAACATGGCAAAGTATGCTGAAATGTCATTGTTACTAGGGATGTGATATAATTAGCTATTAAAAATTGGCTATTTATTGAATTATCCAATTTGTATTTGCGGTTTCTAGTATAGTTTGAATGATAAAATTTGGCACTGTCCTAATTCTATTTGTAATCTTGTTCACTCTGTAATTTCAATCTAGGATCAAGGGTCCAAAGGGCATCGTGGAATTGGGTTTATCACTTTTGATAATGCAGGTATTGACAAATAGATTATTGTTGGTTGTTTATTTCATCTATATATGCTTGATTAATTCTACAATTATATTAATGCTTGGTTCATTCTACAATAATGCTTTCCCACTCCTAAATCGGAAGCATCACACTGACTATATTTTAAAACTCAATTGATTAGCTAATTTCTTTATTTCTATTCTAACTAAAATCTGGTGTCTTGTATTCGATTACCTGATTCTTGGTTGAATTGATAATTTTTTCTATTGTTTTTTGCTAAAACTTCTTTCCTTGTAATTGTAAGCTGATTTTTGTGGCTGAAGAACAGCATGATAACAGGATCCTGAGTTACTTCTCCAAGGAACTGCTTTTTAATGCTTTGCTGGCTTGACATGCATTCACCTAGCGTAACTCGAATTAAAAATTGACTATCTCTGTTTACATTGTGTTAATACATTGATTCTATTCTATCATTTTAGACTATTATTGCAATGCATTATGTTTTTAAACCTTGTAGGAAAATCAATTTGATAATGACAGCATAAAAATATTACTACATTGACAACAAAATCCTCAATTTGTAGCATATGGAACTGATATATATTGAACTTTGAAAAATCTCGATATGATTATATTTTCTTAAGCATTACAAAATTTAACTTTTTAATATGGTATTATAGAATTTCTTCACAATCACATTAATATTTTGTTGTAATTAATTCAAGGATGATATTTTTAGCAATATGATATTATGTACTAATATTGTATATTATAAGTATTATCTTCATCTTTTTTATGTTCTATAGTATTGTAAATGCCACATTTATGATTCGGGTCTCTCAAACAATCGATGCACACTCAATAAATGCATTGTGCATCATATTTTAAGGATAAAAACTACACTAGAGCATCTTTTAGTGATTCGACTTTAATTGAGGTATATAGTGATTCAACTTTAACTTTTGATGCTTTAGCCTGTTTTCTTTTAGATATATGGTTTTTACTAATTAATCTCTTTGTTTTGCCCAAGGTCTAAAATTCGTTAGGCGCTAGTCGACTAGCGCCAGATCAACGTTTAGCACCTAGGCCTAGGCGGGGATTAAGTGTCGCTAGACGGATTCCACAGTATCAATATAAATTACATAATAAATCATATTCTATAATTCCAGCACAATAACATCAAATTTAAAATGAGTTTAAAATTACACAACTAATAAAATATCACAAATTTATTCTACTTTGTCTTCTCCATAATTTTTAACAACTTGTTCTTCATCAGACACAAACTCAATATCATCATTATGATCCTCCTCTTCTTCTGATGCAAAATTATTCTCGTGAAGTTCTCACTCTGTAGCTTCTTCGGAGTTGTAGATTTTCATCTGTTCTAGTTGCTTCATCAACCATTTGCTAAGTGATCTTGGAACCTGGTTCAACTTCATCTTCCGCACTATCCACAATTCAACCTATTTGAAGTATCTTTTGTAAAAAGGACATTGACATTCCTTTCTTTCTTTGTTTTTTGTTTGTTCAACAATCTAGCATTAAATTGGACAAATATTAGATTGTTCAACCCGTTGACATCCAACCTATTTCTTTTCTTGTTGGACCAAAGTTTAGGGCTTATAAAACTTAATCCCACACAAAAAAAGTTACATTTTAGTTTTTTTTTAATTGAGCTTTAAATTTAAAAGCTCAAACTAAAAAAAATGAAAACCTTGTACTATTTCCGCAGCGCCTAGGCGATTCAACCGATTAGACGGCGCCTAGGGCCGCCTAATCCTGCCTAGGCGCCAAGGCCGCCTAGGTTGGCCGACTAGCATGTTTTCGGTGCAGCTGGCTGATGCCTAGCGCCTAGGCTAGGCGGGGCCTAGCTTAAGCTGATTTTTAGAACACACATCCTATTTCTAGGACAAAATAAGATTAGAAAAGGTTGACACTCATCCAACTTGACCAAGCCTGGAATGGGATTGACTAATTTGGAAAATTATTGTAGTATTAACATGTGTACAAATGGTCAAGATATTTGATTGTTTAATTGATCGAATCAATTAGGGGTACAATGCCATGAAGGAAAATTCTAGTTAATATAAATATGATTTAAGAGATCTCAATAGTATAGTGATACCAGTGAAGGTTAACATATCTTCAAATGCTAGAAGATATGTGCTTAAGAATACACAGTTGAAGTTGGAAATATTGTAGTTGTCACCTATGACCTATCCCATTTGGAATATAGTTTACTTCGATTAAACTTTGTCATCTCTGTTGAAGAATATTCAAGGACACAACATGCCTTCTACAGTGCAAGGATTTGTATGCATATTGTTGCATATTCAAGGACACAACATATCTTGAAAATGTGTATCATATTGTTGTTCCACCTATTTGGCGATAGTTACCTGAATCTTACTTCTCTGTTAAGGATTTGTATGCATCCGATTTAGATTTAGGAGTATTTTCTCCATCTAAATTGGACGATATAGGTAGATCTATTCATAGCAAGAGAAACTACGAAATATTACTTTCGAGGGATTTACATGCATATCCCTATCACACTCATCCTGATCCATGCATTTCAAAAGAAAATGTGTATCATATTGTTGTTCCACCTATTTGGGGATGGTTACCTGAATCTTAATTCTCTGTTAAGGATCTGTATGCATCCTTGTTTCAGTCTTATTCTGCTAATGTTGTGATGAATTTAGTAACTTTACTGGCTGTATGCTATCCTGAGTTATCGCCTTCATCAGTCTTTGTTTCTCTCAAATAATGCTCTCATAAGTCTTCTGAAATTATTAATTTGCATCTTTCTTTTCAGAATTCTTTTGTCTATGTTAAAACAAATTGACTGTGTCTTTTCCTTGAATTAACAGATGCTGTGGATTTGATTATGGCAGAGTCCCATGAACTTGGTGGTTCTACTGTAGTTGTTGACCGAGCTACCCCAAGGGTAACCATCTCTACTCTTTGATTACTGGGACCACTTGGCTTTATAATTGTAATGATGATTGATTCATGTTGCACCTGAAATAATTTTTGGTCTCTGTTAAATGTAGAATGACGAAGTTAGATATCCTAGTAGAGCGCCACAGAGTGGATATGGTGCATACAATGCTTATATCTCAGCTGCAACACGGTATGCAGCGCTTGGGGCTCCAACGCTGTACGATCACTTTGGTTCTTATGGAAGTATGCTAATATTTAAAGTTACGCAAACTGCTCAGCATAGTCCCCTGTTGTACATTTGTAATGCAAATTTTGTGTATGATGTAGGAGAGTATTTTGGGCCTTCACGTGGCATTGGTAGAAAGATTTTTGTTGGTAGACTTCCCCAGGAGGCAAGTGCTGAGGATCTGCGCCGGTACTTTGGTCGGTTTGGCCATATCACAGATGTCTATGTTCCAAAGGTAATTACTTGTGTTCATATTCAAATTGGTTAAACAAAATCTGTATGTTAGAATAAACACTTTACCATTAATAGGATCCCAAGAGAAGTGGCCATCGAGGCTTTGGCTTTGTGACTTTTGCTGAGGATGGTGTAGCAGATCGTGTATCCCGTAGGACTCATGAAATTCTTGGACATGAGGTACACATTCATAGGACAATCTGAAATTGGTTGTATAGAGCTATACTTCTTGGTAACTGAGTTGGATATCCACTACATGCTTATTATGGGAAGATATTATGGCAACTGCCAACTGGAATCAATGTATGGTTATGAAAAGTCATGTATTTATTTAATTTGTTTCTGACGTGATATCTGATATATGGAGTAGGTTGCTATAGACTCAGCAACACCACTAGATGATGCCGGGCCCAGTGCAGGAGGATACATGGATCCAGCTGAGGTTTATGGAGGGCATGGTCCCATGCGAAACTATGGCAGACTCTATGGCAGCCTAGACTTTGACGACGTGAGTGCCTTGGTTTACCCTTCTGTTATTACGTGGGCACGTATCAATCAAGACGTGCAAAAGTTAGAAAGTGAGAATAGATTCATAACTCTGACCTGGCACTTCTTTTCCTCATGCAGTATGGCTATGGAGCTAATGGGATCAGTCGATCAAGAATGGATTGGAGGTACAGGCCATACTGACACGAGTTGTGCTCTTTACTTCCATTTGCGATTTCGATTTCTATTTATTAAGGATAAATTTGCAAGGATGTCAAATGAAACTTCTACCTTACATACTCCCGAAATCTCTCTTCACTGTTGTGATTGACGTAGATCTTACGCTATGTATCCTGAAACTTTATTATATCATGCCCTTCAGTCTTGTAATGTTGCGGTTTGAATTGTCCGAAATCATGAGATCTCCTTGCACAATAATTTTATATCTGCCTTTGGGTAGCTAATTATCCCACGGATGGATTAAGTGTATTGTTCTCCGTTTGTGAATTTATAACACATTATAGATGCCTGCCAGGTTTGAAGTCAAAAGATTATAATAGGCGGTTGTCAGGTTCAATTGGTTGGCTGAATTGTTTGTTGGGGAATGGGATTAGAGGAGTTCTAGTTTAGTTGTGATTAAGTTCAAGAGGAACTTGCTTGAACTCAATTTAGTTGGAGAATGTTCAAATTTGAGTTGAGCTCTAAGATTTCTCTTGAAGCTTCTCCTATTTTGTTGTAGGTTTTGGGAGTGAGTGCTCATCTAATATAACCGTCATGAGTCGTTTGACTAATAGATGATCTAGTTGCTTCACTCTTCTTGGTGTGGTGAATTTGAGATGGCATTCGCTTAGATACTTACACTACAATTCCTACCTTGGATTGATTGGCCTGCCAGGTTGAGGCCGACACTTAACGTCATAGTTATGCTTCCATTTTAAATCGGTTAATTTGATCGAATTAAACTGAATTTACTAATTTGATCCAGCTATCCAATTCTTTGAAATTATTAATCTAGGAGGTGTTTGATTTGACTCAACAAAAATTTTCTACGGAGAAGTACGGTTGTCTATATGTAACATTCAATGTTTTTATATTTATCATCTTACGAGAGAAAGAATTATAGCTAAGATATGAACATGCCTGACTAATGTTAACCTTCTGTAGCTACGATTTGAACCTGTCTGACTAATCTTGACCACGTCTTTGCCCCATGCTAGTGCTGACTAATGTTAATAATTAAAATTTTATTAATTGATATTTATAATATCACAGTTTACATCTTAATTTGAATTTAACAAAATAAAAATGTAATATAATTTGAATATTACATGATTATTACATCTGAATATTAAAATTTTGAAGGAAAAATAAATTAATTATCCACACGGTGAAACAAGTATCACTGGTCCACTTTGTGTAGAATGAGAATGATTTATAATGTAATAATGTGAATCGTAATTATATTTTGATCATAATTGATTGTATTTTTTTTTTTAAATTTATTTTTCTATTTAAATTATAGTTTGAATCGGAATGAACAACCAGAAGTGATAAGCAATAGATGGATAGTTAGACACCGAGTAAAGTTGATCTTCGAGTGACCTCCGATCATTCATCCTGATTCAAATTATAATTTAAATAGAAAAATAAATTTAAAAAATGATTATAATCAATTACGATCGAATTATGGATCAGCCCTTTGTCCATAAACAATAGACAAGGATCCGATATCGGCATAAATTGAAGGATCACATTCAAATCTTCATTAAAAATAAAGCAATTATGCCTACAGTAAAGTTCGAGCCGTGAATGTTAAGTCTTTCTCGTGCACAGTCTGCGTCTGACGCGTTCACTTTTTTTGAATTTTGCAGTGGCTGATGAAACATTTTCGTGGTGTCGAAGACCTTCAATATTAGTCCATTCGAAGGGTAGATATTTAGATTAAAAAAATGTTTACATATTAATTATCCATTTTGAAATTGATTCAAGTTTGCAAGTAAATTATCCACCCACCAGTAAATAATGTCTTCGGTTGCCATGGGTTATCTCCTTCCTCTTTTTTCTTATCCGGGCTCATGTTGTTACATCTAATAGTATGAAATACAGAATACATTAGTAAATAAAATTTATAGTGATCTTCCAAGATAATCTTGATCTCCACTTGACGTCGGAAAAATGATTATGACATAAGGTTAAATTTTTTTTCTTGGATTCACAAACCAAATCCTAATCTAGATGTTCTCCTTTGCTGATTGGTTCAATTACCTCCCACTCCCTATTCCTTTCCAATTGCTCTTGGACACTTTTTAAAGGAGAATCCATTGATCTTATGACTATTACTTTAATATCATATTATGAATGCTTTAACTACACATAATAGAGGAAGATGAAGGTGAATAAACATCCCTTCATCTTCCTAACGTTGCAAATATTATAATGTTCAACATCTCTCACTCGTTCAAGTCAATCAATAAAGATTATCTAGTCACAAAGACTATGTAAATCACATCGATTATATGATGATCAAGTCACGAAGACCAGAGCAAAAAAAATAATTAGTCACAAAGACCAAATAAGAACATTCAATCTATACTTTAAGGAAAATGATTCGTGCGACAATAAATACAATTACTAAAAAGATTGTTACATCTTATATAACTATTCTATAGAATGAATTAGAGACATTAATCACTTGCCTTTACCTCAGATTAAATTATTTATATCATTATGAACATCTCTATTCTCTCATAATGACCATTATGTCGAGAGTATGTTCAACATTCCCAATTCAATATAAGTATTCGCAATTATATTTTATGTACCAATAAAAATATAACTAGTACTAGTGAATAAATGTTAAAAATATAAATCAATCTTAATCTTCCTTTTTAACTAGAATCTATTCATTCTAAGTAGTCATTTTCCTAGTTATACTCCATAGACCTAATCACACATAGCCAATAGGAAATATGCTAAAGTAGCAGTTACTGATCAAAACTTTAATTAGACAGCTAAATAGTCACTTAGAATAAGATTGAGATTAACATATAATCACAAGGGTCTCACATAGTAGAGAAGCAAGGATTCATATATACTCCTACTACCCTTCTTGTCACGATAGAACATGTGGTATGAATCACATGCTACGATGTTATCTCTTTACTAAAAAAAGTTAATTTTTTTTTTCAAAATTTAACATCGTACAAATTTCGATCTAGACATACTTAATGTCTAATCCTAAATTTAACATATGAATTCCAATCTGACTTTAAGCAGATTGAATAAATGGTGGGTTCATTTACTCCAATCATTACATAAATGGTCTTATCTTGACACAATTATCAAGACGACCTTAACTTATAAGTATGTCTCTATACACAGCTACAGAAGTTATCCCATAAATAACGGTCATACCTCTATTTATACTTAACAAATATAGATGATTGTTCATGTAAGTGGACTAATCTCAATCTACCAATATGCTTATCGAGACTTTATTCAAATGTAACAATGACATATACACTGAATAAATCATGACATTTTCATATATCTAATTGTTTTTACAATATGTTACATTCTTTGAAGTCCCAAAGACTTCACATGTCCTTGAAATGACTCTTTAGTTAATAGCTTAGCAAAAAGATCGGCAAACATATTACATATAGGGATGTACTCAAAAACTACCTTTTTCTTATTAACAATACCCCTTATAAAGTTATATTTAATTTTTATATGCTTGTCTTTGCTGTGATATTTGAGATCTTTGGAAAAAATTATAACAACTTGACTATCACAATATACTATAACAGAACTCCCAACAATCTTTAGATGCTTCAGGAACCTTTTTAACCAGACAACCTCTTACATAGTCGCTGCACAAGCCACATACTCAACTTCCATTATTGACAGTGCTACACAAGTCTGTTTCTTGCTATTCGATGAGATGACGCCACTATTTAGCAAGTAGGTATAACCAGATATGGATTTTCTATCATTTGGGTCCCCCACTCAATCTACATTTGTGTAGCTAATTAGGCTCATATTTGATCTTTGAAAACAAAGACAATAATCTGCTGTCCCTTTGAGATATCTGAATATCCTCTTCACTGCTTTCCAGTGTCTCGATCTTGGGTTTGACTAGAAATGACTAACTAAGCTAACAGCATATCTTATATCAGGACGAGTACACAATATAGTATACATTAAACTACCAATAGCACTGACATATGATTTTTTCTTTATTTCGACTATTTCCTCAGGAGTCTTGGAATACATACTTTTGCTCAGAACAGTACCTCTCACTTCAGGTATCTATTCAATATTGCAATATGACATATTGAAGTGTTGTAGCATCTTAGTAATATAAACCTCTTGAGACAAACCCAAAAGTCTTTTTGTTCGATCTCAAATGATCTTCATTCTTAAGATGTACTCAACACTTCTCCTATATCTATTATATCAAATTGTGATGAAAGTCATTGTTTAACTTCTATCATATACTTTATATCACTTCTAGCTATTAACATATCATCAACATATAATAAGATGACAAGATTTCTTTTTTCCTTTCTTAGGTAAACACAATGATCCTCATTGATCATTTCAAAATCATAATTGACTTCATTAAATCTTATGTTCTATTGTCTTGACGCTTGCTTTAACTCATATATAAACTTCTTAAGTCTACATATTCTATTCTCTTAGCCTTCAACAATATAACCTTCTGACTATATCATATAGATTTCTTCGTCAAAATTAACATTAAGGAAATTTTTTTTTACATCCATCTGATGTAATTTCATGTCAAAATGTGCTATTATAGATAGGATGACGCGTATTGACACACACTTCACAACTAGGGAGAATGTCTCTTAAAAATCAATACCCTCCAGTTGGGTATATCGTTTTGTAACTAAACGAGTTTTGCATCGATTAATCGATACATTTGCTTTCCTCTTGATTTTGAGAATCCACTTATTACTAATAGCCCTTCAGCCTAGAGGAATATCGACTAAATCTCAAACTTAATTCTTTCTTATAGACTCCATTTTCTCATCCATTGTAATTTTTCATTCTTCTATTACTGAGCATCTCAAAGCTTCCTCAACTGTTTGAGGTTTTTCATCATCAACTGGGAGAATCATCAATGCTTCATTCTCAATGTTAAACCTTCTCCGAGGAATAATCTGACGACTACTTCTTCATAAGTTAGACGGTTAAGAAATTGACTCATTCATCGGCAAATCACTCCCACTAGGTTGATTAGATTAAGGCATCTCTCGTGATACCCAATTTATTGATAAAAGAACATTATCCTCCTCCTCTATCACAAATAGAGGAATCATCTTATCAATTGCACCTCGTGTTGGGAACTCAGTTTCGAGAAAAGTAGCATCTCTTGACTTTATTTTAGAGATGGTTACATTTGGTTGCTCACCAATAAAGACATAACCCTTAGAAGTCTCAGAATACCTTATAAAGATACACTTCTTACCTCTGGATAATAATTTTTCATATTCGTGAGTCTTATCATGAACGTAAGTAACTAACCCCAAGGTTTCAGATTACTCAAATCTAAATTTTCGCCTGTCCAATGTTTATATGGGGTAGATGGGACTGACTTTGAAAGTAACTTGTTAAGTATATAGGTCGCAACTAATAATTCATCTCCCTAATAGGAAATTAGCAAATTAGCATGAGTCATCATAGACCAAATCATATCTAGAAGAGTTTGATTTTTTTCTTTCAGCAACTCCATTTTGTTGTGGAGTTTCAAGGATAGTTAGTTGTCTAATGATTTATTTCTCATTATACATTGTCTTGAACTGATCAAACAAATATTCACCTCCATAGTCAGTGTATAAGGGTTTAACCTTACGTTCCAATTGATTCTCAATTTCATTCAAGTAACAATTGAAGCAATATAATACTTCAGATTTATGAGAAATCAAATACACATGAACAAAAGTTGTGAAGTCATTAATAAATGTAATGAAATAAGAACTTCCATTTCTAGCTTTTACATTCATTTGACCACAAATATCCGAATGAATTAATTGTAAAAGTGATTTAGCTCTAATAATCTTACCAAATGGTTTTCTAGTTGCTTTTTCAGAAAGACAATGCTCACATATAAACAAGTTAATTTTAACATGAGTGCCGAGTATACCCTTTTTAGCTAATCTATTTATTCACTCTTGTCCTATATGTCCTAGTCTAGCGTGTCAAACTTCATCATTAATATCAGCATCACTAGTAAGAGCAATGTTTGAAAAACAACCATCATTTCTATAATTATTATTTGGTTCTACATCAAGAGCCATGGAACAATTTGTTACATAATCATTTCCAATTAACATAGAGTTAATGTGAAGTTCCACGCAATGACTATAAAAGTTTACATAATAATCTAAATCAAGAATACTAATAATGGGAACCAGATTCCGTCAAATCTCAGGAGCATATAGGACATTATGGAGAAACAAAGTACGCCCACCATATAGGTTGAGTTTGCAAGTGTTAATGCCTTTGACTTCAATCCTTGCGCATACGCACAACACACACACACACAAAGACACACAAAGATATATATATATATATATATATATATATATATATATATATAGCTGGTACTCGACAATGCTCTACGTATGTAGCTCGATCATGAGCTATATGGTTCATTGCTCCTGAATCTATAATCCACAAAGGATAAGAATTAGTAACAACATTGAACTTGCAACATAATGCTCATGAAAAGAAGATAAAGATGGATCTCTCTTTTTCGGCTCAGTACAATCCCGAGCAAAATAGCCCTTCTTGCTGCAGTTATAGAAAGTAAACTTGCTCTTAGGTTTTTGTCCAGTTTTCTTTCATTTCTTCTTGATTTAGTCTTTCCCAGCAACACCACCAGCTTCTTTTCCTTTTTTACTTTTCGAGCCAGAACCTTCAGCTACAAAAGCTTGGGCAGACATCCTTACGGATTCTATTCTCTTCACCTCTAGTTCAACATGGCATGAGACATTGTGAAAATCTTGATACTTTTACCGTGTGTAAGGTTCTATTTCATCATCTCTCAAGAATCAGGAAGGGAATATTACTACTTGAACCTGTTGTTCATTAGTCAACTCAGACTAGTAGTCTTAAGCTCTTGAATCATATTACTTATATCCCTCAAATGTTGGGACATGGTAACATTTGAGCACTTTTTATAGTTGTTAAACTTAATTGTCAACTGACGAAGTTTACTGAGATTTACTCCACTGTACTTCTCTCTAAGGGCTAGCCAGATGGCATGAGCCGATGATAATGGCTCATACTTAAATACCAGGTCATCTACCATTGAACTAATCAATATTCCTTTAGCAGGCATCAATGTTACATCTGTGCTGCGTTATACAACCATCAGCCGGATCTGCCATAAACTGATTTACAACATCTAGAACTTCTTGCTCCTCAAGAATGTATTGTATCTTGAGGTGTCAGATTTTATAGTTATCCCCATATAATTTCTCTCGCTTATTAAGTTCAGTTATGATGTTCTTAGTTGCCATAATCTATAATAAATAAACACATCATTTATTATTTCAATATAACTCATATGCATGTAATTAATTATTGACTCAGTGTAAATTAGAATTGATTTATAAAATCAAGTGGTAAATATGTTTCCACTCATCATTTATATATTTTAATCTAATCAACATTGATCAGTTATATTACACACATCCTATCAAATGAAATAATCATTAAATGAACTCATCATGCAATGAACGTATTAATAAATGAACTAATCATTTTGTTAAGACTGTTAACACATAACATTCTTTTTCCAAATTCGTTAACGCATAACATAACTTTTTATTAAAATAACACTATTTGTACATAACAATAGTTTCTATTATATGATTTTATTAATATAAGCTTAATACTGTCCACACATAGTGATATTGATAATAGCTAAATTTTACTTTGCAAGATAAGTTAGCACTACTCCCACTAGAAAAAATACTAGTGCAGTGGACAATGCTATCCCGTTTATCTCGGACTCGATGAAGGCAAGATCAACCTCAGAATCATCTATCAGATCCGTATTCAAATCCATTTCTGGATCTTTCACATACTCTTTCGGATCCTCCTCTGAATTTTCATGATCTTCCCCCTCAAATTCTTTGTGATCCATTTCTAGATCCTCCTCAGATTCTACGGGATCCATTTCTTCAGGATCTGAATCCTCTTTTGATTCTTTAGAATCTCATGCTAAATGAAGTAAATCCTTGTACATCTCTGAATATGAGATGTGCCCTTCAAAACAATCCATTTGTTGGTGTACTATATCTCTAAGATGTCTCGATAGTGACTGAACCCGAGCTCATCTTCTGTGTTCATCCAGGACTGGAAACTCTTCCTATTCAAGTTTTCAGAATATTCTATCGAGCTGACCAATAAGCCATCCGACTCCGTGATCCAAGTCATAAATAGCTCCTTGATCTCTTCCCAAAGCACATGTTGTCGTACATTGTAACTAGTCATTATGTATGTTATCCATCGTATTTAAAATTGAAAATAATAATATCAGTACAAATCAACAAACCAGTAACAAAATTGGTCAAATTCAATTTTCACATATATAAGGAGCAATATACATAATCTACAAGAAAATAATAAAAATATTTTTTTCTTTATTGAAGGAGTTCTAGTTGATTGACACTGGATGTCGATTGGGAAACTAGATCCTAAATTCTTTGTCTTCATTAAAACTAATCCAATTAGGATGTTCAGTTATTTTTAATTTAATCTAAGCTCATTTAATTAAACTATCCTAATTTATCTGATTAAATTAACTAATAATTTGAATCAAATTATGATATACTTAGATCAACCTAATATAATATGGTCTAGTCCAAATGAATTAGACGGACTATTAGATAGTCATACAAATTCAAATAAAATAAGTATAATTAATTAAAAAATTAAAAACACAATTTTTTCAATTAATTTCATAAAAAACTCTTTTGTTCAAAAGAAAAAAAACTTTTCGATTTTTTTTTATCGTGAGAAACTTTGACGTTTTATTTTTTTTATTTACATATTTGATTTTTTTTAAATTAAACTTTTCTCAAACAATAATTTGACGAACAAAAAGTTATTGGTATTCATCCTCCGCCGCTAACTTCTGCGGCGATGAACGCAGTCGTCAGCCAATAGTTTTCGATCGTCGGCTTTTCAACGTGGTCAATTGTACTCTCCGGTCACGGAAGCGTTAATGTCCTTTCGGAGCTCAACAACCGCGGTAGATCATGACACAATTGTGATGGCAAAACGCAAACGGAGCCACCTATGTCGGCAATTTTTTTCCAGTAGAGAACAGGAGCAGTAATCTTTTGTCAACGAAGAGATTAGTTTCATGTATTTTTAAAATTATGATAACGTTTTGATATCATTGTTGCATTTAATAAGCATGAAATACATAATATATTAGTAAATAAGACTCACAGATCTTCAGAGACGATCTTGATTTCTGCTTAACAATCATGACATAAGGTCGAAAAACTCTCCTTTAATTCACAAACCAAATCCTAATATGGATGTTCTCCTTTGCCGATTGCTTCCATCACTTCCAATATGGCCCTTGGACGTTTTTTGAAGGAGAATCCATTGATCTTGTAACTGGTGCTTTAATAGCATATTATGGATCGTCTTTTAATTGTACATAATATAGGAAGATGAAGATGAAGATGAAGATGAAGAGACATCCCTTTCTCTTCCTAAAGTTGCAAATATTGTAATGTCCTAACACAGGTCTCCTGCACTTTCTGATTTTTTTGTTACTGACTAATGAAAATTTTCTATAGATCAATCACGTTAAATATTAATCAATTTGAAGAGTGAGTTATTGGATTATCTAAAAAAAAATTGCATATTAATCACCTTTTGCTACGACAAGTTTGCAAATGAGTTATCCACGCAACATAAAGTAATTAATCTCTTCGGTGGTCGTCAGTGCCTCCTTTCTCCTCTTCTTCCTTGTCCGGGCTCTGCCGTCACAGTTGCAGGCTGAAACGTGCACTTTTTGAATTTTCTGGGGCCAATGAAAATTTTCTGTGGAATCAATTACCCTCAATATTAATTGATCCCGTTGAAAATGAAGAAGATAGCCGATTGAGGGCGTGATCCTACACTTAACTGGGAGAAGACTTCATGCAGTCCGGTAAGACAAGGAGCGCTAGTGTCAAGTTGAGAAGGGGTTACCAGCGTTGGTTTTCTGATACTCAAGCAATTCTCGGTTCAGTGTAAAATAGTAACAAACTGCAACTAGAGTGTATAGAATGACAAAGTTGTGTATACCTTCACTTGTGGATGAAAGCTCCTTTTTATAGTGTCACTGTAGCGGCTGTGCACGTGTCTCAAAGCATATACATACTTTTCAAAGTGTCCTAGAAAAAGATAGATCAACAAGTGTTCCTGGCACTTTTCCTTAAGCGAGCACACAAATCTCTGATGCGATAGGTTGGAACTTTTAAAGTACGATTTGCTTGCTAGGTATACTCTATTGTCAGTGGCACAAACCTCCAAAAGGTACGCTAAGCTATCTAGGCGGTCCCACTAGATGCCGATAGAAAGTTGTTCGGCAGGGGCGTCCTAGCTTGGTCGTACTGAACAGAGCTATTTCTCTTCACTTGCCAGTTTGGTTGTCGAAGGGTTGTCTTTTATCCGACCGGCCGTGATGCTCCGATTGGTCGGGACGGTGGTCCGGATGTTTCATTGCTTGTTTGTTGTCTCTTAACCATAGTCGCAAGTTTTCCGCAAATGGCCATCTTGACGACCACGTTCGACCGACATTATGGCTTGGTCGGCAAACTACTCATGATCGATGGACTTGGATTTTTAATTGTCTTGACTTTGACCTCCACATCAACTGCTCTTTCTTGCTTTGGCCCATCTTGGGTGGGGCCCCGACCCTCTTCATCACCTTATCACAAGTCTTCCCCTCAAGTCTAGTCAAAGGAGGTTGTAAGTCCGACTGACTGGACAATTAGTATGTTTTGACACTCTTCTTGATCGAGTGTTCTAGGGCTTAGAGCCGCGCTCGACTATGACATTCACCGCTCCAATTGTTTATCAAGAAACTGATTTCTCCACGATCTAATGTGCTAGGATTTAGAGCCGCTGCTTGGCTATTTACAATCCGAGGTTGATGCCGCTTGGATCTAACACTACCAACACTTGGCTGTTTTTTAGCTTTTTTATGATCTCTACTATGAGCAATCACCCTTACTTAGTGCCTTTTAATTGCTGCTGACGTTATTACAATTTATTGGAAATGGTTCAAATCATGTGCCATTAATGTAAAGCACACCTAACCACGCCTTCTAATCGTGTGGTTCCATCCCTCATGAATGCTACATGTGGCTGAGGGCCACATGCCACGATCTTCTGCCATTGCGTCTGTGATGTAACAGGCGACTATTAGGATCTGATGTGACGACTGTCTTTTCGAATTCAACAACCAAAATTGAGTCATGTTTTCCAAAGCTCTCGATCAAATGGCTCGAGGTCGTCATCCACAGGGTTTTTAAACCCTTAATTTTTCCCGTCACTGTATCGTGTTCTCCATCTTCTTTTCATTCGTCTCTTTGCTCTATGTTCCCTACTCCTCACTGGCAATCCTTTTCTAGTAAGGTCCTCCTTTGTAATCCTCAATTTCCATCTTTTATTCATTTGCGCAACCTACTCCCCCCCGGGACTATGGTATCCCTCCATTGCTTCAGATTTCAACGAAGACGAGGTCAATCAAATGAAGATGACCTAACATACTCCCGATGAAGATGACCTAACATCCACAGGGTCTTTAAACCCTTAATTTTTCCCATCACCATATCGTGTTCTCCATCTTCGTCTTCATCTTCTTTTCATTCGTCTCTTTGCTCTATGTTCCCTACTCCTCACCGACAATCCTTTTCTAGTAAGGTCCTCCTTTGTAATCCTCGATTTCCATCTTTTATTCATTGGCGCAACCCTCCACTACTTCAGATTTCAACAAAGACGAGGTCAATCAGATGAAGATGACCTAACATACTCCCGATGATTACAGAATCACAATCCCTTCTACCTATGCTCGCCCTCACACGCCTCCAAACGGCTTCCTCCCTTTCTTTAAAGACCAACTCTATGTCGGTCTGCGTTTTCCCATTTATCCATTTTCTCTGGTGTTTGTAGATACTTTCACATCCCATTACACCAGTTGGTATCCAACTTCTTCAGACTACTATGCGGTGTTGTTATCTTATTCAGCATATACAGAATTCCCCTTTTGCCCCGTATTTTCCATTATTTTCATTATCATAAATTGCCCGAGCTGGGCACTTTTCTCTTCCAAGCCCAAGTGAGTGTTGTCTACTTTGACAAGATGTCCACATCTAATAAGGGCTGGAAAGACCAATATTTCTATGTAGGACTCCCCGACCGGCTGGCAAATGAAGCTTCCAAAGTCCCTCGCGCTGACAAAATATTGTTGGCAGTCGACCTACCTCCAGGTTGTCGTGTATCTGACCGGTTAGAAATATCATATCCATAAATTATTACTGGAGGGCGTCCTATATATGTTTGGGCTGAGTCCCATCCGAGCCCGGTTGCCCAGCACACTTGGTAAGCCACCTCTCTTTCTGTCGTTTTTGAATCTAACTGATTTCTTTTTCTCTTTTGCAGTCGAAGTCATGTTTAAGGCATTGATGAGTGGCAAGGGTAAGCTAACCGATACCGAGATCATTGCCAGGGGAACTGCTGAGCTGGAAAACCATGGGCGCCTATCGGTCAACACTTCAGAGGAGCAAATCGGAGAAGCAAGACAAGCGGTTGGAAGCAACGCCGCGGCTACCACCAGCAAGCTTCCTCTAGCCCAATCATCCATGGTCCCAAATCATCCCTTCCAAGTAGAACACCTCCGGTGAGCCCCTAATCCAGCTCCAACAAAGAAAAAGGCTCCGACTGGAGGCCACCTCTCACTCGGAGGCTTCTACTTAACAACCATTTGTAGTCACGTCGACTCCTTGGCCTCCATCTGAGTAGGGCAAGAGCTCTTCATCCTCCATCCCAAAGAGGATGGTCGTCCTGCAAACATCGCCATCATCCAATCAGACTCCCTTATCCAAACTACCGGCCGAGACGATGATAGCGCAACCAATTTCCTACTTGCCGCCACCTCCGGCGAACCCAGCGACCCCTACTTCAATTATCTACTCCTCTCCGATGTCCAAGTCCAAAAGCAAAGCTACTTTGGAGCCTTTGGATCTTTGTAGCCGAAGGCATATAACAGCCATCATCAGATTGCCTTCTGATGCTTGGCACCATCCGGACGACGTCGAGCCGCTCTCCCCCTAACATCAAATTAGGATCCAAGGTCCTTTGGCTTAGACTTGGGCAGATACTAGGGCTAGGGCGGTGACTATCTTGCCCAGGGAACTTTCTGACAGCTTCATTCAGAAATCCACTAGGTAAGCTCATTTTCCTATTCTTCTTAATTTTTCTGTTCGACCATAAATGACAACTTTTACTTGCAGTTATGGGTGGAAAGCTTGGCCATGTGCCAAAGACTGGCCTTCCTTGAACATCCGAGCCTAGTTGCCCAGCACACTTGGTAAGCCACCTCTCTTTCTGTCGTTTTTGAATCTAACTGATTTCTTTTTCTCTTTTGCAGCGTAAGTCATGTTTAAGGCGTTGATGAGTGGCAAGGGTAAGCTAACTGATACCGAGATCATTGCCAGGGGAACCACTGAGCTGGAAAACCATGGGCGCCTACCGGTCAACACTTTAGAGGAGCAAATCGGAGAAGTAAGACAAGTGGTTGGAAGCAACGCTGCGGCTACCACAAGCAAGCTTCCTCTAGCCCGGCCATCCATGGTCCCAAAATCAGCCCTTCCAAGTAGAACACCTCCGGTGAGCCCCTAATCCAGCGCCAACAAAGAAAAAGGCTCAAACTGGAGGCCACCTCTCACTCGGAGGCTTCTACTTAACAACCATTTATAGCCGTGTCAGCTCCTTGGCCTCCATCTGAGTGGGGCAAGAGCTCTTCATCCTCCATCCCAGAGAGGACGGTCGTCCTGCCAACATCGCCATCATCCAATCAGACTCCCTCGTCCAAACTACCGGCCGAGACGATGATAGCTCAACCAATTTCCTACTTGCCGCCACCTCCGGCGAACCCAGTGGCCCCTACTTCAATTATCTGCTCCTCTCCGGTGTCCAAGTCCAAAAGCAAAGCTACTTTGGACCCTTTGGATCTTTGTAGCCGAAGGCATATAACAGCTATCATCAGATTGCCTTCTGATGCTTGGCACCATTCGGACGACGTTGAGCCGCTCTCCCCCTAACATCAAATTAGGATCCAAGGTCCTTTGGCTTAGACTTGGGCAGATACTAGGGCTAGGGCGGCGACTATCTTGCCCAGGGAACTTTCTGACAGCTTCATTCAGAAATCCACTGGGTAATCTCATTTGCCGATTCTTCTTAATTTTTCTGGTCGACCATAAATGACAACTTTTACTTGCAATTTCGGGTGGAAAGCTTGGCCATGTGCTAAAGACTGACCTTCCTTGAACATGAAAATAGATAGCTGCAAGCTCCGACCGAGGAGTCAAACGCCTCGCAGGCCATGGTCGACTGACTCACTAATTAGGTGGACCAACTAAAAAGGACATGGATACATCTGCCGAGCAGCTCCTAGGGTTTGAGCAGGCACAATCGATTGAGGAAAATAAGGATCAAGATCAGGCCCTCTAGCTCAACAGGCTGGCCAAATAGGCCCACAATTTTGATGCTAGGTTAACTCAGCAAACACCAGGAAACTTCGAGTCATCGAGGGCTTAGAAATAAAAAGCAAAGAAACTCGGGTGTTGGCCAAGAAACTTCAGGAGGCGGAGGCAACTCTAGACTCAGAGCAAGCTAGCGGAACGGTCGACCAAGCAGCTCGCGAGCATCAAATCGAGGAGCACCAACAAAAATCACTCAAAAGGATGTTGAGCAATAGTCACTGAAGGCCGTGTTAGAGGCTTCCAAGGTCCAACTTACCAAGTTCCAAGAAGATGAGCATGCCCGGTTGGAAGCCTTCAGAGTTGAGTATCTCCGGTCAGAGGGCTTTAATCTAATGCTAACTGATTGGTCCTTCAGGCTGTTCGACTATGGCATAATGGAACTCTTTAGCAGTTGAAGGAAGATGACCACCTCTCCCCTGAGGTTTCATACAAGTTCATCCAGAGGGAGAAGCTCGTGAACTCACTCCCAGATGATGAAATCGTTAATCTGGCCTAGCTGTGGCTTGTATTTATCAACAACTTTTTGTGGCAACTCGATAGTTCTTGTAAAAATTTTAACTCAATAGTTCTTGTAAAAATTTTCTAAGTCTAATTCAGTATGCATCTGTTCAACTTTTTATAGTTCTCGTTCTACCTAACCTTTATGTTCTGTCCTCAAAACTTACTGCATGTGAGAGTAACGCCAAGCGTGAAAGCTAAACTCACTTGAACCTAGCTGAGTAGTGTGATACTTTAGGATACCAGGCGTGAGAGCTTCGCTCATATATAATTTGGATAAATGACGCAAGAGTGTGGAGGCATGAGAGCTTAGCTCGCTTATAACTCACCCGAACGGGTCAAAAGTCTTTGACACTTAAGTGCGAGGGGCTTTACTCGCTTATAACTTGGCGGTGCAAGAGTCTAGAGGCGTGAGAACTTAGCTCATTTAAAACTCACCCGACCAGGTTGAGAGTCTTTGACACTTAGGCGTGAGGGTTTTGCTCGCTTATAACTTGGCTGAATGGTGCAAGAGTCTAGAGGCATAAGAGCTTATCTCACTTATAACTTGCCCGAACGGGTCGAGAGTCTTTGGCACTTAGGTGCAAGGGCTTTGCTTGCTTATAACTTGGTCGAACGACGCAAGAGTCTAGAGGCGTGAGAGCTTAACTCACTTATAACTCATCCGAACGAGCCGAGAGTCTTTGACACTTGGGTACGAGGGCTTTGCTTGTTTATAACTTGGTCGAATGACGCAAGAGTTTGGAGGCGTGAGAGCTTAGCTTAACTCACCAAAATGAATCAAGAGTTTTTGACACTTAGGCACGAGGGCTTTGTTCGCTTATAACTTGGCTGAACGACCCATGAGTCTAGAGAGAGCTTATCTCAATTATAACTCGCCCTTAGGTGTGAGGGTTTTGCTCGCTTATAACTTGGCCGAACGGAGTAAGAGTCTAGCACACGTAATAACTTTTCATTCAAATCCTCCTGCATTCATGGATTAAATATTTTATAATTTACATAAATTCAACTACAAACCTACTACCTGATGTTGGAGCAGGTTGGGCTGGCAAAAGGGGGGGGGGATTGTCTATTGAAAAATAAAACAAAAACTCTTCTCAATCTTTCAACTCAGATTAGTAGCACACTTATAAAAAAGAAATTAAACAACTAATAAATTAAAGACACTAAGGAATTACTCGGTTACAATCTAGGTGGTTGTTAATCTAAGAAAGAAGAAAACATTAAAAAGATCTCCTTCGTGTAGGCGGAGAAACCTATTACACTCGTTGAATGCTTAGAAATGTGCTAGGAAATGAATACAAGAGTTGTTCAATTATTCCTAGTTCCAGGGGTCATTTTATAGCCCCTGAAAAATTCTATCTGAGGTTGGAAGATGTCTTCTATAGGATGGAAGGCACCACCAGTGTGACAATTTTATCCATGCGAAGATAAAGTTTTATATTTGCTAACTGCCACTGGGAAGGCACTTTCAATCCATTGAAGGCGCCTTCGCACTGTTCATCGAAGGCACCTTTCAAGCCATGGAAAGCACCTTCTATAAGGCAATTCATCTTCTTTTCTCCTCGAGTAAGCTTCCGCTCTGGCTTCTCATCCCTCGGAAATGCCGCATGCTTCCTTCTCATCTGCCAGCGTACTCTTCTGCAGCACCTCGTCCCTCGGACGCACCGAACCCGTCGACTCTTTTCCATGCCATCCTTCTCTCTAGTTGTGTCTTTCGCTCGACTTCCTGTACTCCTAAGTTCCTGTACACTTAGACACAGGGATTAAACTACAACATAATCTAACTTGACTTGGTTGATCACATCAAAATTACCACGTGATACTTACAATCTCTCCCTTTTTGATGTGAGCAATCCCAAGTTAAGTTAGGGTAAAAAATCAAATAATAATAAGGTAATCAATATCGCAAATAAAAATGTGCAAAAAATAATGATACCCTCCCCCTAGATTAATCTTCACTTGTCCCCTTTTGATCACATAAAAATAGGGTACTTAAAATACTTAGAGATAAAGTCTAAAACAAAGTCTAAGGAAAAATACTCTTATCTAGAAAATTTTGAAAGATAAAACGTAGAAAAATTTGAACTTAAAAAAATACTTTAAAAAATATTTTTAATTGTTGAAAATTTTTTAATAGACATATATAAGGCAGATAAAAAGTTTTCATATAAAATTGAGATTATTATGAGCAGAAATAAAGTCCTTTCTACATTAAGAAATATTTAAAAAAACGGTTATTAATCATGAAAAATCTTGAACTATTTTCTGAGAATACATTATAGCAAGTAACTTCACAAGAAAAAAATAAATTTTTAAAAATTTGAATTTTCAAGAAAAATATTTGTATTTGGATAGATAATTCATAGAAAATTCAATAACAGATAGAAATTTTAAAATTTTTCTTACAGATAAGTGATGAAATTATTTTTTTAAAAAAATTAACTTCTAATTAATTTCTAATAGAATTTATGCAAAATAATTTATTTTAAAGCATTTTTATAATAATTAAATGTTTAACAGTTAGTCAATTAAACATTCATTTTAGTAATTGACTTTTAGTGGTGAGGTACTAGGCCTTCTTGGTTATTGGAATAACAACCACTTCTAAATAAAATATTTTTAAAAAAATTAAATATATAATTTTCTTTCTGAAAGCCCTAGGTCTAACTTTCAAAAATTTTAATTAAAAAAATAGGAAATGCAAAAAAAAAACCTAAATATGATTTTAGAATCCAAAATAGATTCCTTCCTATAGGATTAATTAAAAATTTCTGAGAAACATATTTCTGTGATATTTTTCTAATTTGACCCTTATGGTATTTAAAGTGTCAATTTAATCCATTAGATCTTCTAACTTGTTGAATATGTGAGCATGCACGATTTTTTAACCCTTCTATTTCTGCTTTCAATTTTTCATTTTCCATTTTTATCTTGTCGAAGTTTTCTAATCGATAAGATGTTGCTAGAATTGCTTTTAATTTGTCAATTTTTTCTAATTTACAGGAATTTTTTGATAATATTTTTATAAAATGAAATAATTTATCAGGAGGTAGAGAACGTACCTGACTTACCTTGTCGATCCCCTAATCTGAAGCTCCTCCTGAAGTGCTGCTATCTTCTGATGTCGCTCCCCTTTCATCGATGCTCTCGATGCTTATTTCGAACAAGCTTGCTTTATTTTTATCTTCTTGGTGACTTTCCACCAGCGCAAGTCTGGCGAAGGTTTCGATCTCTAATTCAGACGACGTTTCATCCAATGTCGCCTTTAGATTTTTGTATTTGTTCTGGGTTGGCTTCTTGTTCTTTTCCTTACTTTTCAATTTTGGGCAGTTATCTTTCACATGCCCTTCTTCATTCAAGTGGAAGCATCTTACCTTTCTTTTTCTTCTTTTACCCTGCACTTGATTAAATTTATTGGTTTAAAATAACTTTTTAAACTTCCTTACCATGAACGTCGTTTTGTCATCATCGAGAGAAGATTCAGAATTTAGTTCATCCATTTTTACTTTCAAGGTGATGTTGTGCTTGGGCTCCTTCTTCAGATCTACACATCTCGTTTCATGAACTTCAAAAGTTGAAAACAATTCTTCTAGGGTACTTACTTCTAGATCTTTGGAGATATAATAAGCATTTACTAATGATGCTCATTCACTAGTCCTAGGAAATGTGTTAAGTGTATACTTTAGTGAATCTCGGTTGGTTACCTTTTCTTTGAGATTCGTGAGTTCAGTGATGATTTCTTTTATTCTTGAGTGAAGGTGTGCAATGGTTTCATCTTCTTATAATTTGATGTTGATGATCTGGTTTTGGAGAAGATCTAATATCGTGAGTTTTGCCTCCGAGGTCCCTTCGTGTAGTTCTAAGAATTTCTCCTAGAGCTCCTTGGCTGACTTATAGGCTTCGATCCAGTTGACTTCTTGAGGTTGCAAGATGTTAAACAGATGAAACTCTACCTTGCCATTTGCCACGAAGTTGGCTTGCTCCTTCTTTGTCCATTGGTATTCTTCTTTGCCCTCTGGTGCCACAAAATCAAATTTCATGATTAATAGTAAATCAAAATGTCTTAAAGAATACCTCTATATTTTTCTTCCAACTCGCGAATTCCCCCTCGAACTTTGATGGGTAGATGCTCATTCCGGCCATCTCTTGTGCATCGGTCGGCGGTTAGTCCTTCTGAAGCAACCTGACTTTGATACTGCTTGTTGGGCTTGAAAGAGGGTGGGTAAATTGCCTGTTGAAAAATAAAACAAAACCCCTTCTCGATCTTTCAACTTAGATTAGTAGCACATTTATAAAAGGGAATTAAACAAATAATAAATTAAAGACACTAAGGACTTACTTAGTTACAACCTAGGTGGTTGTTTTAATACAAGACAGAATAAAGCACTAAAAAGATCTCCTTCGTGTAGGTGGAGAAGCCTATTACACTCATGGAACACTCAGAAATGTGCTAGGAAATGAATACAAGAGTTGTTCAATTATTCCTAACTCCAGGGATCTTTTTATAGTTCCTAGAAAATCGTATTTGAGGCTGGAAGGCACCTTCCAGGGTGGAAGGTGCCTCCAATGTGGAAATTTTATCCATACAAAGATAAAACTTTATCTTAACCAACGGTCAATGGAAAGACACCTCGCATTGTTCATGGAAGGCGCCTTCACACTGTTCATTGAAGGCACCTTCCAAGCCATGGAAGGCGCCTTCCATAAGGCAATTCAGCTTCTTTTCTCCTTGAGCAAGCTTCTGCTCTGGCTTCTCGTTTCTTGGAAATGCCGCGTGCTTCCTTCTCGTCCGCCAGTGTACTCTTCCACAGCACCTCGTCTCTCGGATGCACAGAGCCTGTCGATTCTCTCCCATGTCATCCTTCTTGCTAGCTGCATCTTTCGCTCGACTTCCTGTACTCCTAAGTTCCTGCACACTTAGACATAGGGGTTAAACAATAACAAGACCTAACTTGACTTAGTTGATCACATCAAAATTATCGCGGGGTAGTTACACCCAGCCCGATAGACCTGTAGATGGTTTGCACTCTAAGGCTGCTCCAGATTCCTCCCATTTTCATCTTGCAAATAATAAGATCTCGAACTGAGCTTCTGAAACTCTATACGGTCCACCCCATGGGCCTCCAGCTTGGTAACGTCGTCGACCAGCTTGACTCTCTTCCAGACTAAGTCGCCGCGACTTGGAATGATCTGGGAATCACTCTCCGATTGTAGTTCTTCTTTATCCTTTATCGATACACCATTAGCCAAACGACTACTTTATCTTTGATTTCATCTATCAAATCTAGTTCCATAAGACGTCGCTCAGGATTATCTTCGTCATACAGCTATCGCCGATCGGACTCCACACTAATCTCGAATGACACCACTACTTCTCCTCCATACACCAAGTGAAATGGAGTTCTACTAGTGGCTTCCCGAGGAGTGGTGTGATAGACCCACAACACACTTGGTAATTCCTAAGCCCAGTTCCCTCCCATGTAGTTGAGCCGAGCTCTGCGTCCTTTGAGGATTTCTCTGTTGGTGACTTTCGCCTGGCCATTGCTTTGAGGATAAGCTACTGAAGTGAAGGCTTGCATAATACCATAGCCGACACACCATTCTTTGATCCTTCATCCTTGAAAGTGTCTTCCATTGTTAGAGACAAGTTTGTGAGGGACGCCAAACCGTCACATAATATTCTGCCACAAGAATTTGATAACTATTTATTCGGTTATCTTAACGAGCAGCTTTGCCTCCACCAATTTAGAAAAGTAGTCTATAGCCACAAGATGAAATTTCCTTGGTTTGATCACCAGGGGAAAAGGTCCAATAATATCCATACTCCACTAGTCAAACGGGTAAGAGACAATATATGGCTTCAGCTCTTCAATAGGTATGTGTAGAATGTTCTGATATTTCTGACAGGACAAGCAAGTTGCTACTGTCCAAACGACATCGGCTTACAAGGTAGGTCAGAAATAACCCGCCAATTGGATTTTCCTCGCCAATGAACAACTGTCCAGATATTGTCACAAGAGCCTTGGTGAACTTCCTATAGGATGTATTGGATGTCTTCTAATTCGATGCACTTGAACAATGTCTTTGAGAAAGCTCTTTTATATAGGTGGTCTCTAATTAATGTGAATTGCCCGACCCTCTTTTTCATCAACCGAGACTGCTCTCGGCCGACCGACACATTACTCAATCTAAGGAACTCAATCAATGGTATCCTCCAATCGCTTGAGACTCCTATTCTGCTGCTCTCTTGATGTAAGCCACCAACATATATCACCTGCTTAATTGTCTTATCCAACACCACAGGGCTTAACAAAATTACTAACTTGGTTAGTTCGTCTGTGTATTGGTTGTCTGCCCGAGGGATTTTTTTTGCATGATCACCTCTTGAAATCCTACCTTTAACTTCTCAAAAGCCTCAGCATATAGTTTCAGCTTGACATTATTTATTTCTAAAGTACTTGAGAGTTGTTGGGCTTCCAGTTGGGAATCTGAGCTGATAAGGACTCGGGTGGCACCTACATGTCTGGCTGCTTACAAACCGACAATCAGTGCTTCGTACTCTGTAGAACGGACAGCTGCATTCGATCTTCACGTGGTGATATCAAAAGTATGCCTACTCCGCTTCCCTACTGGGTTGATGACCCGTTCACATATATCTTCCAAGTGGCCTTTGGCTTGGTGTTCTGCACTTCAGTCACAAAATTGGCTAAGGCTTGTGCCTTGATCGCCGATCTAGACTGGTACTCTATATCAAACTCGCTTAGCTCTGTTGTCCACTTGATTAGCCATTGGGACACCTCTGGGGTGTGGAGGACTCTCCCTAGTGTGCTATTAGTTAACACAATTATAGAATACGATAAAAAGTATGGGCGTAATCTCCGAGTGGAGAGGACCAACCCGTACACTAGTTTCTCAAGACAGGTGTAGTGGCGTTTTGCATCTTTCAATAAGTGTCTCAAAATGTACACTGGTTGTTGTTTAGCGTCATTCTGTCACACTAATTCCTATTCGACTGCCCGCTCTGTGGACGACAGGTACATCCAGAGCGGCTTACCAACAATGGGCTTTGCAAATACAAGTAAAGAAGTTAAATAACTCTTGAGCTCTTCCAACGCCTTGTTGCACTCCTCCTCCCATTAAAATTTGGTAGCTCAGCATAGAACTTTGAAGAATGGGTGGCTCTAATCAGATGACTTGGAGATAAATCTTGATAAGGCTGTAATCTGTCTGGTCAGTCGCTGAGGTTCCTTTAAGTTGTACGGAGAGGGCATGTCTTGGAGTGCCTTTACTTTGCTCGGATTTGCTTCGATCCACCCCACTCGGTTACTATGTAGCTAAGGAATCATTCGTTCTTTGCCCCGAATAGGCACTTGTTGTTGATTTCATACTTCCTCAAGGTCCGACAGGTCTCTTCTATATCTGCACATAAGTCAGCAGCTCGGAGGAATTTTATCAATGTATTATTGACATATACCTCCATATTCTGGCCGATCTGGAGCAGGAACACCTTGTTCATCAACCTTTGGTAAGTGACTTCGACATTCTTCAGCCAAACAACATGACATTATAGAAGAAGGTCCCGTCCGCTGTGATGAAGCTCATCTTTTCTTGGTCTTCCTTAGCGAGCGAAACCTGATGGTAGCCCTAGTACACATCCAATATCAGATTAGCTCGCAACTCGCTGTGGAATCCACCATCTGATCGATGCACAACAACGAGAAGTAGTCCTTCGGGCGTAGGCTTTGTTCAGATCTCAGAAGTTGATGCATACCTGCCACTTATTATTCGATTTGGAAACTCGCACCACGTTGGCTAGCCAACTCTGGAATTGTACTTCGCGGATGTGCCCAACCTCCAGTAGCTTTTCCACCTCCGCTTACATGATCTGATTGTGCTCCGAGCTGAAATCTCTTTTTTTTTGCTTCACTGGCTTGGCATCCGATTGGACGTGCAACTCATGTTGAGATATGGTTGGCGAGATACCTAAGAGCTCATGAGTTGCCCATGCAAACACATCGTGATTTTGTCTTAGACATGTAACTAGCTTCTCCTTCCTCTCCACGCTCAGATGGACCATGATAAAGGTTGTGGCCTCCAATTGGGTGGGATATACTTTAACATCTTCTTTTTCTTCATAGACCAGCGTGGGAGGCTCTTCTAAGGTTGCATTTACCTCCAGTTGTTGGGACTTTCAAATGGCTCACAACTCAGTTTTTACCATCTCTACATAGCACCGGTGAGTTGCTAGTTGGTCGTCCTTAACTTTGCCGACTAAGTTATCCACAGGAAACTTGATATTTTGACAGAATATGGAGACAATCACTTAGAATTCATTCAATGCTGGTCGACCTAATATGATATTATAAGCGGATGGAGTGCCCACCACAATAAAGTTCATCATTCTCGTCCTCTTGAGCGGTTCCTCTCCAAGTGATATGGCCAGCTAAGCCTGACCGATCAACAATACTCCATTGCCAGTGAATCCATATAAGGGCATTGTCATGGGCTGCAGCTCATTCTGATTGATTTGTAGTTGATTGAACACATTTTTAAATATAATATTCACCGAGCTGCCTGTATCTATAAAAGTGTGATGAATATTATAGTTAGCAATTACTGCTCAGATGATCAAGGTATCATCATGAGGGAGTTCTACTCCCTCTAGATCTAATGGATCAAAACTAATCTCCGACCCCTCTGCTCTTTATTTGCGTCACTTGATAGCGTGGATTTCCAATAGCCAAGCATGCGACTTCCAAGCCTGGTTAGAATTGTTGTGGGTTTGGCCTCCTACGATCATGCCAATGTCGACCCAAGCAGCATTGCTACGTTTCTCTTCCTCCTGAGATGATAGGTGTGACCGTTTGGCAAATGCCCGGGCGGGCCTTTCATACTCTCTTTGCTGGGGCTGCTGTTGGTGTTGTTCATTTGCCGACCTACCTATTGGTTGCTACTCAGAATATTGTACCGATTTCCCTGTACAAACATTTGTACAAGTTCTGAACTATTCCTAACAACATATTGTGTTCTTTAGAAATTAAATTTGGAATCGCAAACAGAACTTAACATTATTGATTCTAAATTCAACTTATCTATTTTTAGTGGTTTAGACTTGGATCGCAAACGATGCTTAACATTATTGATCAAATCCACCCATGTTACAAATTCAATTAAATATTAATTTCAGAGATTGACTTCCAGGTTAAACATGGCAAGACACTAAGCCTTCTTGGGTATGGGAGCATCTACCACTTCCTAGACAAAGTCTTTCAACGAAATTCAATATTTAATTTCCTTATAGTAACCCTAGGTTTAACAAAAAAGAACAATCAAATCACAAGTTCGAAAAATAAAAGAAACACAAAATTGAAAACATAAATTCGATTACATAGATTCATTAGCCTCTTGTGTTTGGTATTTCAAGATCTAAATAAAAGGATGAACTAGTTATGATGCGGAAACTAATAACTAATTATACATTTTATAGCTTATAGACCTCACGATCTTCTGTCGTATTCCTCTTCTTATCTCGGACGTCGTGTGGGCGACAATCTACCGAGACGAGAATCCACCCAAGCTTCCTTCTTCTTCAAGCAAGTTTCGGCCAATCAACAAACTCCTTGAGACGAAGAACTTCGGCCACCAACCAAGCTCCAAGGGATGCAAAGAAACAAAGCCTCCTTTCTCTACTTCTTCTCCAAGCAAACTCCGACCACCAAGGGTCTCCTAGAGAGTTGATGTCGCTGTCCAAGGAAGAAGAAAAGGGAAAGAGGAAGAAGAGAGGGAGGGCCGACCACCATAAGGAAGAGAAGAGAGGAATACTAGATGCATTTTCTTATGAGGTGAGGCACCTCTACCCTCTCTTTTATATTCCTTGGTCTTGACAAATAAGGAAAATTTTAATAAAAACTTCCTTATTTTCATTGCCACAGAAAGGAAAATTTAATTTATTAAAAAAAAATTCCTTTTCTCTATCAATGTGGTCACCCACCTCAATTCCTCCAAAGAAGGAAAGTTTTAAATACAAAATTAAAACTTCCTAATTTATTTTTGAAAATTTTAAAAATAAAAATTTCTCTTTAAAAATTCCATTCATGGTTGGTTATAAAAGGAAACTTTTATAAATTAAAATTTCTCTATTAAATATGTGGATGATTACAATAAGGAAGGTTTTCTCAAAATTAAAATCTTCTTTCAATCTACAAATAAAGAAAGATATCAAATCTTTTCTCTTAATTTTTTGTAGAAACTATAAAAGGAAAGATTTAAATTTTAAAACTCTCTTTTAAAATCATGAGGATGGTTACAAAAAAGGAAAGTTTTATCAAAAATTAAAATCTTCCTTTTAACTACAAATAAGGAAAGATATCAAACCTTTCTCTTAATCTTTTGTAAAAAACTATAAAAGGAAATATTTAAATTTTAAACTCTCTTTTAAAACCATGGCTTCCACATAAGAAAGATTTAAAAAAAAATAAAATCCTTTTAATTTATTGTGGCCGGCCACCTAAGCTTGGGTTTAAGCTAGGGCCGACCACACTTCAACCCATCCAACCATGTCTTGGCCGGCCCTTGCTTGGGCTCCAAGCTTGGTTTGGCTGGACAACTAAGGATGGGTAAGAAGGTGGGTATAGGTGGGTACAAGACTTTATAAATAAGAGGCTACGACAGGGACCGAGAGAAGGAATTGGTTTTGGTCTCCCAATGAACTTGAGCTTCTCGTGTCCGCCCCGAACACCCAACTTGAGTTCATCAATAATATCTCATTCCACTAAAGAGTTATTATTGAACTACCGCACCAATCCCATATTACTATATGTGCTCCTTCTTATCATGAGTGTGTTAGTCTCCCTGTGTTTAAGATATAGAATGACCACTAATTAAATGAATTACTGACAACTCACTTAATTAATATCTAACTCCAAGAGTAGTACCACTCAACTTCATCGTCATGTCGGACTAAGTCCACCTGCAGGGTTTACATGACAATTCTGTTGGTTAGTCCTAGGAAAACGTACCGGTTCCACTGTACAAAAATTTTATACAAGTGTCGAACCTTTCCGTAAATAACCTATTGTGTTCTTTAGAAGTTAAATTAGGAATCGCAGACGGAACTTAACATCATTGATTTCAAATTTAACTTATCTGTTCTTAATGGTTTATATTTGAATCACAAGCGGAACTTAACACTATTGATTCAAATCCACCTATGTTATTAATTTCATTAAATATTAATTTCTAAAATTGGCTTACATGACTGCATGGTGAGACACATGACCTTCTTGGATATGGGAGCAACCACCACCGCCTAGACAAAGCCATTTAAGGAAAGCTAATATTTAATTTCCTTAAATAACTCTAGGTTAACAAAAAAGAACAATCGAATCACAAATTCAAAAAAGAAGAAAACACAAACTTGAAAAACTAATTCGAAAAACTAGATGTAATGCCTCTTGTGTTTGGAATTCTTACAAAAAGAAATAACTAGCATGATGCGGAAAATAATTGCTAATTATACCTTCTTTTTGTATGTTAATGACCTCGAGATCTTCTGCCATATTCCTCGCCTCACCTTGTACATCGTGTGGGCGACGATCCTCCAAGATGAACACCACCCAAAAGCATTCCTCTTCCTCTAAAATCCGGCCACCACCACCACCAAGGAGAAGAGAGCAAAGGGAAAGGGAGAAGAGAGAGGGCCGACCACCAAGAGATCCTCCAAGCAAGAGAATAAGAGTTGTGTCTCATGAAGCATCCTCACTCTTTCTTTTATAATACTTGCCCAAGGCAAATAAGGAAAGATTTTTTATAAAAAAATAAAATCTTCCTCTAGTTTTTCCTTTTCCCTTTAAAATTTTCTTTTCTTTCCTCTTGATTGAATCAATCACCAAATCAATTTGAATGGTGATTTATTTTATTTTCTTTTTGGCCGGCCACCTTGCTTGGGCACCAAGCAAGGGTGGCCGACCCCCATAAGAGGAAAAGAATATTATTTTTTATAAAATTTTACAAGAAGAATAACTCTTATAAAATTTTACAAGCTCTCTTTCCTAAAGTAGGAGTTAAAAAAGGAAAGTTCTAAAAATTAAAACCATGTTTTAAAATTCAAAACTTCTCTTATAAAATTTCCTTTTTTAACATGATGATAGAAAATTTAAATTTTAAAACTTATCTTCCATTTTTCTTAAACCATAAGGATGGTTAAAAAAGGAAAGTTTTAAAACTTTTTAAACTTTCTTTTAAAACATGTGGCCTAATTCAAATAAGGAAAGTTTTAAAACTTTAAAATCTCTCTTTAAAAACTTGTAGTTTTCTACAAAGAGAAGATTTTAAAAATTCAAAACACCCTCCTTGTTTGAATTATTGTGGTCGGCCCCTACATGCTTGGGCACCAAGCAAAGGGCCGACCCCTATAGAAGATGATGTGGCCGGCCCTTGCTTGGTCACCAAGCATTAGACCGGCCCCCTTCTTGGGCTTATATTTGGATGGACTTGAGGCTATAATGAGGCTACGACAGGGACCTAGAGGAGAAATTAGTTTTGGCCTTCCGATGAGCTTGAGTATCCCGTGTTCGCCCCGAACACACAACTCAAATTCATCGATAATAACTCATTCCACTAGAGAGTTATTATCGCACTACCGCACCAATCCCAAATTACATTATGGGCTTCTTCTTATCATGAGTGTGTTAGTCTTCCTGTATTTAAGATAATGAATGTCCACTAATTAAGTAAACTATTAACAACTCACTTAATTAATATCTAGCTCCAAGAGTAGTACCACTCAACTTCATTGTCAAGTCGGACTAAGTCCATCTGCAGGGTTTAACATGTCAATCCTTATGAGCTCTTCTTGGGGACATTCTCAACCTAGATAACTAGGACACAGATTCCTTCTATAATCAACAACACACACTATAAGTAATATCATTTCCCAACTTATCAGGCATATTGATTTAACGAGCTAAACCTCACCCTTTGATAAGTCAAAGAAATAATATTAAATATATGTGCTTGTTCTTATATTAGGACTAAGAGCACACACTTCCATAATAACTAAGGTCTAGTTCTTTTATTAAGTCAGCACAAAAAGAACTTACCTAAAATGGTCCTACTCAATACACTTGGAGTGTACCAGTGTAATTTATTAATCAAGATAAACTAATACTTAATTACACTACGATTATTCCGATGATTTGTTCCTTTCCATCTTAGTCGTGAGCAACTGTTTATAATTTATAAAGAACTGACAACATGATGTTCTGTGTGTGACACCACACACCATGTTGTCTACTATATAAATTAATTGAACAATTACATTTTGTTGGTGCAATATTCCCTAGGTCAAGGTTGACCTGTTTGACTGGGCTTGAAGTGAGTCAAGCTCGAGTCTTGATGATTTGGTTTCGATGTTTGACAATACTTGTAGACAACACATGAACATTGTAGGTGCATTTGTTCATGTGGAGAGATTGTGAAGGAGAGTCAAGTAGGTCAAAGTTGACTGCATACTTGACTGAAAATCCTAGTGAGTGAAGCTAGGTGAAAGTCCTGGTGAGTGAAGTCAGGCAGAAGGAAACCCTAGTGAGTGAAGCTAGGTGAAAGTCCTGATGAGTGAAGCCAGGCAGATGAGAAGATCTAGTGAGTGAAGCTAGGCAGAAGGGAAATTCTGGTGAGTGAAGCCAGGTGAAAGTCCTGGTGAGTGAAGCCAGGCACGGGGAAATCCAGATGGGTCAAGGTTGACCAGACATCTGGTGAAAGTCCAAGTAGGTCAAAGGGATTGACCAGATACTTGGCAAGAGGAAAAAAGTCCAAGTGGGTCAAAGGGATTGACCAGACACTTGGTGAGAGAGTCCTAGCTGGTCAAGGGTGATCGGATGCTAGGTTTTATGTACCAACAAGTTATGGTTGACTGGATGTTGGTTTAGGGGGCTTTGGACTTGCTTTTGGGCAAAAACCAAGATCTGTATTGATCAGCGGATTGATCCAGCAGATCTGGATCGATCAGCCGATCGATTGGATCATGCCCAATCGATCAGCTGATCGATCGGGTGAGTCCCCACGAACAGAACCCCTTTGGATCGATCCGTGGATCGATCCAGAGGTCCCAATCGATTAGTGGATCGATTGGGAGCTGCTGTTTGTGAGCGATAAGTCCTGGATCGATCCAGGCTATTCCAGAGAGCACAGAGGCACTCTGGATCGATCGATTGATCGATCCAAAGCCTCCCCGATCGATTGGGAGCAATCCAATCGATCAGGATCCGACCGTTGGCGTTGTATTTAGCTGCAGGCGAGCGTTTCCTTCAAAAAGGCTTACACGATTCATCTCCAATCTTCACCAGCGACTCCACAATTCTCTCTCAAGTTCAGATCGCCAGTTCTTGAAGATTCTTGGAGGTTCTTCCAAGTCAAGAGGCAGATCAAAAGCAAGAAGAGAAGTTAGGGTTAGGGTTTATTGTAAGCTTTTGCTTGTATTTCATATCCTTTCCTTTGTTCTTGTATTGAGAGTTTGTAAAGGCTTCTCCGCCTTCGGTAGTTACCGTAGAGGAGTGTGTTTCATAGTGGAGGGTGCGTGAGTGTGTGGATCCTTGGATTAATCACCTCTTGTGAGGTGGATACCAAGTAAAATCTATTTGTTAGCGTTGTATTTTGTTTCTTGTACATTTCCGCTGCACATCTTTGAAGAAACAAGCAACGCCAACCAAGAAGCACGCGACGAGCTATTCACCCTCCTCTAGCTATATTTTGGTCCCAACACATTTAACAAATAAATGTAGATATTGACCAATGTGATTCTTTTATTTCAAAAATAAATGTTTACAAAAGCTAGGCTTTTAGTATACACTCTAACAATCTCCCACTTATACTAAAAGACTAAGCTGCCATATCTGTTGCCATACATCTGATTCCCATCTCCTCCACATGCCGATCAAAAGCTTTCGCCGGAAGGGCCTTAGTGAAAGGATTTGCCAGGTTATCTGCTGATGCTATCTTGGCGACGACAACTTCTCCTCGCTTTACGATGTCTCGTATCAGGTGGTACTTGCGCTCTATATGTTTACTTGCCTTATGGGCTCGTGGTTCCTTCGAGTTTGCAACTGCACCGCTATTATCACAATAAATTGTGATGATTTTGGGCAAACCAGGAATCACATCTAAGTCCATTAAAAAGTTCCTGAGCCATACAGCTTCTTTGGCTGCCTCAGAGGTTGCCACATACTCAGCTTCCATGGTTGAGTCCAAGACGCATTTCTGCTTAACACTCCTCCATGCAATGACTCCTCCTCCTAGAGTAAACACATAGCCTAACTAGACTTACTATTGTCCCTATCTGATTGGAAATCCAAATCCGTGTAACTTATAGGGAGCAAATCATCTGCTTGGTAAACTAGAATATAATCTCTAGTCCTTCTCAGGTACTTCAATATATGCTTTTCAGCAGTCTAATGTCTTTGTCCAGGGTTACTCTGATATCTGCTAACCATGCCCACGACAAAACAGATATCAGGTCTCATACACAGCATTGCATACATAAGGCTTCCTACAGCCGAAGCATAAGAGACTGCCTTTATATCCTCCATCTCCTTTGATGTCTTCGGAGACATCTCTTTAGATAAGACTACTCCATGCCTAAAAGGTAAGAAACCTTTATTGGAGTTCTGCATGCTAAAACGAGCAAGGATTGTATCTATATATGAAGCTTGAGATAGGCACAACATTCTTTTCTTGCGATCCCTTATGACTTTGATCCCAAGAATGTGTGCACATTCTCCTAAGTCCTTCATATCAAACTGTTTGGACAATCATACCCTTACGTCCGATAATACCTTGACATTGTTGCCAATTAACAAAATATCATCTACGTATAGTACAAGAAATACCATCACGTTTCCATTACACTTCTTGTATACACAAGACTCATCCGGACACTAAATAAATTCATATGACTAGATTACTTCGTTAAATCGGATGTTCCAAGATCTTGAAGCTTGCTTCAATCCATAAATAAACCAATTGAGCTTGCACACTAGATGCTCTTTGCCATTTTCAATGAACCCTTCTGGTTGCTTCATATGGATGTTTTCTTCAAGACTTCCATTAAGGAAAGCTGTCTTGACATCTATTTGCCAAATCTCATAATCCATATGAGCGACAATGGATAAGAGTATTCGGATAGACTTAAGCATGGCTATCGGTGAAAAAGTCTCCTCATAATCGATTCCCTCTTTCTGAGTGTACCCTTTCGCAACAAGCCTTGCTTTGAAGGTTTCTACCTTCCCGTCTGTCCCTCTTTTCCTTTTGTAGATCCACTTGCATCCAATGGCTTTTACACCATCAGGTGGTTCTACAAGCTCCCAGACCTTATTAGAATACATAGATTCTATTTCTGAATTCATTGCCTTTTGCCACGATACTGCATCTATATCTTGGAGTGCTTCATCATATGTTCAGGGATCAGGTTCATGTTTACTCGGGATCAAGTTCGAAGACTCTCCCAAAAACATGAATCTCTCAGGTTGCCTTACAACCCTCCCACAACGACAAGGCACTGTCTCTGGTTATGTATCATGTGTGACACGTGTTGCAGTCTCTTGTGGTACTTCATCTTGTACTGTTGGTACTAAAGTAAACGTGTCCTCTCTAAGTTCTTCTAGAACAATTTTGCTATTGGGCTTGTGGTCCATTATATAGTCTTCTTCTAAAAACTGGGCATTGGTGCTGACAATGACCTTCTGGTCTTCAGGACTATAAAATAAACCACCTTTCGTTCTCTGGGATAACCCACAAACACGCGTACTTCTGTACGAGATTCTAACTTATCAGCATCCAGATTTAGCACATGTCCTGGACTACCCCAAATCCAAATATGTCTTAGACTGGGCTTTCGCCCATTCCACAATTCTGTGGGAGTAGATGATACTAATTTAAAAGGTACTAAGTTCAGAGTGTGCGCTGTCATTTCCAGAGCATATCCCCAAAACGAATTTGGTAATTCTAAATAACTCATCATCGATCTAACCATCTCCATAAGAGTCATATTCCTTCGTTCTGCCACACCATTCTGTTGGGGTGTACCAGGTGCGGATAACTGGGATTGAATCCTGGTCTCTGATAAGTAATTCCTAAACCCTCCTAAGAGATATTCGCCACCATGATCAGACCATAGTGTCTTGATACTTTTACCAAGACGTTTCTCCATATCAGCCTTGTACTCTTTGAATTTATCAAAGCACTCAGACTTACGGCGCATCAGGTAAATGTATCCGTATCTTGAATACTCGTCTATAAAAGAGACAAAATATTCAAAACCACCTCTTGCATGGATAGACATAGGACCACACAGATCAGAATGAACCAGTTCTAACGCTTCTTTGGCTCTATACCCCTTGGCCTTAAAAGGTCTCTTGGTCGTCTTACCTTCCAAGCACGATTCATAGGTTGGAAAATTTTCCAACTCCAATGTGTTGGTGCAATATCCGTCAGGTCAAGGTTGACCTAGTTGACCAAGCTTGAGTCTTGGTCATGGTTTCGATGTTTGACAATACAGGTAGACACATGGACAATGTAGGTGCAGTTGTCTATGTGGGAAGAGTCTGATCAGGGACTGATCAGTGTGGATGAAGAAGAGTCAAGTAGGTCAAAGTTGACTGGATACTTGATGAGGAAAGTCCTAGTGAGTGAAGCTAGGTGAAAGTCCTAGTGAGTGAAGCCAGGCAGTTGGAAAGTCCTGGTGAGTGAAGCCAGGCAGAAGAGAAAGTCCTAGTGAGTGAAGCTAGGTAGTATGAAAGTCCTGGTGAGTGAAGCCAGGCAAGGGAAATCCAGATGGGTCAAGGTTGACCAGACATTTGGTGAAAAGTCCAAGTAGGTCAAAGGGATTAATCGGATACTTGGCACAAGGAAGAAAAGACCAAGTAGGTCAAAGGGATTGACCGGATACTTGGCAAGAAGAAAAAAGTCCAAGTGGGTTAAAGAGATTGACCGGACACTTGGTGAGAGAGTCCTAGCTGGTCAAGGGTGACCGGATGCTAGGTTTTATGTACCAACAAGTCATGGTTGACCAGATGTTGGTTTGGGAGGCTTGGGACTTGGTTTTGGGTAAAAACCAAGAGCTGAATCAATCAGTGGATTGATCAGTGGATCAATCAGTGGATCGATCAGTGGATCGATCCAGACTTTTCCCAGCGAACAAAAAGCCTCTGGATCGATCCAGGCCTCCGGATCGATCAGTGGATCGATCCAGGCTTTTCCCAGCGAACAGAAAGCTTCCGGATCGATCAGTGGATCGATCCAGAGGTCTCAATCGATCAGTGGATCAATTGGGACGCTGTTGCTTCGCGCGATAAGCGCTGGATTGATCCGTGGATCGATCCAGACATTTTTTTAGAGCACAGAGGCGCTCTGGATCGATCCGTGGATCGATCCGAAGCCTCCCCAATCGATTGGAAGCAATCCAATCGATTGGGATTCGACCGTTGGCGTCGTTTATAGCTGTTGGCGTGCGATTCCTTCAGCAGAACTTCACCGATTCATTCCAGAATCATCACAGCTCCTCCCCAGCACTCTCTAAGATCCTCACCGCCAGTTCTTGAAGGTTCTTGGAGGTTCATCCAAGTCAAGAGGCGAGTTGCAACGAGAAGAAGAAGAAGCTAGGGTTTTTACTGCATCTCTTGTAAGCTTTTGCTTATTCTTTACTACCCTTTCTTCTACTTGTATTGAGAGTCTTGTAGGGCTTCTCCGCCTTCGGTAGTTACCGAAAAGGAGTGTTTATTAGTGGAGGTGTGTGTGTGTGCGTGGATCCTTGGACTAGTCACCTCTTATGAGGTGGATACCAAGTAAAATCCTATTGTTAGCATTGTTGTAGTTTGTTTCTTTGTATTCCGCTGCGCATCACTTTGAAGAAACAAGCAATGAAGCACGACGAGCACACGCGAAGCTATTCCCCCCCCCCCCCCCCTCTAGCTACTTTTCGGTCCTAACACAATGGACCCAAGAGTCCATCAGCTATTAGTCTTTGAATCCTACTTAAGTTAATATGACTAAGCCTTTGATGCCAAAGATACGTTTGGTTCATCTCCGAAGGTTCTTTTCTCTTATTAGAGTTAAAAGATGTGTTATTAATTTTCATATTTTGCTTTTTGGGAGAAATTAGATTTAAAGTATATAAATTGCCAACCAATGCACCAGAACAGATAATCACCTTATTTCTCTTTATAACGACATTGTTACTAAAGGAAACAAAATATTCATCCAAATACAGTTTAGAAATTGAAATTAAATTCTTTCTAAAACTGGGTACATAAAGACAATTTCTTAAAATCAAACTTATATTCCTATCAAAAGATAAGTAGACATCTCCCACTGCAACAGCCGCCACCTTAGTAGCATTGCCCATGTAGACGGTTATCTCTCCATCAAATAGTCGTCGGGTGTCCTGAAACCCCTGCAAAGAATTGCAGACATGATCAGTGGCTCCCGTATCTACACACCAGGTGCTGGTAGATAACACCGCTAAATATGTTTCAACTACTAGAGCATGAGATATACCTTTATTGTTTTGATTCCTACGAGGACAGTCCACCTTTCAATGTCCTGACTGCTGGCAGATGAAGCACTTGCCCTTCAGCTTCTTCATTCCAGCTTTTTGTCCTTGAGGTTTATTCAATCTCTTTGCTGAAAAGACCTGTTTCTTCTTCTCCTTGAGTTGTCGCATCTATCTTGCCTCTTATTCTGCTGCGCCTCTGGTCGTCCAATAGTACCATGCCTTGCAAGCATCCGATCCACGACAAAATAGAATTTTACATATATCGATCCTATATTCCATAAAGGAATGCACATGTATTCTAGATCGAAAAAATAAAATTCCAAAAATAATACAGCTCCTGCTGTATTTGATACATACAATCATGCACACAAAATAATGCCCTTGACATGTTCAAGGGTCCAATCACACACAATATCTAAATGTCATAATAGTTGGAGCCTGCAACTACAAAGTTAGCACATCCTACTATTATTCTGCCTAAATTATGTATGACATGTGCATAATTAATTTGAAAATCAAAACACACAGAGGCAAACCCTAGCTCTGATACCAATTGTTGGTTAGTCCTAGGAAAACGTACCTATTCCACTATACAAAAATTTTGTACAAGTGTCGAACCTTTCCTTAAATAACCTATTGTGTTCTTTAGAAGTTAAATTAGGAATCGCAGACGGAACTTAACATCGTTGATTCCAAATTTAACTTATCTGTTCTTAATGGTTTAGATTTGAATCGCAAACGGAACTTAACACTATTGATTCAAATCCACCTATGTTATTAATTCCATTAAATATTAATTTTCAAAATTGGCTTCCAGGATTGCATGGCGAGGCACATGGCCTTCTTGGATATGGGAGCAACCATCACCGCCTAGACAAAGCCTTTTAAGGAAAGCTAATATTTAATTTCCTTAAATAACTCTAGGTTAACCAAAAAGAACAATCGAATCACAAATTTGAAAAAGAAGAAAACACAAACTCGAAAAACTAATTCAAAAAACTAGATCTAATGCCTCTTGTGTTTGGAATTCTTACAAAAAGAAATAACTAGCATGATGTGGAAAACAATTACTAGTTATACCTTCTTTTTGTATGCTAATGATCTCGAGATCTTCTGCCGTATTCCTCGCCTCGCCTTGGATGTCGTGTGGGCGACGATCCTCCAAGATGAACACCACCCAAAAGCTTTCTTCCTCTTCCTCTAAAATCCAACCACCACCACCACCAAGGAGAAGAGAGCAAAGGGAAAGGGAGAAGAGAGAGGGTCGGCCACCAAGAGATCCTCCAAGCAAGAGAATAAGACTTGTGTCTCATGAAGCCTCCTCACCCCTTCTTTTATAATACTTGCCCAAGGCAAATAAGGGAAGAATTTTTACAAAAAAATAAAATCTTCCTCTAGTTTTTTCTTTTCCCTTTAAAATTTCCTTTTCTTTCCTCTTGATTGAATCAATCACAAAATCAATTTGGATGATGATTTATTTTATTTTCTTTTTGGCCGACCACCTTGCTTGGGCACCAAGCAAGGGTGGCTGACCCCCATAAGAGGAAAAGAATATTATTTTTTATAAAATTTTACAAGAAGAATAACTCTTATAAAATTTTACAAGCTCTCTTTCCTAAAGTAGGAGTTAAAAAAAGGAAAGTTCTAAAAATTAAAACCATGTTTTAAAATTTAAAACTTCTCTTATAAAATTTCTTTTTTTAACATGATGATAGAAAATTTAAATTTTAAAACTTATCTTCCTTTTTTCTTAAACCATGAGGATGGTTTAAAAAGGAAAGTTTTAAAACATTTTAAACTTTCTTTTAAAACATGTGACCTAATTCAAATAAGGGAAGTTTTAAAAATTTAAAATCTCTCTTGTAAAACTTGTAGTTTTCTGCAAAGAGAAGATTTTAAAAATTCAAAACACCCTCTTTGTTTGAATTATTGTGGCCGACCCCTACATGCTTGGGCACCAAGCAAAGGGCCGACCCCTATAGAAGAGGATGTGGCCGCCCCTTGCTTGGTCACCAAGCATTAGACCGACCACCTTCTTGGACACCAAGATGAGCTTATATTTAGATGGACTTGAGGCTATAATGAGGCTACGACAGGGACTTAGAAGAGAAATTGGTTTTGGCCTTCCGATGAGCTTGAGTATCCCGTGTTCGCCCCGAACACACAACTCAAATTCATCGATAATAACTCATTCCACTAGAGAGTTATTATCGCACTACCGCACCAATCCCAAATTACATTATGGGCTCCTTCTTATCATGAGTGTGTTAGTCTTCCTGTGTTTAAGATAACGAATGTCCACTAATTAAGTAAACTACTAACAACTCACTTAATTAATATCTAGCTCCAAGAGTAGTACCACTCAACTTCATTGTCATGTCGGACTAAGTCCACCTGCAGGGTTTAACATGTCAATCCTTATGAGCTCTTCTTGGGGACATTCTCAACCTAGATAATTAGGACACAGATTCCTTCTATAATCAACAACACACACTATAAGTAATATCATTTCCCAACTTATCGGGCATATTGATTTATCGAGCTAAACCTCACCCTTTGATAAGTCAAAGAAATAATATTAAATATATGTGCTTGTTCTTATATTAGGACTAAGAGCACACACTTCCATAATAACTAAGGTCTAGTTCTTTTATTAAGTCAGCACAAAAAGAACTTACCTAAAATGGTTCTACTCAATACACTTGGAGTGTACCAGTGTAATTTATTAATCAAGATAAACTAATACTTAATTACACTACAACTATTCCGATGATTTGTTCCTTTCCATCTTAGTCATGAGCAACTGTTTATAATTTATAAAGAACTGACAACATGATCTTCTGTGTGTGACACCACACACCATGTTGTCTACTATATAAATTAATTGAACAATTATATTTAACAAATAAATGTAGATATTGACCAATGTGATTCTTTTATTTCAAAAACAAATGTTTACAAAAGCTAGGCTTTTAGTATACACTCTAACAAATCCTTATGAGCTCCTCTTAGGGACATCATCAACCTAGATTTCTAGGACACAGTTTCCTTCTATAATCAACAACACACACTATAAATAATATTATTTTCCAACTTATCGGGCCTATTGATTTATCGAACTAAATCACACCATTTGATAAATTAAAGAAATAAATACTAAATATATGCGCTTGTAATTATATCTGGATTAAGAGCACACACTTCCATAATAACAAAGGTCTCATTCTTTTATGTAGTCAGTATAAAAAGAACTTACCTTAAATGATCCTGCTCAATACACTAAGAGTGTACTAGTGTAATTTTATAGTCAAGATTAACTAATACCAAATTACACTACGACTGCTCCAATGGTTTGTTCCTATCCATCTTAGTCGTGAGCTACTGTTTATAATTTATAAGGAATTGATAACATGATCTTCTGTGTGTGACACCACACACCATGTTATTTACAATATAAATTAATTGAACAACTACACTTAGTATATAAATGTAGACATTTAACCAATGTGATTCTTATATGTTTAGACAAAAGCTAGACTTTTAGTATACACTCTAACAATCTTCCACTTATACTAAAAGACTATGCTGCCATATATCCTGTCATACATCTGATTCCCAACCCTTCAACATGCCCATCAAAAGCTCTTGCCTTAAGGGCCTTAGTGAAAGGATCTCCTAGGTTATCATCTGATGCAATCTAGGCGACAATAACTTCTCCTCGTTATACGATGTCTCGTATTGGGTGGTACTTGCGCTCTATGTGTTTACTTGGCTTATGGGCGCGTGGTTCCTTCGAGTTTGTTACTGCACCACTTATTATTAAAACACACTGTAATAATTTTTGAGCAAACCAGGAATCACATCTAAGTCCATCATGAAGTCTTTGAGCCATACAACTTTTATGGTTGCCTTAGAGGCTGTTACATACTCAGCTTTTATGGTGGAGTCCGAAAAACATCTATGCTTATCACTCCTCCATTGTTATGGCTTTACCTCCTAAAGTAAACACAAAACCCTGAGGTCGACTTACTATTGTCCATATTTGATTGGAAGTCAGAATCTGTGTTGTAACGACCCGACCCTCTTGGCCCATTGGCGGCCCATTTGGCGACCTCTCATGTCGTCGACCGTCGGCCCTTATGTCGTCGGCCCATTTGGCGACCTCTAATGTCGTCGACCGACGACCCTTTGCCGTGCCGTTACTCACTAGGACTTTCCACCCCTGGCAGTGGATTTTTGCCTCCCTCAGGATTCGAACTCTAAACCTCCAGGCTTAAGTATTAGAGTTTATGAATCCTGATAACCAAGTGAGATCATCTCACTTGGTTACCAGGATTCATAAACTCTAATACTTAAGCCTGGAGGTGCCGCCACAAGGGCCGCCCAAGAGGCCAAAGGGCCGAGTCGTTACAATAAAAGGCGCCTTTTATTGTAACGACCCGGCCCTTTGGCCTCTTGGGCGGCCCTTGTGGCGGCCCAACTGGCGGCCCTTATGTCATCGGCCCATTTGGCGACCTCTCATGTCGTCGACCGACGACCCTTTGGCCGTGTCGTTACTCACTAGGACTTTCCACCCCTGGCCAGTGGATTTTTGCCTCCCCCAGGATTCGAACTCTAAACCTCCAGGCTTAAGTATTAGAGTTTATAAATCCTGGTAACCAAGTGAGATTTTTTTTTATTGTAACGACCCGGCCCTTTTTGGCCTCTTGGGCGGCCCTTGTGGCGGCCCAACTGGCGACCTCTCGATCGATGACCCTTTGGCCGTGCCGTTACTCACTAGGACTTTCCACCCCTGGCCAGTGGATTTTTGCCTCCTCCAGGATTCGAACTCTAAACCTCCAGGCTTAAGTAATAGAGTTTATGAATCCTGGTAACCAAGTGAGATAAGAGTAACGGCACGGCCAAAGGGTCGTCGGTCGACGACATGAGAGGTCGCCAAATGGGCCGACGACAGGCCAAAAGGGCGGTCGTTACAATAAAGGCGCCTTTATTGTAACGACTGGCCTCTTGGCGCCCTGGCGACCTGTCGTCGTTTGGCGACCTCTCATGTCGTCGATCGTTACTCACTAAGTCTTTCCACCCCTGGCCGGTGGTTTTTCTCCGGATTCGAACTCTAGACCTCCGGGCTTAAGTACTAGAGTTTATGAATCACGGTAACCAAGTGAGATGATCTCGCTTGGTTACCAGGAATGTCATCACGGAGGTTTAGAGTTCGAATCTGGGGAAGGCAAAAAGTGGAAAGTCCTAGTGAGTAACGGCACGACCAAGAGTCGTCGGTCGACGACATTAGAGGTCGCCAAATGGACCGACGACATAAGGGCCGACGGTCGACGACATGAGAGGTCGCCAAATGGGCCGCCAAATGGGCCAAGAGGGCCGGGTCATTACATGTGTAACCCACAGGAAGTAAATCATCTGCTTGGTAAACCAGCATATAATCTCTAGTCCTTCTCAGATACTTCAATATATGCTTTACTGCAGTCTAATGTCCTTGTCCAGGGTTACTTTGATATCTGCTAACCTTGCTCACGGTAAAATAGATATCCGGTCTCGGTCACAACATAGCATACATTAGGCTTCCGATAGTCGAAGCATAAGGAACTGCCTTCATGTCCTCTATCTCCATTGATGTCTTCGAAGACATCTCTTTAGATAAAGCTACTCCATGGCTAAAAGGTAGAAACCCTTTCTTGGAGTCTTGCATGCTAAAACGAGCAAGGATTGTATCGATATATGAAACTTGGGACAAGCACAACATCTTTTTCTTCCGATCCCTTATTACTTTGATCCCAAGAATATGTGTGCATTCTCCTAAGTCCTTCATATCGAATTTCTTGGACAACCATGCCCTTACTTCCGACAACACTTTGATATTGTTTTCAACTATCAAAAATGTCATCTACGTATAGCACAAGAAATACCACCATGTTTCCATCACACTTCTTGTATACACAAGACTCATCCGGACACTGAATAAATCCATACGACTGGATTACTTTATTAAACTGGATGTTCCAAGATCTTGAAGTTTGCTTCAGTTCATAAATCGACTGATTGAGCTAACAAACTAGATGTTCTTTGCCCTTTGCTATGAACCCCTCTGGTTGCTTCATATGGATGTTCTCTTCAAGACTTTTGTTAAGGAAAGTTGTCTTGACATCCATTTGCCAAACCTCATAATCCATATGAGCGGCAATAGATAAGAGTATCTGGATAGACTTAAGCATGGCCACCGGCGAAAAAGTTTCCTCATAATCGATTCCCTCTTTCTGAGTATACCCCTTCGCAACAAGTCTTACTTTGAAGGTTTCCACCTTCCCATCTATCCCTCTTTTTCTTTTGTAGATCCACTTATATCCAATGGCTTTTACACCATTTGGTGGTTCTACAAACTTCCAGACCTTATTAGAATACATAGATTTTATTTCAGAATTCATCGCTCTTTGCCAAGATGCTGCATCTATATCTCGGAGTGCTTCATCATATGTTCGGGGATCAGGTTCATGTTTACCTGGGACCAAGTCTGATGACTCTCCCAAAAATATGAATCTTTCAGGTTGCCTCACAACCCTCCCACTACGACGAGGCACTGTCTGTAACTGTGAATCATTTGTGACACGTGTTATAGTTTCTTGTGATATTTCATCTTGTACTGTCGGTACTAAGGTAGGCGTGTCCTCTCTAATTTCTTATAGAACAATTCCACTCATGGGCTTATGGTTCATTACATAATCTTCCTCTAAAAATTGAATATTGGTGCTAACAATGATCTTCTGATTTTTAGGATTATAAAACAAACCACCTTTCGTTCCCTTAGAATATCCTACAAACAGACAAACTTTTATACGTGATTTCAACTTGTCAGTATCTCCCTTCAGCACATGTGCTGGACTACCCCATATCTGAATATGACTCAGACTAGGCTTACACCCATTCCATAATTCTATGGGAGTAGAGGGTACTGATTTAGAAGGTACCATATTCAGAATGTACACTGATGTTTCCAGAGCATATCCGCAAAACGAATTTGGTAATTCTGAATAACTCATCATCGATCTAACCATTTCCATAAGAGTCCTATTCCTTCGTTCTGCCACACCATTCTATTGGGGGTGTATCAGGTGTAGACAATTAGGATTAAATCCCAACCTCTGATAAGTAATTTCTAAACTCTCCAAAGAGGTATTCGCCACCACGATCAGACCGTAGTATCTTGATACTTTTACCATGACGTTTCTCCACATCAGTCTTGTACTCTTTGAACTTATCAAAGCATTCAGACTTGCGACACATCAGGTAAATGTATCCATATCTCGAATAGTCATCTATAAAAGAGACAAAATATTTGAAACCACCTCTTGCCTGGATAGACAGAGGACCACATAAATCAGAATGAACCAGTTTCAACACATTTTTGGCTCTATACCCCTTGACCTTAAAAGGTCTCTTGGTCATTTTACCTTCCAAGCAAGATTCGCAAGTTGGAAAGTTTTCCAACACTAATGAATGTTGGGACCGAAAAGTAGCAAGAGGGGGGTGAATAGCTCGGTGCGATCTTCGTTCTTGACGTTGTTTGTTTCTTCAAAGATGTGCAGCGGAAATACAAGAAACACTACAACAATGCTAACAAATGGATTTTACTTGGTATCCACCTCACAAGAGGTGACTAATCCAAGGATCCACACACTCACGCACCCTCCACTATGAAAACACTCCTTGTTGGTAACTACCGAAGGCGGAGAAGCCTTACAACCACACAATACAACAATGAGAAAGAAAGAAGCAAAATACAAATGAATCTTACAAGATTACAATGAAAACCCTAGCTTCTTCTTCTTCTTGTTGCAAATCGCCTCTTGACTTGGATGAGCCTCCAAGAACCTTCAAGAACTGGCGGTGAGGAAGTAAAGATCGTTGTGGAGAAGTTCTATGTTCGTTTGTGGAGAAGAGAGGAAGCCGTATTGAAGAAAACGCTCGCCAACGTCTATATTTGCGTCAACGGTCGAATCTCAATCGATTGGATTACTCCCAATCGATTGGGGAGGCTTTGGATCGATCGACCGATCAATCTAGAGCGCCTCTGTGCTCTCTGGAATCACCTTGAATCGATTGCCCGATCGATTCAAGGCTTCTCGAGCGATTTCCAGCGCTCCAATCGATCGCCCGATCGATTGGAGGCTTCAATCGATCAATTGATCGATTCAGAAGCTTATTGTTCACTCAGAAACTCTCCCAATAGATCGACCGATCGATTGGGGAAGTTTCAATCGATTACCCAATCGATTCAGCCCATTTCTGCATGAATTCACGTCAACCAATCGATCTACTGATCGATTGAACCCCCAATTGATTAGACAATTGATTGGGAAGCAAAAATCTGTGCAGAGCTTGAAATTATCTTTGTTTTGCATCTGAGATCACCTCATTCCGATATCCGAGTCAAAAGTTATGGTCTTCGGAAGTTTACTACGTCCGAACTTCCTAGTTCCATGCCAACTCCCTATTGGAGTTACGACCGTTAATGTTGGTGCGGTTAGCACTAACGATTTAACCCAGGTTTTGATGAATGACAAATTAGGTTAAGTTAGTTTGTCGTTGTCTGACACTTTGATCAAGTGTGCAGGAGAAGTCCAGACAGGTCAACCACCAATCAGACTGGGGGTGAATTTTTTATTTTCTTTTGTTTTCAGTTCGACGCTTAATTCTAAAACTAGTGAATCATCACTTTAATATTTTTCTTAATTAATCTAAATTGGTGCAACATGAATCTAGATTTTTACTATTTTTTTCTCTTCCCGCACTACTAATCCAAGACCAAGTCTTGGGATTTTTTGTTGTTTCTTCTCTTTCGTCTGTGCGCAGGACTAAAATGTCTCAGACAGAAGGATTCAGCACAGTTCGACCTCCACACTTCAACGGGGACGATTTTCCGTACTGGAAAAAGCGGATGGAGGTTTACCTCAAAACAGACTTCGACCAGTGGATGAGCATTACGAGACCATACAAAATTCCAGTGGACAACTCCGGGAAGGGAATATTAGGCGTCGATCCGGCTTAGATCCATTTCGGATATCTAAGTCGAGATCGTGACTAGATTCCGGTCTCGGAAAGACGGAATCTAAGTCATACTATTTGTGCTAATTCATACTATTATAAAATGTGCTAACAATCTATGTTGCAGGTTATATATTGCCTCGGACTAACTTTGTTTTGCAGGAAAAGGGAGTTTTCTGGAACAAGGTGGTCCGGGCGCCCGGAGGTCCGGGCGCCCGGAAGGGATCCGGGCGCCCGGAAGGCAAATTATATCCAGCTAAGTCGTCGCCACGTGGATCATCACGGTTTGAGCAGCTACGTCACATTCCAAGCGCCCGGAAGGAATCCAGGCGCCCGGAACAACATATAAAAGAAGCCCCAGGCAGGAGCTTCAGACAATCAATCATCAATCTGAGAACTCTTCTACTGCTGGTCCTGCTGCTCTGCTGCGACGCCAACAAAGCTCCGACAAAGTGCTCCTTCGGTTTTTAGTTAATTTCCTTGTCGGTATTACTTTGTTTCATTAGCATTTCCTGTATTCATCTTGTAATTATATTCGAATTGCTAGTGATTGCCCAACGAAAGTGGTCAAGGACCATGGGCCTTCGAGTAAGAGTCGTCACAGGCTCCGAACGAAGTAAAAACAACTGTGTTCATTTACTTTTCCGCTGCGTATTTTTACTCGACTTTTCGAATTGATATTCACCCCCCTCTATCGAATCTAATGGTCCTACAAGTGGTATCAGAGCAGCTACCGCTCTGATTTGGTGCAACCACCAATCAAGCAAAGGGGGGTCGTTTTTTTTAAAAAAAAATTAGATATTGTTTGTCTTTTAAATAAAATAATATTATTTAGTATTTAAAAATTAGATATTGTACGCCTTTCATTTTTTCCCTCCAAAACGATTTTTGAAAAATACATCGCCATCTTTTCACCATTATTTAGTATTTAAAAAATATTACATTTTCAAAATTTTGAAATAATATTTTTTCAAATATTTTATTAATATTTTAATAATATTTTATTATTTTTTTTCGAAAATAGTGAAATATTATTTTTTTTTTCAGCACTGCTAATCCAAGACCAAGTCTTGGGATTTTTTTTTCTGTTTCTCTGTGTGTAAGAATAATGACTCTTCAAGAAGGACGGAACCCCCACGAACCACCACCATACGATCAAGATTTCAACTATTGGAAGCGATTAATGGAATGCTTCTTAGGAAGCGTAAACTTTGATTATTGGCTGATATTGAGAAAACCTTCTCAGAACTCAGAACTAAACACAAATGTAAGTAAAATCATTTGTAATGTTTTACCTAACAATGTTTTATGCAGAGTAAAAAAGTACAAAGATGCACAGGAGCTTTGGACCCAATTGATCAAACTTCACGAGGAGCCAATGGAGCTCAAAGATCAAGTTAAAGTCGAATCTGGACTCGAGTCAGATCCAACGGAGAAGCCAGCTGAATTAGGGGTTGCGCTCAAGGTTAGTAATATTTACCAAAACACCCTTGCTAGTAGTAGTTTAAAATATGCGACTGTTAATTTGGATATGTCTGAAAGTATATGTGAAAATAGTGTACATGACAATACTTGCAAAAATACCTCTAGGATATTTTCTGATAAAACAAATATAATTAATTTAGAAAATACAGAAAATCTAAAAATAATTAATAAATCTAAAAATTTGAATTTAAACCTAAACAAATTTGAAAATTCAAACAAAAAAGATGACAAGGTCAATATTGATCAAGATAAAATTAATAAATTATTTAATCTAGACAATATTAATCTAGAAAATGCTATCCAAAACCAAGATAATTTAATTAATAAGAAATTAAACTCTAAAGATAAAACTAATCTAATAAATTCAATTAACCATATCAATTTAAAAGGCAAAGAAAATATAAGGATAAAATCAAACACTTTGATAAAATCAAAATGGAATTTAACAAACTTAAAATTAAATGTTAAAGATAACATATTAAACAAAAATAATCTAGAAATTTCAAAATTAACAATTAATAAAAAGCTAAAAGATAAACCATTAAGAAAATATAATTCAAACAGTTTAGTTAATTCAAATTTAAAAATAAATAAAAACTTAAACTTTAAAAATAAGCTATTAAAGAAATATAATTCAATTAACCCAATAAAATTTAAATTGAAAGAAAATTCAAATATTAAATACACTCTCTTAAAGAAAGATAATTTGACCAAGTTAATTAATTCAAAATTAAAAACTTAAATTTAAATTACAAATTAAACATTACAACTTAACTAAAACCAACTCTAATTATACAAAAATCTTAAATTAAAGACCAATAATTCAGGAGGAGGCTCCAGAATAGCTGGCACTTCCAAAATTAACCTACCCGACAGGGTAACCCTAACCAACCTACCCGACAGGGTAATTAGGACTAGTTAAAGAGGGTTCAAGTTTAACTTGAATCATGGTACTGGTGAAGTTTTTTGATGATAGTACGTTGGGGAAGCTTGGGCATCGCATGTCTAGAAAGATATGGCTTCAATCTGGTGCATTTGGCCAAGTGGAACCGACCGAAGCTACCTTTAAATGGATCCTAACTAGTTAGACCAAGGTTTAGTACTAAGCTCCGTGGATAGGACTATTCGGAAAATCTCGAAAGGTTGGTTACTTCTAATGACGTCCATGTGACTCACCAAGCTTAGAAGTTTATCCGAAGAATGCCTATTTGTTGAGACCAAAGCTAAACCTGAATCTAACACAAGTTAAACCAAACTCTGTAATAAAATCTAATTCATCTCACAAAATTATAGGATTCCTTGATTGATAATCTAGATCGGGTGAGATGAATAAGGATCAAATTAAGTTTCAAATTAAATTAAAATTAATTAAAATTAAATTTCAAATTTTAAATTGAATTTCAAATTAAAATTAAATTTCAAATTTCAAATTTAATTTCAAATTAAAATTAATTTCGAATTTCAAATTAAATTAAAATTAATTAAAATTAAAATTTGAATTTCAAATTAAAATTAAATTTTGAATTAATTAAAATTAAATTTCGAATTAAAACTAAATTAATTTTTTTTTAAAAAAAAATTAACTTTAAAAATTATTATAAAACAAAAATTAACTTTAAAAAATATTTTTAAATTTAACTTTAAAAAGTTTATATTTAACTTAAAAAATTTATTCTAAATTTAAAAATTATTTTAAAACATTTTAAAAATTATTTTAAAAACTCTTTTAAAAATCATTTTAAAAACTTTAAAAAAAATTCTTTTAAAACAATTAAAAAATTCTTTAAAAACTATTTTAAAAATTCTTTAAAAACTATTTAAAAATTCTTTAAAAACTATTTTAAAAATTATTTAAAAACTATTTAAAAATTATTTAAAAACTATTTTAAAAATTCTTTAAAAACTATTTAAAAATTCTTTAAAAACTATTTTAAAAATTCTTTAAAAACAATTTTAAAATTCTTTAAAAACTATTTTAAAAATTCTTTAAAAACTATTTTAAAAATTCTTTAAAAACTATTTAAAAATTCTTTAAAAACTATTTTAAAAATTCTTTAAAAACAATTTTAAAATTCTTTAAAAACTATTTTAAAAATTCTTTAAAAAAAAACTATTTTAAAAAAAAAATTCTTTAAAAACTATTTAAAAATTCTTTAAAAACTATTTTAAAAATTCTTTAAAAACTATTTTAAAATTCTTTAAAAACTATTTTAAAAATTCTTTAAAAAAACTATTTTAAAAAACTCTTTAAAAACTATTTAAAAATTCTTTAAAAACTATTTTTCTTTAAAAACTATTTTAAAATTCTTTAAAAAATATTTTAAAAATTCTTTAAAAAAAAACTATTTTAAAAAATTCTTTAAAAACTATTTAAAAATTCTTTAAAAACTATTTTAAAAATTCTTTAAAAACTATTTTAAAATTCTTTAAAAACTATTTTAAAAATTCTTTAAAAAAACTATTTTAAAAAATTCTTTAAAAACTATTTAAAAATTCTTTAAAAACTATTTTAAAATTCTTTAAAAACTATTTTAAAATTCTTTAAAAACTATTTTAAAAATTCTTTAAAAAAAAACTATTTTAAAAATTCTTTAAAAACTATTTAAAATTCTTTAAAACTATTTTAAAATTCTTTAAAAACTATTTTAAAATTCTTTAAAAACTATTTTAAAAAATTCTTTAAAAACTATTTAAAAATTCTTTAAAAACTATTTTAAAATTCTTTAAAAACTATTTTAAAATTCTTTAAAAACTATTTTAAAAATTCTTTAAAAAAAAACTATTTAAAAAAAAAAATTCTTTAAAAAAAGTATTTTAAAAAATTCTTTAAAAACTATTTTAAAAATTCTTTAAAAACTATTTAAAAATTCTTTAAAAACTATTTTAAAAATTATTTAAAAAATATTTTAAAAATTCTTTAAAAACTATTTTAAAAATTCTTTAAAAACTATTTTAAAAATTCTTTAAAAAACTATTTTAAAAAATTCTTTAAAAACTATTTTAAAAATTCTTTAAAAACTATTTTAAAAATTATTTAAAAACTATTTTAAAAATTCTTTAAAAACTATTTTAAAAATTCTTTAAAAGACTATTTTAGAAATTCTTTAAAGAACTAGGTTAAAAATCTTTTAAGAATTATTTTTTTTAAAAAAAAAACTTTAAAAAATCATTTTAAAAATTATTTTAAAAACTTAAAAAAAAATCATTTTAAAAATTATTTTAAACCTTAAAAAAAAATCATTTTAAAATCCTTTTAAACACTGTTTTAGAAATCCTGTTAGAAATCCCTTTAAAATAATAATAATAATAATTCTTTTAAATTCATTTAAAACTTAGACACTTAAATTCCATTAACTTTAACTTTAAACTTAATTATGTAATTAATAAGTAGAACTTAACTGTTTAGTTTAACTTCATTTGAGAACTAAAATTGACTTGAATTAAACCTTACTTAACTGTGTCTAATAATTTTAACTTCATGCTAACTTCAAACTAAATTAATCCCACCTAAAAGGAAGTAAATAAAAAAAATAATTATAACTAACACTTTCATTAACCAACTCAATCAATTAATATGAAATTTGAATTATTTTATTAAGTATTAAATTGTTACATCAAGTAAAAATTAATCAATAAATTATTGATAATGGCCAACTATTTTTTTTGTTTATCTTATTTAACCTTAAACTGAAGCTTAAGCGCCTGAATCTAATATTAATTATTGATTAATCAAACTCAAATAAACAATTATATCAAGGAAACAGAGATAAATATGTAAATAATTTAAGTGTTACCAAATCCCCTAGAACACTTAGGTAGACAAATGTGTTAGAGCTTGAAATTTAACACACACAAACCTTAGCATTATATTAAGGGGGAGTAATAAATAAGGAGGATTAATAAATTAAAGGAGTATTAAATTCAGGGGGAGGTTTATTTTTTAATTATCAGTGTTATTTTTTAAAATCTCTCTAGAAAATTCTACCTCATTTAAAAAAAAAAAAATTCTTCTTTGAATATTCTTAGCAAATATTCTCAAAATTTTATGTCAGGTTCAGGGGGAGGAATTAATTAAAATTTTCCCTTTATTTAAAATATTTTAAAATTTGTGTTTTGAAAAATGTTTTCTTAACAATTTCTTAAACCTATTTTTGAAAACTAACTCTTATAAAACTAAGTAAACTAAGTTATTTTTAAGAATTGGGTTTTACTTTTTATTGAAAATTGATTTTGAAAATTAGATTTAACTTAGTTTTGAAAATTGAATTTAAAACTCTAGTTCTTAAAATTTGATTTTACTTAATTTTGACAATTTGATTTAAATTAGTTGTAAAAATTGCTTTGATATTGAAAATTATGAAAATTAGATTTTTTTTAAAAAAACTTAAGTTTACAAAATCATTTTTCCTTAATTTTGGAAATTAAATCTTTCTGTTGAAAAATAAATTTCAAAGTTTTAAAACTGATTGTTTCCTTAAATCTAAAACTTAGTTTTAGAATTTTTGAATTTGTAAACTTATGTTTAAAAAGCGTTTCAAAGTTGAAACTTGTTTTGAAAATTTAAACTTGATATTGAAATTATGTTTGAAAATCAGACTATCTAAACTTAGCTATTTTTCTAAACAGCTAATGCTTTAAACAAGTCTTCAAAAGTTTTAAATTCCCCCAGATTAACTTGACATTATTCCTTACTTTGTCTGAAATCTATGTGTATGCTTACTTAATCCATGCTTATTTTTGATGAATGCCAAAGGGGGAGGGTAAGGTGGTTAAGTTAGCTGAACCAAACTGAAAATATAAACTAACTTAAAAACCACATTAAATGCATGTTGTTTTATGCATATGTTTACACTAACTTAACCAGGTTGCCATTCCATCAAAAAGGGGGAGATTGTTGGTGCGGTTAGCACTAACGATTTAACCCAGGTTTTGATGAATGACAAATCAGGTTAAGTTAGTTTGTCGTTGTCTGACACTTTGATCAAGTGTGCAGGAGAAGTCCAGACAGGTCGATGGGCTGACCGGATGTCTGGCACGAAGCCCAGCTAGGTCGACGGGCTGACCGGATAGCTGGCACGAAGTCCAAGCGGGTCGACGGGCTGACCAGACGCTTGGCGAGAAGTCCAGCTAGGTCGACGGGCTGACCGGATAGCTGGCGAGAAGTCTAAGCGGGTCGACGGGCTGACCGGACGCTTGGCGAGAAGTCCAGATGGGTCGACGGGCTGACCGGACGTCTGGCAGGTAAGTGATGTAAGTCACTGGAGGGGAGTGACTGCGAGGACGCGTACCCGGGAAGGGAATATTAGGCGTCGATCCGGCTTAGATCCATTTCGGATATCTAAGTCGAGATCGTGACTAGATTCCGGTCTCGGAAAGACGGAATCTAAGTCATACTATTTGTGCTAATTCATACTATTATAAAATGTGCTAACAATCTATGTTGCAGGTTATATATTGCCTCGGACTAACTTTGTTTTGCAGGAAAAGGGAGTTTTCTGGAACAAGGTGGTCCGGGCGCCCGGAAGGGATCCGGGCGCCTGGAAGGCAAATTATATCTAGCCAAGTCGTCGCCACGTGGAGCATCACGATTTGAGCAGCTACGTCACAGTCCAGGCGCCCGGAAGGAATCCAGGCGCCCGGAACTCAGAATCAATCATCAATCTGAGAACTCTTCTACTGCTGGTCCTGCTGCTCTGCTGCGACGCCAACAAAGCTCCGACAAAGTACTCCTTCAGTTTTTAGTTAATTTCCTTGTCGGTATTACTTTGTTTCATTAGCATTTCCTGTATTCATCTTGTAATTATATTCGAATTGCTAGTGATTACCCAACGAAAGTGGTCAAGGACCACGGGCCTTCGAGTAGGAGTCGTCACAGGCTCCGAACGAAGTAAAAACAACTGTGTTCATTTACTTTTCCGCTGCGTATTTTTACTCGACTTTTCGAATCGATATTCATCCCCCCCTCTATCGAATCTAACGGTCCTACAGTTAAGACTTCGGTCAACTTTTGACTCATCTGGACTTTCTCTTTGTGCCAAGTGTCCGGTCCTCCATTACCCACTTGGACTTCCCAACACCAGATGTCTGATCAACCTTGATCCATATGGATTTCCTCGTGACTTGTTTCACTCACCAGGACTTCCCTTCTGCCTAGCTTCACTCACTAGGTCTTTCACCTGGCTTCACTCACTAGGATTTTCCTTCTGCCTAGCTTCACTCACTAGGTCTTTCACCTGGCTTCACTCACCAGGACTTCCTTCTGCCTGGCTTCACTCACCAGGACTTTCCCACTGCCTAGCTTCACTCACTAGGTCTTTCACCTGGCTTCACTCACCAGGATTTCCTTCTGTCTGGCTTCACTCACCAGGACTTCTAGTCAAGTATCCAGTCAACCTTGACCTACTTGACTCTCCTTTACATCTCAACTGGTCAACCTTGACCAAACGGGAATTGTATCAACAATCTCCCCAAATGAACAACTGCACCTGCATTGTCCATATCATCTAAACCCAATATATTGTCAAACATCAAAACCTAAAGCAAGACTCAAGCTTGGTCAACCAGGTCTACCTTGACCTAAAGGATATTGCACCAACAATCTCCCCCTTTTTGATGTTTGACAATACCACATGTTAAGTTAGGAAATTAGGCTAATCTCATAGCCTCAACTCCATTCATGCCAATATCTGAATGATGGTTCCCTTCATTCTTCTCCTTTTCTAGAGGGCAAACTCCTCCTTTAGATACTGAAGGCCTAACTTAACCATGCATTCTCCCCCTATTGGAACATATCACAAACATGCCCCCATTTTTGGGCACACATCAAAAACAACACCTCCCCCTGAAGAGTTGCTTATCGTTGTTCACAACTTCACTCATTGTGATCACCATGATAATGAAGATCTCATACCCTTCATTATCATCAACGCTCACCCTTGAGCATTAACCACTTGAATAACCCAAATGAAGGTCACATACCCTTCATTTTTATCAAATGCTCATCCATGAGCAAACTCCACTTAAACAATGAGGATACCCACTCCTCATTAATTTCAATGCCCAACCTTGAGCATTTTCTGAAAAAAAAAGGTTAACCACCTTCCAAGGTTCATGAAAAATAGTTTTCATGTCTTTAAAGAGTCTCTCCCCCTAAAGACATGGTGGTAACTTCTGTCATTGCACCAACAATGACATGGAATCTCTAAACCTTTAGGAAACCCAAATTTAGAAGTTTTGAGGTTCAAATATTCAATATTTGAAGCAAACCTCAACCTAAACTTCTACTTAGTCTCCCAATCCATCCTTGTTTTCAACATGAAAACACCCTTTTTATGTATAAAAATGTACTTTTAAGGGTTTGGAATGGTTACCTAGACTAACCATGGTTCAAAAATGCTGAAATTAGGCTTTACCAGCCAAAATCAACAACTTTGATCGATTGGAGTTGGGTCCCAATCGATCGGACCATGATGAATCGATCCACTGATCGATTTAGGAGGGCTGGATCGATCGGTGGATCGATCTAGACGGCTTCTGTTTGCGAGAAGCCTGTTCTCAATCGATCGTTCGATCGATTGAGACCCTTCAATGGATCGAGTGATCGATTGAGGTCTGATAGTTGTTGAAAGTTCATTTCAATCAACTTCAGAAACCCCTAGAAAATTCTACAAAATTCCAAAAATTGTGAAAATTTGTGTAAACATTATTTAGGATATATATTTTCATGGAAAAGTAGTTTTCTAAGAAAATACATCATATTTTCAAAGATTGACACAAACTTGAAAACTTGCAAAAACTTTAGTGTTTTCTTCAAGTTTGTGTCTTACTATTCAATGATGATTACTATCAAAAGATAGCCTTCACCAAGGTTTTCCAAAATCATTTTAAAACCATTTTCAAAACCAATATCCCACCATGTTCCTTGGGCTTAATGCACATGACATGTACACTAGCTTTCCCAATGATGGGAACACACATAACTATATGTTTTGATGAACTTAAAACTCAAAAGAATGTACTAAATCAACATCTTGAGTTTTGTTCATCATCCTAACATCTCACTTGTATCTACTGTGCACTAAAACACATACAAGTCACCTTATAGGTCTTTGTGAGATGTAGATTTTGGTTTTGCCCTAATCTAGGGATCATGCATCTCTATATAGATATTTTGAGTGGCAAACATCCACCAAGGATGTTACTTGTTTATATCACCTGTTGATAAATGTCATTTGTCCTTAATTTTAAGGAAATAAACATAATGCATGATAATGTTATGGCATACATCAAAAAGAAATAATTTTCAAAAGAAAAATTTCCTATAACTACATGATGTATGTATGTCATGACATGGTATTTTTGTGTTTTTCATCATAAGGTACGAATGCAAAAATAATCATGATGTCATGGCATATAGTGAGCAAATAATCATGGCAAGGTTTAGCATAGATAAAATACCTAGATTACCTATCTAAGTGTCCTTAAACCTTAGATAACTTAAAATCTAACCTAGATTGCCCTCTAAACGCTCCAAGAAAATGCCAAAATCTAAATTGACATTTTTAATTCTCTTGACAAAATTTATGCTGATTGAAATTAAGCATATTCCTCAAGTGTTGGCATATTTTATTTTTCCACAAGAGTAGTACATTTAATTAAGGCTTAGATTTGCCTTAAATTACTAAGAAAATACCAACGTCCCAACTTGGTATTTCTTATGCTTTCCCAAATTGTGCCAATTAAAAATAAAATCAATACTTCTCAAATTTGGCACATTTTACTCTTTCAAAGAGTAAATCATAAATTCATTTCATTTTCAAAGGGTTAATAATAACTTTGAAAATGCTCCTTGAGTGTCAATTTCTTCAAAGTTGGGTTAATTACCCTTCTTCTTAGAGTTGACACTCTCTAACCCATCTATGGGGTAGAGAAGATGCTCCTAGGAACCCAAAATTTATTGGTGCTCCTTGAATGCTCTAGGTACTCACTAGGGATAACTTTCCTAGATACTTTCCTAGTGACCTTGTTTGGCTTCTTAGAAGCCTTGGTCACCTTTTCTAGGTCAACCCTAGGGATTGCTTCCCTTGTGACCTTCTTTGTGACTCTCTTAGACTTCTTAGAAGTCTTAGACACGTTTGTTGCAAAAATACTCTTAGGGATGACCTCCCTAGTATTCTTGACTTGACCACTAGACCTAGGGTTTGTTCCATAACTATATGGAACTCTATGACAAGTAGGTACATCCTTTTTGGTTTTAGGTTTGTATCCCAAACCTCTATGGCCCTTGGATGACCCTTGTTGCCCTAAACATAGATTTGCTCATTTTGCCCTTTAAGGATATTTTCCATCCTTTTTAGGGTCTTTTATAGTTTGTCAAGTCTTGATCTCAAGACTTGATTCTCCATTGCTAAGTTCTTAGTTTTTGGTTTCCCATTAAGTCCATGAGCATTTTGGTTTCTAGGCTTGTAGCTAAAATCCTTAGTGTTATTGCCTAGACTTTTACCTACCTTCCTAGACCTATGTTTGGTTGTCTTAGCATGGAGAGCCACATGATTTTCTTTGATAACATCATGCCTCCTATTTTCATGGTAAATAGCATTAAAATGATATAGATTAGAACTATCATGCTTTTTACCATTGTTTAAGGAGGTAGGTTCAATGAATGATACCTTCCTTTTTACCTTGGAGGCTCCCCCTTGAGTTGTGCTTTCTCCTTGAGCCTTGACCGCCTTCTTCCCCTTAGGGAATTGACTTCGGTAATGCCCCTTTTGATTGCAAGAGAAGCACACAATGTACTCCTTGCTCTTCTTTGTGTTGGGGATGGTCTCCTTGGGCTTCTCCTTGCCCTTTTGTGCCACTTGGCCCTTCTTCTTGACCAATTTAGGGCATTTACTTTTGTAATGCCCTTTTTCCCTACACTCAAAACATATAATATGATTTTTATTTTTAAATGAACTATTTATACCTTCTTGTGTAGGGGTGACTTCTTCTCCTTTGGATCCGGATGTGGAGGCTTCCTCTTGATCCGATGATGATTCTCCTCCAATAGATATGACTTGATTTGTGGAGGTGGAAGCTTCTTCATCCTCTTCTCTTCTTGACCCGGATGTGGAGACTTCTCCTTCTTCTTGATTCAGTGTCACCAAAAGTTGCTCCCCCTCAATCCTAGAGGTGGAGACTTCTTCATCTTCATCTTGTACATGGAACAAGGAGTATGCTCCCTCCTTGTTCCCTTCATTGCATTCCCTCGAAGATGAAGCTTCGTCTTGGACTTCTTCTTTAAAAGTTGAGCATCTCTCAACTTCGGAGTCCTCCTCTTGGTATTGCTCCAATGAGTCGTCCTCTTTGGATTCCTCTTGATTCGGTACAGTGGAGGGAATCTCATGGATTGATGCCAATTTGCTCCAAAGCTCCTTTGCATCTTCAAATTCTCCAATTTTGCAAAGAATGGTGCTTGGCAATAAATTAATCAATAATTTGGTTACCTTGTTATTCGCCTCACACCTTTGAATTTGTTCTTGGCTCCATTTGCTCTTCTTGAGGATTTTGCCCTTTGAGTTTCTTGGAGCCTCGAAGCCTTCCAATAGAGCAAACCATTGCTCTATCTCCATCATTAAGAAATTTTCAATTTTTGATCTCCAAGAATCGAAGCTTGTAGATACATATGGTGGAGGCACCCTTGTGTCGAATCCAAGTCCGTCTTGGAATTCCATGTTGAAGCTGAGCTTGAAGAAATCTTTGACTTGAAGAATTTTGCTCCAACTTCTTCACCGTCTAGCTCTTTGCCCCTTCCGGCGATGATTCCGGTGAAGAGCGGCCTCGCTCTGATACCACTTGTTGGGACCAAAAAGTAGCTAGAGGGGGGGTGAATAGCTCGGTGCGATCTTCGTTCTTGACATTGTTTGTTTTTCAAAGATGTGCAGCGGAAATACAAGAAACACTACAACAATGCTAACAAATGGATTTTACTTGGTATCCACCTCACAAGAGGTGACTAATCCAAGGATCCACACACTCACGCACCATCCACTATGAAAACACTCCTTCTTGGTAACTACCGAAGGCGGAGAAGCCTTACAACCACACAATACAACAATGAGAAAGAAAGAAGCAAAATACAAATGAATCTTACAAGATTACAATGAAAACCCTAGCTTCTTCTTCTTCTTGCTGCAAATCGCCTCTTGACTTGGATGAGTCTCCAAGAACCTTCAAGAACTGGCGGTGAGGAAGTAAAGATCGCTGTGGAGAAGTTCTGTGTTCGTTTGTGGAGAAGAGAGGAAGCCGTATTGAAGAAAACGCTCGCCAACATCTATATTTGCGTCAACGGTCGAATCCCAATCGATTGGATTGCTCCCAATCGATTGGGGAGGCTTTGGATCGATCGACCGATCGATCCAGAGCGCCTCTGTGCTCTCTGGAATCGCCTTGAATCGATTGCCCGATCGATTCAAGGCTTCTCGAGCGATTTCCAGCGCTCCAATCGACCACCCGATCGATTGGAGGCTTCAATCGATCAATTGATCGATTCAGAAGCTTATTGTTCGCTCAAAAACTCTCCCAATCGATCGACCGATCGATTGGGGAAGTTTCAATCGATTACCCAATCGATTCAGCCCATTTCTGCATGAATTCGCATCAACCAATCGATCCACTGATCGATTGAACCCCCAATCAATTAGCTAATCGATTGGGAAGTAGAAATCTGTGCAGAGCTTGAAATTAGCTTCGTTTTGCATCCGAGATCACCTCATTCCGATATCCGAGTCAAAAGTTATGGTCTTCGGAAGTTTACTACGTCCGAACTTCCTAGTTCCATGCCAACTCCTTATTGGAGTTACGACTGTTGGTTGCTACTCGGAAAGCCTAGAGGTTCCACTGTACAAAAATTTTGTACAAAGGTCTGAACCTTTTCCTAGCTACCATGTGTTCTTTTAAATTAAATTTTGGATCGCCTGCGGAACTTAACACGTTTGATCCAAAACTTAATCTATTTGTTCTTTTAGGTTTTGACTTGGATCTCCTGCGGAACTTAACACGTTCGACCCAAATCACCTTAAGTTATTAATTCCATTAAATATTAATTTCCATAATTGGTTCCCAGTACTGACGTGGCGAGGCACATGGCCTTCTTGGATATGGGAGCAACCACCACCGACTAGACAAAACCTTTTATAGAAATCTAATATTTAATTTCCTAAAATAACTTTAGGTTAACCGAAAAGAACAATCAAATCACAAGGAAAAATAAAACAAAAGAACACAATTTCGAAATACTAGAATCGTAAGCCTCTTGTATTTGGTATTATTTCCAAAAATAACTAGTATGATGCGGAAAGAAAAAATACTAGTTATACCTTTTAGAAAGACTTCTTGATCTTCTACCGTATTCCTCTTCTAACCTCGGACATTGTGTGGGCAACGATCTTCCGAGATGAGAATCCACAAAAGCACCTTCTTCTCCTTTCTTCAAGTTTCGGCCAAGCACAAAGTTTCCAAAAGATGAAGATCTTTTTCCACCAACCAAGCTCCAAGGGATACAAGCTTTGTCTCCTTCTTCTTCTTCTTCTCCAAGTAGTATCCGGCCACCACAAGAGCTCCAAGCCAATAGAGAAGGTTCGGCCACCACCAAGAGGAAGAGAGGAAGAAAAGTTGGCCGGCCACAACACCAAGGAAAAGAGGGAGAGAAATAATAGAGGTTGTTATCTATGAAGCCTTCTCTACCCCCTCTTTTATAATCCTTGGTCTTGGCAAATAAGGAAATTTAATTAAAAACTTCCTTAATTCTTTTGCCATGAAAAGGAAAATTTTATTTAATTAAAAACAATTTTCCTTTTCTCAATTTACATGGACGGCCACCATCAAGCTATAATCAAGGAGAGTTTTAATTAATTAAAACTTCCTAATTTGTCTCCAGAAATTTATAAAATTTCTCCAATAATTTAATCCCTTCATGATTGGTTTATAAAAAGGAAATTTAATAAATTAAAATCTTTCTTTTAAACATGTGGATAAAAAGAAAGTTATCTCTAAAAATTAAAATCTCTTTTAATCTACAAATAAGGAAAGATATCAAATCTTTTCTCAATCTTTTGTAGAAACTAATAAAAGAGAATTATTAATTTTTAAACTTTTCTTTTAAATCATGAACATGGTTAAAAAGGAAAGTTTTCTTAAAATTTAAAATCCTCCTTTAATCAACAAATAAGGAAAGATTTCAAATTTTAAACTCTCTTTTAAATATGTAGATGATTTACAAATAAGGAAAGTTTTTACCAAAAAATTAAAACCATCCTTTTAAACTACAAATAAGGAAAGAGATTAATCTCTTCTCTTAATCTTTTGTAGAAAACTATAAAAGGAAATTTTTAATTTTTAAACTCTCTTTTAAAAACATGATATCCACATAAGAAATAATTTTAATAAAAATCCTTTTTAATATTCTAGTGGTCGGCCACCTAAGCTTGGGACCCAAGCTTTGGCCGGCCACCTACATGGCTCATCCACTTGGCCGGCCCTAGCTTGGGTTCCAAGCTAGCTTGGCCGGCCCCAATGGATGGGTAAGAAGGTGGGTATGCGGTGGGTATAAATCTCTATATACTAGAGGCTACGATAGGGACCGAGAGGAGGCATTGGTTTTGGTCTCCCGATGAAATTAAGCATCCCGTGTTCGCCCCGAACACACAACTAAATTTCATCAATAATAATTCATTCTACTAAAGAACTATTATTGAACTACCGCACCAATCCCAAATTACATTTTGGGCTCTTTCTTATTATGAGTGTGTTAGTCTCCCTGTGTTTAAGATAACAAATGTCCACTAATTAAGTAAGTTACTGACAACTCACTTAATTAATATCTAGCTCCAAGAGTAGTACCACTCAACTTCATCGTCATGTCGGACTAAGTCCACCTGCAGGGTTTAACATGACAATCCTTATGAGCTCCTCTTGAGGACATTCTCAACCTAGATCACTAGGACACAGTTTCCTTCTATAGTCAACAACACACACTATAAGTGATATCATTTCCCAACTTATCGGGCTTATTGATTCATCGAACTAAATCTCACCCATTGATAAATTAAAGAAATAAATATCAAATATATGTGCTTGTTATTATATTAGGATTAAGAGCACACACTTCCATAATAACTGAGGTCTTTGTTTCTTTATAAAGTCAGTATAAAAGAAACGACCTCTAATGGTCCTACTCAATACACTCTAAGTGTACTAGTGTAATTATATAGTTAAGATAAACTAATACATAATTACACTACGACCTTCCAATGGTTTGTTCCTTTCCATTATGGTCGTGAGCTACTGTTTATAATTTATAAGGTACTGATAACATGATCCTCTGTGTGACACCACACACCATGTTATCTACAATATAAATTAATTGAACAACTACATTTATCATAAATGTAGATATTTGACCAATGTGATTCTTATTTCTAGATAAATGTTTATACCAAAAGCTAGGCTTTTAGTATACACTCTAACAATCTCCCACTTATACTAAAAGACTAAGCTGCCATATCTGCTGCCATACATCTGATTCCCAACCCTTCATCATGTCCATCAAAAGCTCTCGCTTTAAGGACCTTAGTGAAAAGATCTATAGGTCATCATTTGATGCATTCTAGGCGGCAACAACTTCTCCTCGTTTATACGATTTCTCGTATTGGGTAGTACTTGCGCTCTATTGTGTTTACTTGCCTTATAGACTTATGGTTTCTTCGAGTTTGTTACTGCACCATTATTATTACAATAAATTGTAATAATCTTTGGACAAACTAGAAATCATATCTAAGTCTATCTTGAGGTAATTAAGTCATTCAGCTTTTATGGTTTCCTCAGAGGCTTGCCATATACTAAGCTTCTATGGTGGAGTCCAGAAAAACACCTATGATTATCACCTTCCATAGTTATGACTTTACCTCCTAAAGTAAACACAAAACCCCGAGGTTGACTTACTAATGTCCCTATCCGATTGGAAGTCAAAATCCGTGCAACCCACAGGGACCAAATTAACTGCCTTGTAAGCTAGCATATAATCTCTAGTACCTCTACGGTACTTTAATATATGCTTTACTGCAGTCCAATGTCCTTGTCTAAGGTTACTTTGATATCTACTAACTATGCCCTTGGCAAAACAGATTTCTGATCTCGTGCATAGCATACATTAGGCTTCCGATAACCGAAGCATAAAGATCTGCCTTCATTTTCTCTATCTCCTTCGATGTCTTCGGAGACATCTCTTTAGATAAAGTTACTCCATCCTGAAAAGGTAAGAAACCTTTCTTGGAGTTTTGCATGCTTTAAAACGAGCAAGGATTTTTCCGATGTATGAAGCTTGGGATAAGTAAAATATTCTTTTCTTGCGATCCCTTATTACTTTGATCTCAAGAATATATACATTCTCCCAAGTCCTTTATATCTAATTGTTTGGACAACCATACCCTTACTTCTGACAACATTTTGATATTGTTTCCAACTACCAAAAATGTTATCTACGTATAGTACAAGAAATACCACCACGCTTCCATCACACCTTTTGTATACACAAGGCTTATCCGGTTCCATAGGTCTGAATTACTTTGATAAACCGGATGTTCCAAGACCTTGAAGCTTTGCCTCAGTCCATAGACTGATTGAGCTTTACACAAGATGCTTTTAGCCCTTTGCAATGAACCCTTCTGGTTGCTTTATATGGATGCTTTCTTCAAGACTTCCATTAAGGAATGCTGTCTTGACATCCACTTGCCAAATAGATAAAAGAATCCGGATAGACTTAAGCATGGCTACCAGTAAAAAAAGTTTCCTTTTTCATCAAGCCTTGCTTTGAAGGTTTCAACCTTCCTGTCTATCCCTCTTTTCCTATTATAGACCTTTTACACCCAAAGGTTTTTACACCACTTGGTGGTTCTACAAGCTTCCAGATTTTATTAGAATACATATATTCTAATTCTATTATTCATTACTCTTTGCCAAGATGCTGCATATTTATCTTGGAGTGCTTCGTCATATGTCCGGAGATCAGGTTTATGTCCTTCAGGGATCGAGTCCAAAAACTCTCCCAAAACATGAACCTATTTAGGTTGCCTAACAACCCTCCCACTATGACAAGACACTTTATGTAATTGTGTATCATTTGTGATACGTGTTGCAGTTTTCTTGTGATATCTCATCTTGTACAGTTGGTACTAGGTTAGACATGTCCTTTATTATTTCCTTAAGAACAAATTTACTTATGAGCACGTGGTTCATTATATAGTCCTTTTCTAAAAATCAGTCATTGATGCTAACAATGACCTTCTGATTTTTAAGACTATAAACCTACTTTTGTTTATCTAGGATAACTTACAAACAAGTGAACTCCTATCCAACTTATCATTGTCTCTCTTTAACATATGTGCTGGATTACCCGAATCCGAATATGCTTCAAAATAGGTTTTCACCTATTCAGCAATTCTATATGAGTAGAGAGTTCTAACTTGAAAGGTACTATGTTCACTTTCGTTTTCAGAGTTTATCCTTAAAACAAATTTGGTAATTTTCTGAATAACTCATCATCTATCTAATTATTCCATAAGAGTCCTTTACCTTCTTTCTACTACATCATTCTGTTGGGGTGTACCAGATGTAGTTAGTTGGGATTGAAATCCAACTTCTGATAAGTGACTCCTAAAATCTCTCAAGAGGTACTTGCCACTACGATCTTCCATAGTGACTTTTTACTTTAACATTTCTCCGCATCAACCTTGTACTCTTTGAACTAATCAAAGTACTTAGTCTTGCGGTACATTAAGTAAATTTATTTGTATCTTGAATAGTTGTCTATAAAATAGACAAAATATTCAATACTACCTCTTGTCTGGATAGTCATAGGATCACACAAATCAGAATGAACCGTTTTCAACATATCTTTGACTCCATACCCCTTGGACTTAAAAGCTTCTTGGTTATTTTTCTTCCAAGTAAGACTCGCAGGTTGGAAAGATTTCCACTACCAATGAACCCAAAAGTTCATCAGCTACCAATGAATCCTACTCAAGTATAACCTAGCTTTAGATGCCAAAGATATAATTGGTTCATTTCCGAAGGTTGCTTTCTCTTAAATTAGAAGATGTGTTACTTATTTCCATTTGTTGCATCGTGGGAGTTTTATTGGATTATAAATTGTCAACCATCATACCAGAATAGATAATTTCCCTATTTTTCTTGATAACAACTTTGTTATCAAAATAGACACAATATCTATAATAGTTTAGAAACTGAAATCAGGTTCTTTCTAAACTTGGTACGTAAAGACAATTACTTAAAATCCATATTTTATTCTTATCAAAGGATAAACATCTCCCCCTGCAACACTTTTACAATAGTGCCCATGTGGACGATGATTTACCTTTCATTTAGTTGTCGGGTTTCTGGAACCCCATGAATTGCAGACATGATTAATGGCATCTTGTATCTACACTCCAGGTTCTGGTAGATAACACCACTAGACATGTTTCAACTAATGAATTAAATACACCTTAATTGTTCTTAGTTCTAAGAAGACAGTCTACCTTAATGTCCAAGTCTTATTTCCAATCATTACAATTGGGACTACTAAGTCTTTTTCTATAGTATGACTACTAGGGATTGACAAATATCCTAAGAATCACAAAAATATTTGGTCAATATCAACTCCTTAAAATCTCCATGAATTTTGTGTATACAAAATCGAAGAGGAGATTTTATTCATTAATTTTATTATCTCGTCAACTTTACTTTATGATGAATAAAATTAATAGTTGATCTGTCTTTGATCAAATATTTGGTCAAAACTCTTTGAATTTAAAATAACATTGATTCCTCAAACAATATTATTTAAATTTACCAACACCTCAAACACCGTGAATTTTGCATGCCACGTTAGTGTGGACGTATACAAATTCAACATTTGTAAAAGGAGGGTTTTACCCATTAACTATCTTGTCAACGTATCTTTATGACAAATAAAATTATCTCAAACACCGTTAATTTTGTATGCCACGTTAGTGTGGACGTATACAAAATCAATCATTTGTAAGAGGGGTTTTAACCCTTTAATTTTATTATCTTGTCAACCTAGTTTTATGACAAATTAATAGTTGGTTTCATTTGGTCACACAAATAATAGCAGTGACTCCGATGGGGAGGATACTATTAGATGTGTCTAAGTGTATACCGTTACTTGACACTAAGTCCATTAATAAGATTATGCCCCTTCCGTTGGGGAAGATCACACGCTCTTAATTAACTTCCTATAGTCATCCAAAAATGGAAGTCTGTTCTAGTGATCCACAAATAAGCTCATCCGTTATGGAGGAAGGCACTCAGAGCCAACGCGCAAGCTTGTTTGCATCACTTACAAATCAGTAATGGAGACCATGGGATTTATTTAAAAATCCCTCTCCCACTTAGTTATTTATAAACGAGGAATTTTAACTATGCTAGCCTACTAAATATGTAAACTAACATGCACACACAGCACAATATAAAAGCAATAAATAGAAAATCTAATTTTCAACTATTATGGCTTTTATCTCTAGTTGTCCTCCGTGTGTTGTCATCCCAAGCTGCTGCCATATTTGGCCACCGCCACCGGGTCTAGCTGTCGCATCCATCTTGCTCCTAGTTCCGCTGCGCCTCTGGTCCTCAGAAGGTTCCACGCTTTGCAAGATTCGATCCGCGACATAAATAGAATTTTACATTTTGATCCTATATTCCATAAAAGGAATGCACATGTATCTAGATCAAAAATAAAATCCTAATAAAACTAAATACAGCTCCTGCTGTATTTTATAATACAATCATGCACATACAATAAAATGCCCTTGACATGTCCAAGGGTCCAATCACACACATAATAACTATAAGCCATAATAGTTGGATCCTGCATCCACAAAGTTAGCACATCCTACTATTATCCTGCCTAAATTATGTATGACATGTGCATAATTAAACTAATACCAAATACACAGAGGCAAAACCCTAGCTCTGATACCAATTGTTGGTTGCTACTCGGAAAACCTAGAGGTTCCACTGTACAAAAATTTTGTACAAAGGTTTGAACCTTTTCCTAGCTACCATGTGTTCTTTTAAATTAAATTTTGGATCGCCTGCGGAACTTAACACGTTTGATCCAAAACTTAATCTATTTGTTCTTTTATGTTTTGACTTGGATCTCCTGCGAAACTTAACACGTTCGACCCAAATCACCTTAAGTTATTAATTCCATTAAATATTAATTTCCATAATTGGTTCCCAGTACTGACGTGGCGAGGCACATGGCCTTCTTGGATATGGGAGCAACCACCACCGACTAGACAAAACCTTTTATAGAAATCTAATATTTAATTTCCTAAAATAACTTTAGGTTAACCGAAAAGAACAATCAAATCACAAGGAAAAATAAAACAAAAGAACATAATTTCGAAAAACATATTCGAAATACTAGAATCGTAAGCCTCTTGTATTTGGTATTATTTCCAAAAATAACTAGTATGATGCGGAAAGAAAAAATACTAGTTATACCTCTTAGAAAGACCTCTTGATCTTCTACCGTATTCCTCTTCTAACCTCGGACGTTGTGTGGGCAACGATCTTCCGAGATGAGAATCCACCAAAGCACCTTCTTCTCCTTTCTTCAAGTTTCGGCCAAGCACAAAGTTTCCAAAAGATGAAGATCTTTTTCCACCAACCAAGCTCCAAGGGATACAAGCTTTGTCTCCTTCTTCTTCTTCTTCTCCAAGTAGTATCCGGCCACCACAAGAGCTCCAAGCCAATAGAGAAGGTTCGGCCACCACCAAGAGGAAGAGAGGAAGAAAAGTTGGCCGGCCACAACACCAAGGAAAAGAGGGAGAGAAATAATAGAGGTTGTTATCTATGAAGCCTTCTCTACCCCCTCTTTTATAATCCTTGGTCTTGGCAAATAAGGAAATTTAATTAAAAACTTCCTTAATTCTTTTGCCATGAAAAGGAAAAATTTATTTAATTAAAAACAATTTTCCTTTTCTCAATTTACATGGCCGGCCACCATCAAGCTATAATCAAGGAGAGTTTTAATTAATTAAAACTTCCTAATTTGTCTTCAGAAATTTATAAAATTTCTCCAATAATTTAATCCCTTCATGATTGGTTTATAAAAAGGAAATTTAATAAATTAAAATCTTTCTTTTAAACATGTGGATAAAAAGAAAGTTATCTCTAAAAATTAAAATCTCTTTTAATCTACAAATAAGGAAAGATATCAAATCTTTTCTCAATCTTTTGTAGAAACTAATAAAAGAGAATTATTAATTTTTAAACTTTCTTTTAAATCATGAACATGGTTAAAAGGAAAGTTTTCTTAAAATTTAAAATCCTCCTTTAATCAACAAATAAGGAAAGATTTCAAATTTTAAACTCTCTTTTAAATATGTAGATGATTTACAAATAAGGAAAGTTTTTACCAAAAAATTAAAACCATCCTTTTAAACTACAAATAAGGAAAGAGATTAATCTCTTCTCTTAATCTTTTGTAGAAAACTATAAAAGGAAATTTTTAATTTTTAAACTCTCTTTTAAAAACATGATATCCACATAAGAAATAATTTTAATAAAAATCCTTTTTAATATTCTAGTGGTCGGCCACCTAAGCTTGGGACCCAAGCTTTGGCCGGCCACCTACATGGCTCATCCACTTGGCCGGCCCTAGCTTGGGTTCCAAGCTAGCTTGGCCGGCCCCAATGGATGGGTAAGAAGGTGGGTATGCGGTGGGTATAAATCTCTATATACTAGAGGCTACGATAGGGACAGAGAGGAGGAATTGGTTTTGGTCTCCCGATGAAATTAAGCATCCCGTGTTCGCCCCGAACACACAACTAAATTTCATCAATAATAATTCATTCCACTAAAGAACTATTATTGAACTACCGCACCAATCCCAAATTACATTTTGGGCTCCTTCTTATTATGAGTGTGTTAGTCTCCCTGTGTTTAAGATAACAAATGTCTACTAATTAAGTAAGTTACTGACAACTCACTTAATTAATATCTAGCTCCAAGAGTAGTACCACTCAACTTCATCGTCATGTCGGACTAAGTCCACCTGCAGGGTTTAACATGACAATCCTTATGAGCTCCTCTTGGGGACATTCTCAACCTAGATCACTAGGACACAGTTTCCTTCTATAGTCAACAACACACACTATAAGTGATATCATTTTCCAACTTATCGGGCTTATTGATTCATCGAACTAAATCTCGCCCATTGATAAATTAAAGAAATAAATATCAAATATATGTGCTTGTTATTATATTAGGATTAAGAGCACACACTTCCATAATAACTGAGGTCTTTGTTTCTTTATAAAGTCAGTATAAAAGAAACGACCTCTAATGGTCCTACTCAATACACTCTAAGTGTACTAGTGTAATTATATAGTTAAGATAAACTAATACCTAATTACACTACGACCTTCCAATGGTTTGTTCCTTTCCATTATGGTCGTGAGCTACTGTTTATAATTTATAAGGTACTGATAACATGATCCTCTGTGTGTGACACCACACACCATGTTATCTACAATATAAATTAATTGAACAACTACATTTATCATAAATGTAGATATTTGACCAATGTGATTCTTATTTCTAGATAAATGTTTATACCAAAAGCTAGGCTTTTAGTATACACTCTAACAACGACCGTTAAGACTTCGGTCAACTTTTGACTCATCTGGACTTTCTCTTTGTGCCAAGTGTCTGGTCCTCCATTACCCACTTGGACTTCCCAACACCAGATGTCTGATCAACCTTGATCCATATGGATTTCCTCGTGCCTGGTTTCACTCACCAAGACTTCCCTTCTGCCTAACTTCACTCACAAGGTCTTTCACCTGGCTTCACTCACCAGGATTTTCCTTCTGCCTAGCTTCACTCACTAGGTCTTTCACCTGGCTTCACTCACCAGGACTTCCTTCTGCCTGGCTTCACTCACCAGGACTTTCCCACTGCCTAGCTTCACTCACTAGGTCTTTCACCTGGCTTCACTCACCAGGATTTTCTTCTGTCTGGCTTCACTCACCAGGACTTCTAGTCAAGTATCCAGTCAACCTTGACCTACTTGACTCTCCTTTACATCTCAACTGGTCAACCTTGACCAAACGAGAATTGTATCAACAATCTCCCCAAATGAACAACTGCACCTGCATTGTCCATATCATCTAAACTCAATATATTGTCAAACATCAAAACCCAAAACAAAACTCAAGCTTGGTCAACCAGGTCAACCTTGACTTAAAGGATATTGCACCAACAATGAACTCAAGAGTCCATCGACTATAAGCCTTTGAATCCTACTCAAGTTAATATAACCAAGCCTTAGATGTCAAAGATATGTTTGGTTCATTTCTGAAGGTTCCTTTCTCTTATTAAAAGATGTGTTATTAATTTTCATTTGTTGCTTTGTGGGAGTTATTGGATTTAGAGTATACAAATTGCCAACGAACGTACCAGAATAGATAACTTCCCTATTTATCTTGATAACACCTTTGCTATCATAAATAGACAGAATATCCATCCTTGTATTGTTTTAGAAATTGAAATCAAGTTTTTTCTAAAACTTGGTAAGTAAAGATAATTTCTTAAAACCAATATTTGTTTCCTATAAACATCTCTCATTGCAACAACTGCTACTTCTGTAGCATTGCCCATGTATACAGTGATTTCTCCTTCGTATAGTTGTTCCTGGAACCCCTGCGATGATTTGCAAACATGATCAGTGGTTATCATATCTACACGTCAGGTACTGGTAGATAACACCACTAAACATGCTCCAACTACTAGAGAATAAGATATACCTATATTGTTCTCTTCCTACGAGGACAGCCCGCCTACAAATGTCCAGACTGCTTGCAAATGAAGCACATGTCTTTCGGCTTCTTCATTCCTGCTTTTAGTCCAATACCTAGAGATCATACAGTCTTGCCTGTCAACCCGATTCTAGTGTCCGAAGAGTTTCTTGAGATTGTACATCATGTCATGGCCAGTAGGCATGGTCTGATGCTGATGTTGCAACACATTTGATATAAAAGCCAAATGTAACTCCATGTCATCTCATCTGCCTTGACCCATTTCCTATGATACTCAATCTCCTCTTCACTAGAATCGCCGTTAGGCACATTAGGGCAGACCTCTAACAGTACAAACTTATAGCCTTTAGCAGTTAAGATAATGTCCAGGTTTTTTTTCGAATCTATGTAATTGGGACCAATAAGTTTGTTCTCTTTCAGTATAATAGCCAGTGGGTTGAAAGTCATCCTAAGAATCACAAAATAAACTTTTGGTCAAGACTCTACATTTAGAATAATATTGATTCCTCAAACAATATTATTTAAATTTACCAACACCTCAAAACACCGTGAATTTTGCATGACACGTTAGTGTGGACGTATACAAAATCAAACATTTGTAAGAGGAGGGTCTTACCCATTAATTTTATTATCTTGTTATCCTAACTTTATGACAAATAAAATTAATAGTTGGTATTCCTTTAGTCACACAAATAATAGCAGTGACTCCGTTGGGAAGGATACTATTAAATGTGCCTAAGTGTATACCATTACTTGATACTTAATCCATTAAATAGGATTGTGCCCCTTCAATTGGAGAAGATCAGACGCTCCTAAATAATTTCCTATAACCATCTATAAAGAAAGTTTGATCTAGTGATCTACAAACAAACCCATCCGTTGTGGAGGGAGGCACTCAGAGCCTGTTATGATGTATACTAAAAGTCTAGCTTTTGGTATAAACATTTATCTAGAATTAAGAATCACATTGGTCAAATGTCTACATTTATGATAAATGTAGTTGTTCAATTAATTTATATTGTAGATAACATGGTGTGTGGTGTCACACACAGAGGATCATGTTATCAGTACCTTATAAATTATAAACAGTAGCTCACAACCAAGATAGAAAGGAACAAACCATTGAAAGGTCGTAGTGTAATTAGGTATTAGTTTATCTTAACTATATAATTACACTAGTACACTTAGAGTGTATTGAGTAGGACCATTAGAGGTCGTTTCTTTTTATACTGACTTTATAAAGGAACAAAGACCTCAGTTATTATGGAAGTGTGTGCTCTTAATCCTAATATAAGAATAAGCACATATATTTGATATTTATTTCTTTAATTTATCGATGGGTGAGATTTAGTTCGATAAATCAAAAAGCCTGATAAGTTGGGAAATGATATCACTTATAGTGTGTGTTGTTGATTATAGAAGGAAACTGTGTCCTACTGATCTAGGTTGAGAATGTCCCCAATGATGAGTTCATAAGGATTGTCATGTTAAACCCTGCAGGTGGACTTAGTACGACATGATAATAAGGTTGAGTGGTACTACTCTTGGACTAAGATATTAATTAAGTGAGTTGTCAGTAATTCATTTAATTAGTGGACATTCATTATCTTAAACATAGGGAGACTAATACACTCATAATAAGAAGGAGCCCAAAAATGTAATTTGGGATTGGTGCGGTAGTTCAATAATAGTTCTCTAGTGGAATGAATTATTATTGATAAAATTAAGTTGTGTGTTCGGGGCGAACACGGGATGCTTAATTTTATCGGGAGACCAAAACCAATTCCTCCTCTCGGTCCCTATTGTAGCCTCTTAATTATAGAGTACTATATCCACCTATACCCACCTTCTTACCCATCCTATAGGGGTCGGCCAAGCTAGCTTGGAGACCAAGCTAGGGCCGGCCATGGTTTGGTTCATGGGTGAATTCATGTGGCCGGCCCTAGCTTGAACTCAAGCTTAGGTGGCCGGCCCTATTAAAATAAAAAGGAATTTTAATTTTAAAATTTTTCTTATGTGGATAACATGATTTAAAAGAGAGTTTAAAAATTTAAATCTTTCCTTTTATAAGATTCTACAAAAGATTAAGAGAAGAGCTAAATCTCTTTCCTTATTTGTAGATTAAAAGGTTGATTTTAATTTTGGTAAAAAATTTTCTTTTAATCATGTTCATGATTTAAAAGAAATTTAAAAATTAAAAAATCTCTTTTATTAGTTTCTACAAAAGATTAAGAAAAGATTTAATATCTTTCCTTATTTGTAGATTGAAAGGAGATTTTAATTTTTAGAGATAACTTTCCTTTTTGGAAATTATCCACATGTTTAAAAGAAAGATTTTAATTTATAAAATTTCTTTTTATTAACCAATCATGAAGGGATAAAAATTATTGGAGAATTTTTTTTTATAAATTTCTGGAAACAAATTAGGAATTTTTAATTTTTGTTTTAATTAAAACTCTCATTGTTTTGGGGAAAGAGGTGGCCGACCATTGTAATTAAAAAAAGAAAATTATTTTAATTAAAATAATTTTTATTTTTCATGGCAAAGGAATTAAGGAAATTTTTATTTAAATTTCCTTATTTGCCAAGACCAAGGATTATAAAAGAGGGGGTAGAGATGCCTTCATGGTGAACGACTTTATTCTTTTTCTTCCTCTCTTTTCTTCCTAGGTGTGGCCGACCCCTAGAGTTTCCTCTTCCTCTTCTCTCTTCTCCTTCTTGTGGCCGAGACTTCATCATCTCTTGGAGGCATAGAAGTGGCCGGATCTAGCTTGGAGAAAAGGAGAGAAAGGAGGCTTGTTTCTTGCATCCCTTGGAGCTTGGTTGGTGGAAAAAGTTCTTCATCCTTTGGAAGTTTTTGCTTGGCCGAAACTTGAAGGAAAGAAGAAGAAGGTGCCTTGGTGGTTCTCATCTCGGAAGATCATTGCCCACACAATGTTCGAGGTTAGAAGAGGAATACGGTAGAAGATCAAGAGGTCATTGAAAGTTCACAAAGAAAGGTATAACTAGTAATTATTTTCCACATCATACTAGTTTTATTTCTTTGTAAAAATACCAAATACAAGAGGCATGCGATTCTAGTTTTTTGAATTAGTTTTCGATGTTGTGTTCTTTTTGAACTTGTGCTTCGATTATTCTTTTTGGTTAACCTAGAGTTATTTAAGGAAATTAAATATTAACTTTCCTTAAAAGGCTTTGCCTAGGCGGTGGTGGTTGTTCCCATATCCAAGAAGGTCATGTGTCTTGCCATGCAGTCCTGGAAGCCAAATTTGGAAATTAATATTTAATTAACTTTGTGATCTAGGTGATTTGGATTGAACGTGTTAAGTTCCGCAGGAGATCCAAATCTAAACCTAAAAGAATATATAAGTTAAACTTGGGATCAAACGTGTTAAGTTCCGCAGGCGATCCAAGTTTAATTTAAAAGAACACATGGTAGCTAGGAAAGGTTCAGATCTTATACAAAATTTTTGTACAGAGGAACCATTAGATTTTCTGAGTAGCAACCAACAGAGCCAACACGTAAGTTTGTTGCATCACTTATAAACCAGTAATGGAGACCGTGGAATTTATTTAAAATCCCTCTCCCACTTAGTTATTTAAGGTGAGGAATTTTTTCATGCAAGCACACATCACATGCACACACACATCACAGTAAATAAAAGCAATAAATATGGAAATTAATTTTCCAACTATTATGGCTTCTTCCATCACTGTCCTCCGTGTGCTGCCAGCCCTAGGGTTCATGTTGTTGGGTCCATCGAGCTTCCTTTTCTGTTGCGCTTTTGGTCCTCCAATAGTATCACGCCTTGCAAGGATACGATTCGCGACAAAAATAGAATTTTACATATATCGATCTTATATTCCAAAAGGGAATGTACATGAAATCTAGATTAAACAAAAATGTAAAATCCTAGGGCTAATACAGCTCCTACTGTATTTAATAAATACAATCATGCACACACATAAAATACCCTTGACATGTCCAAGGGTCCAATCACACACAATCACAATAAGTCATAATAGTTGGAGCCTGCAACCATAGAGTTAACATATTCTACTATTATCCTGCCTAAATTATGTATGACATGTGCATAATTAAATTGAAAACCAAACACACAGAGACAAACCCTAGCTTTGATACAAATTGTTGGTTGCTACTCGGAATATCGTACCGGTTCCCCTATACAAAAATTTTGTACAAGTCCTAAATCATTCCAAACAACCTATTGTGTTCTTTAGAAATTAAATTTGGAATCACAAAAAGAACTTAACATTATTGATTCTAAATTCGACTTATTTGTTTTTAGTGGTTTAGACTTGGATCACAAACGATGCTTAACATTATTGATCCAAATCCACCCATGTTACAAATTCAATTAAATATTAATTTCAGAGATTGGCTTCCAGGTTAAACATGACGAGACATTAGGCTTTCTTGGGTATGGGAGCATCCGCCACTTCCTAGACAAAGCCTTTCAACGAAATTCAATATTTAATTTCCTTATAGTAACCCTAGGTTTAACCAAAAAGAATAATCGAATCACAAGTTACAAACAAAAGAAACACAAAATTGAAAACATAAATTCGATTATCTAGATTCATTAGCCTCTTATGTTTGGTATTTCAAGATCTAAATAAAAGGATGAACTAGTTATGATACGGAAACTAATAACTAGCTATACCTTTTTTAGCTTATAGACCTCACGATCTTCTGTCGTATTCCTCTTCTTATCTCGGACATCGTGTGGACGACGATCTACCGAGACGAGAATCCACCCAAGCTTCCTTCTTCTTCAAGCAAGTTTTGGCCAATCAACAAACTCCTTGAGATGAAGAACTTCGGCCACCAACCAAGCTCGAAGGGATGCAAAGAAACAAAGCATCCTTTCTCTACTTCTTCTCCAAGCAAACTCCGGCCACTAAGGGTATCCTAGAGAGTTGATGTCGCTGGCCAAGGAAGAAGAAAAGGGAAAGAGGAAGAAGAGAGGGAGGGCCGACCACCACAAGGAAGAAAAGAGAGGAATACTAGATGTATGTTCTTATGAGGTGAGGCACCTCTACCCTCTCTTTTATATTCCTTGGTTTTGGCAAATAAGGAAAATTTTAATAAAAACTTCCTTATTTTCTTTGCCACAGAAAGGAAAATTTAATTGATTAAAAAAAAATTCCTTTTCTCTATCAATGTGGCATGCCACCTCAATTCCTCCAAACAAGAAAAGTTTTAAACACAAAATTAAAACTTCTTAATTTATTTCCAAAAATTTTAAAAATAAAAATTTCTCTTTAAAATTTTCCTTCATGGTTGGTTATAAAAGGAAATATTTATAAATTAAAATCTCTCTATTAAAACATGTGGATGATTACAATAAGGAAAGTTTTCTCAAAATTAAAATCTTCCTTTCAATCTACAAATAAGGAAAGATATCAAATCTTTTCTCTTAATCTTTTGTAGAAACTATAAAAGGAAAGATTTAAATTTTAAAACTCTCTTTTAAAATCATGAGGATGGTTACAAAAAAGGAAAGTTTTATCAAAAATTAAAATCTTCCTTTTAACTACAAATAAGGAAAGATATCAAACCTTTCTCTTAATCTTTTGTAGAAAACTATAAAAGGAAAGATTTAAATTTTAAACTCTCTTTTAAAACCATGACTTCCACATAAGAAAGGTTTTAAAAAAATAAAATCCTTTTAATTTATTGTGGCCAACCACCTAAGCTTGGGTTCAAGCTAGGGCCAACCACACTTCAACCCATCCAACCATGTCTTGGTCGGCCCTTACTTGGGCTCCAAGCTTGGCTTAGCTGGCCAACTAAGGATGGGTAAGAAGGTGGGTATAGGTGGGTACAAGACTTTATAAATAAGAGGCTATGACAGGGACCGAGAGGAGGAATTGGTTTTGGTCTCCCGATGAACTTGAGCTTCTCGTGTCCGCTTCGAACACCCAACTTGAGTTCATCAATAATATCTCATTCCACTAAAGAGTTATTATTGAACTACCGCACCAATCCCATATTACTATATGAGCTCTTTCTTATCATGAGTGTGTTAGTCTCCCTGTGTTTAAGATATAGAATGTTCACTAATTAAATGAGTTACTGACAACTCACTTAATTAATATCTAACTCCAAGAGTAGTACCACTCAACTTCATCGTCATGTCGGACTAAGTCCACCTGCAGGGTTTACATGACAATCCTTATGGGCTCCTTTTGGGGACATCATCAACCTAGATTTCTAGGACACAGTTTTCTTCTATAATCAACAACACACACTATAAATAATATTATTTTCTAACTTATCGGACCTATTGATTTATCGAACTAAATCACATCCTTTGATAAATTAAAGAAATAAATACTAAATATATGCGCTTGTTATTATATCAGGATTAAGAGCACACAATTCCATAATAACAAAGATCTTGTTCTTTTATGCACTCAGTATAAAAAGAACTTACCTTAAATGATCCTGCTCAATACACTAAGAGTGTACTAGTGTAATTTTATAGTCAAGATAAACTAATACCAAATTACACTACGACTATTTCAATGGTTTGTTCCTTTCCATCTTAGTCGTGAGCTACTGTTTATAATTTATAAGGAATTGATAACATGATCTTCTGTGTGTAACACCACACACCATGTTATCTACAATATAAATTAATTGAACAACTACACTTAGCATATAAATGTAGACATTTGACCAATGTGATTCTTATATGTTTATACAAAAGCTAGACTTTTAGTATACACTCTAACATTACCTTCCTTGTGTTGTCCTCCCAATTGGCGGTGATAGTGGCAATCAAGAGACGGGGATCGGTGGCAGAATCTTGGAGGAGTCGGTCGGTGTAGCTTCGATTTGAGACGGTAACAATCTCTGGTGTTATGGGGTGCTGAGCAGTGATAACTACAAAATAGTGGGGTCCACAGTTAGGACTCGGTGAATTTCGCTCGCTCGGCCTCCACATGTTGAACTACATGGGTCCAGCGCGTTTTAGTGTTGCTGTACTACTCCCGCTCGAGGATCCTTTGGCGGTTGGTGTGTATAGACCACCCTGTATTCTAAGACAACCACTGGCTCGGGGATTATTGTTGGGTCGTGACACACGTGAGAGAGGGGGGTGAATCACGTGAATTTCAAAACACTTTTTTTTCGATTTTAAAAACTCGAGTACGCAGCGAAAAGTAAGAAGTTTGAAGATAAGAAAATACGAGAAGAGCACAAGCAGTTTTTACTTGGTTCGGAGCCTTCGGCGACTCATACTTCAAGGCCCAGGTCCAGTGGACCTATCGATGGGCAATCCACTAAAAACCTCTTCCGGTACCCCCGAAAGAGAGAATCGAGTATACGAAAAGTTAGGCCAAGTGCAACACACTGCACTTGTCCTTTTATAGTAATTAATTATAATAACAAGATTTTACCAACAGCTTTTAGAAATTGAAATGAGGCACTTTGTGTTGATATCTGTCTGTCAGGCATGATTGAAACTCCTCGGAGCAGTCGTTAGGCTCAGTAACTTCGCAGTAGAGTCGCAGCAGGAACCAAGAGCAGTCGAAGACTCAAATGTGCGCGCAATAGCTAGTATATAGTTGTTGTATCAATGTACACTCGAGACAGCCTTATAAAAGGCTTAAAGGGTGCCTCCCATAGTCATGGAAGGAGCCTCCAATGAGACAAAAGCTATCCTGATTTCCTTGGCACTTATCCGCAGTGAAGTCAAATTTTATCCGCGGAGGGGGCCTTCCATTGCCATGGAAGGCGCCTTCCATAACCATGGAGGGCGCCCTCGGATACTGTTCACCTAAAAGCAACTTGCTTACTTGCTTGCTTTCTTGCCCTGCAACAAATGCGTTAGTCCAAATGCCCTGCAAGACAAGTGTTAGCACAAATATAATAAATAGAATAATTAGTTCCTGTCCTCCCAGGACTAGGAACTAGTCAAGGTCTCAGTCTAGGGATCCCAAATGGAGCTAAACTGGATCGACACCTATTGTCTCTCAATTGGGACGCGTCGTCACAGTCACTTTCCTCTAGTGACTTACCTTTACTTACCGTTTGCTAGACATCCAGTCAGTCTGTCGACTTGTCTGGACTTCCTGCCAGCTATCCGATCAGCCCGTCGACCTAACTGAACTTCCCTACAACACTGAGTTAGCACAATAGATAAAATGGTAAGGTAAAATAGTGTTAACAAAATTCAAGTATAACCTAGGGTTATCTTCCCCTAGGGTTGCCTAGCTTTATTTACTAGGACTTCCATTGCCTGACTTCACTCACCAAGACTTCCTCCACCTAACTTCACTCACTAGGGCCCGACTTCACTTACTAGGACTTCCACCACCTAGCTTCACTCACTAGGGCCTAACTTCACACACCAGGACTTCCACTACCTAGCTTCACTCACTAGGGCCTGGCTTCACTCACCAGGACTTCCACCACCTAACTTCACTCACCAGGACTTCCACTTTATCTAACCTTTGGTTAGGACTTACCTTTGCTAGTCATCTAGTCCTGACTAGACTTTTCTCTCCCAAACATCAAGTTCTGTTTAGATCAACCCTTGGTCAAATTGACCAAACTTAGGTATATTATTAAATATCGAAACCCTAGAGGTCGATTGCACCAATAATTACTTCCTTCTTCCAAGCTGTCTAAGTTTCCTCGATGTTGATGTATTTGGTAGCCCGCCCAAGCAGGTGATTGAAGTCCATCGGGGGCTTCCGGATGACTGAGTGAAAGAAATCACCATCTATAAGTCATTGGGAAAAAGAACTTACCAAGATTTTCGGAGTGGCTAATGGATCTCCATGACCACTTAGTTGAACCTCTTAATATAGGCCCGCAATGCTTCCTTGGGCCCTTGTTTGACTGCGAACAGGTTGACGTTCGTCTTCTGATAGTAGCGACCGCTTCTAAAATGTTGGAGAAACATCGTTCGGAAGTCTTTAAAGTTGCATATGGATCTGATTGACAACCGCTTGAACCACCTCTGCGCTGATCCGAAGAGCGTGGTGAGGAATACTTGGCACTTGACTCTATCAGTATACTGGTGAAGCATGACCATGTTGTCAAACTTGATTAGATAGTCCTCGAGATTGGTTTCCCTGTGTACTCCCCAATCGTCAGTGGTCTGTAGTGAGGTGGCAGTTGGTCGTCCAGGATCTATTGAGAGAACTGTTTATTGATCCGCTTGGGAGAATCATCGAGTCAGAGTACTTTGTTTTTCTGCCCGTACCAGGAGGGCACATCCTCTGAAGAGGACCCTTGTGTCCTTTCCGCTCGGCATTGCTCTTCCGAGGGCGTGAGGAATAGTGCTCGGTGATATGGGATTGGCATGTTCGGTGCTTCCCGGAAGGAGCCATTCGGCCTATTGTTCGATTTGTGGCCGGCGGGGTCTTCTGCTCAGGCTCTTGGGTTATCTTGTTGACCCGTCGCTGATACTATCGGGTCATTCGACGCTCAATAGTCAACTGCTACTTCTTGCTGTTGCTGCATCATCTTTACAACTCGGTACTTATCAGCATCTCTAAATCTTCTTGAGTTAGTGTTACATTAGTGAGTCGTCCAGCATCTTCGATCCTCGTGTTTCGGCTACAGGTGAAGTTCTCACAAATGACACCAAATATGATCCTGTCGAAAGCAGAGAAGATGGTTGGCTGGGGACGTGACTCTACGGTTGACTCGGAGAAGACTTCACGTGGTCCTACAAGACAAAGAGCGTTAGTGCCGGGTCGGGAAGAGGTTCTCCGCGTTGGCCCTCCGACATTCAAGTCAGTCCTCGGCTTAGTGGAAAATAGTAACAAACTACAACTAGAGCCTGTAGAATGAAAAAGTTACTCATATCTTCGCTTGTGGATTGAAACCTCCTTTTATAGTATCATTATAGTGTCACGCTTTTCAAAGTGTCCTAAGGAAAGACAGGTCAAAAGTGTCCCACTAGATGCCGACCAGAAGCCATTCAACAAGGATGTCCCAACTCGGTTGTACTGAACAGAATTGTTTCCCTTCACTCGCCAGTCGAGTTGTCGAAGGGCTATCTTTTATCCGACTAGTCGTGATGCTTCGGTCGATCGAGACGGTGGTCCGGGTGTTTCATTGCTTATCTCTTGTCTCTTAACCACAC